>NC_083367.1:52705000-53305000 GCF_030254825.1 Meriones unguiculatus
ACTGTGGCCCAGCACTCTTTGATTCATCTTTCTTTCTTTACATTCTGTTACCACCACATACACAACAAACATTTATCCATTTATTTAAACACAACTAAGGATCTCTCTCTGTTCTTCTGAACTGGGACACAGTATGCTAGAGTAGCTGAGAGTGCCAGGGTGGGTAGCAATAGGTTTATAAAGAGGCAATGCATGTTTATCTAACATATTTATTCCTCTTTAAATACTGTTCTTTCATCAGTTTTAGTGTAGAATAATTCTTGTGCTATCACAGCTATGTTGTAAAGAAGTCTTCAATCATGCCCAAAGTCCTTAAGGAAAAAAAATCTGACCTTTAGGCATAGAATTCAAGACTGTTTTGAACTATGTTCCAAAATAGCATTCCAGAATTGACTGTTTATTTTGTCTTGCAAACTGTGCTACTTAAACTCTTTGAAAATAAAAACCTTATTTGAAATATAAAATCCTTATACTTATTATTATCAGTTCTTTATCTCTCCCACCATTTATTCTGTAGTTCCCTATATGCTGAACAGCTGTTCATATCCTATATTCATCTTTTCATTCCACTGTCTAAATACAGCTTTCCTGAATCTCTTTCTGCCTTGGAGGATCATGAAGGTAGAGACAGAGATTTGTGACTCACCTTCATTTGTCCATCCTCCCACCCCACCAAGACATTAAGAAAAAAAAAAAAAAAAAGCTACCTCACTAAAGCTCATTTTCTACCTTCCTTGCTATAAACCTGTTCTGAGTTTTGGAATGCAGATAGAATATATCTGACTGTTAAGTTGAGAATTTTTGCCATGGACTGTTTTATTCCTTCCATTAGGAAATGATGATGAGTAGAAAAATATTAGAGGTTCCATGATGAGCGTAACAGAGGCTCCAAGTCAGACCTTCACAGGATGAGAAAGTAACTATGTCTTTTCAGATTCTCTGTTTGGGCTATATTTGTTAGAGAGGTTTACCAACAGCTTTATTTTTCTCTTTTATATATCTATGTCACTGAGAACATCAGGCCACATTTACTATTACTTAATTCGTTTGGTAAATCAAACCATCCCCTTTGACATTTTAAATGAATGCATGCTATACAGTGTCTGATTTAGCTTTATGTATTTTCTAATTTTCAGTACAAGGTTTTAAACATAGTTATTACTTAAAATAATTTTAGTAACTTTAGTTTTCCTTCTACTTTAATTTTGTCCATGTGTGGCCAAATAGCATGCATGTCGATAGTCTTGTCTATATCTATTTTCTCCTCAATACTAAGTTCCTATCTCTCTGCAATCTTAATGGTAATGATTTTCTCTCAAGCCTACTTTGACTATTTTTTAACTTCTTCAGGCATTTATTGAACACTGCCATCCCAATACCTAAATGCTTCTTTCTTCTTACCGTCTTCTCCATTGCTTATGTCTTGGCTATAGCTCTTCAGATCCCCCTTTCATCTTTATTCAGCTACTACTCTTGTGGCTTCTAAACACTATGCTAATGATTACAAAATTATCAACTTGAAACCACTGGTTCTCTTTGTGTATACTCTAATTCTAGGAATCACTTCTTAGATGGTTACTATTATTTCATATTGAATGTGTTTAAAACATATCCAGTGACATCTAGCATCTTAGTTCTCCTGATTTCTTCCAATTTAAATAGATATATCATGTTGTTGTTTTTTTTTTTTGAGTATTAAGACTTAAAGTTTATTCCCATCTTTTTTTTTGCTCTCTTTTCTCCCTTAAATACAAGCTACACTTGAGGCATAGTCATGTTTTGGGGACTGCTTCTATGGTGGATTACATCACCTTTCATTGCTCTTATTTGCAAATTTCATTGGGCTTATATTATTCTCAAATCATGAACTTCTATACAGGTGACTCCTCTGTTTCTTATTTTTTTATTATTATTTTGCAATATAATACACTAAATGCATGATGTCACATTTTTGTTTTAAGATTAACTAATTTCCATTGTCTCCTGGGTAATAAGAGGAATTAATTTTTATCATTTTTAAATTGAAATTTAGCATTAATTTGAGAACTTAAAAAGGAAATTATGTTACGGTTAATGGAGAGTGCAAAATTATTTCATAATATTACATATTAGACTTACCTAAGTATTACACTTTCAAATATTTAAATACCTTTATCCTATAGTATCTTTAAGCTGAAACGACCTCCTTATTTCATAATTTTAATCCGTTACTAGTTATTATTTCACAATTTTTATTACCAAACAATAAATATGAACCTTCAACTGAATTATGATAAAACCAAATCCAAGATAAACATTGAAAATTTAATCATGGTCATTGTGCCATTCTGAGGTTTTTATTCAGCCTCATTGTGCTTAATTACCGTGATTATGTTTTTCCTTTATGATCATACAACTAAACGAAGGGTTTGGGAACAAATGATCTTGTACCACTTTTCAAATGAGATTCCAAGTAAGTTAAAAAAAAATCAAGTATTTATATTTTCTATTTGCATTTCAATGGCTTATGAGTACAATATTATTTTGGATGATGATAATTATCCTCTGAACAAAATCTTAAGACTTTATTGAAAGAAAATAAGATTAATAAAATGTTGTATTATCCATTATTGTTATGTTTGAGATAATAAAATGTTTCCGGAAAGATATTTGTGCAATAATATTTTTAAATAATCAGGTGGCTGTTGATGAGACTTTTTCAATGATACTTTCGTCTTCTGAAGTCACTATGGCGGATGCTAATGGTGACTAGATGCCACGTCTTCAGCTGCACTTTTGTTTATTGTTTGTTTACTTTTAAAGGTCACCGCTACTCAGTTAAGCCCATGTCCTTTTCAACACAGATGGCTCAACCATGTTTGTGCCAACAACACCATCACAGACTACTGGCGGGCTTATCACTTAGAATTTATATAAGAGGCAAAGCAGAGGGGAAGAGTTTCACGGCTGTCCTACCTGGCTCACTAGCCACAAATAAAGTACTATTTTTCTACAAGAACCCTGAGTAGACTGAGAGACACAAGATCAACTTTACTTATAAGGAAGCAAGCTGTCATTAAGCAAGCATACTAGCTCAGGGACACAATAAAGGGTTACAGTGGATAAAAACACAGATTGAAATCAAAGAAAGAAGAAAATTACTTCCCAGGTCATAAAAAAATCTGACCTCATCTTTGACCACCATATATATATATATATATATATATATATATATATATATATATATACACATATATATATATCCTGTTCAAACTATACCATTTTAATGATCTCCCTGGAAGGAGCAGATGTAAAATGAGATGTTTTCCCCATCTATTGAAAAGAAGGCATGCCTTCCGCTAAAATCGTAGTATTAACATGAGGCATGACCCATGAGGATGACTCCAGACCAGATAAATTTAAATAATGAGCTCCAGAAAATGAGGAATGATTACCATTTTATGTCGTGTCATCATGCCAATTATAAACCACTGAGCTGTGTTAGCTCATCTTGAATTGTTATTCATAATCTAAGAATGCTATTATCATTAGCATAAAGGAGGAGTGTGAGTAGATTCTGGTTCCCAAGAACGCATAGAAGGCAGGAGCCAGGTCTATAAGACAGTTCTCAGTGAGCCAGTCTTACCTCAGCGGGAGTCCAGGTCAGCTGGCTTGGCAGTCTTTATCATTCCCCCAAAGAAAAACAAAAGCAAATTCTTATGATCAAAATAAGTTTCCATTGGTAAAGGAATACATTTTCTGAGTTTTCAAGTCCTTGAATCAACCCTCCTCAAAATGGAGAATTTTTCAAAAAATTTTTAAAAAATTCTGAACGTTTATTAGTCGTAAAATTCATAGTACATTCACCTCTTAATAGTTTATATAACTCTATGTTCTTAAGTAATTTAGATTTTTAGAAATAAGTATGGCTGGTATTTGAGATCGGCTGACATTATGTATCCGAGATTCTTATCATATGAAAAATACTTCAAATATTTTCAATTGTACTAAGAACTAAATTTGTATTCATTAATCATGTATGCAGTTGAATATGGGATACAGAAGCTTAGGTAGAATTTATAACTTGTTCATGTCTAAGGCAGTTTGAGAGTTATTTTTTTCAGTAGGTTGTAGCTCAGTAGTAAGGTACTTGCACAGCATGTACAAGGCCTTCAGTTCAGATCTCAGCACTGGAAAAGAAGAATTACTGGGAAAAATAGTTCCCTCGCTGTAAATCACTGCAGGTGTTTTCCAAATCATTAATGAGCAGGATATAGTTAAGGCTACACTATGTCTTCTATAATAAGATGCAGAAGATTTCACAATGTAAAATAATATGATGAGATTGAAGTTGATGGAGTTAGATTATGATTAAAAAAGAATGACAGGGAAAAAAGAATAAGAAATATATAATCTAGGAAATAATAACACATCAGTTTATAAAATAGATAATTTTCTATAAAATAATGAGTCAATTTAAATATATTTTTTCAATAAACAAATTTTAAAGCACAAAAATTAACTGTCATTTATACGCTCACGATCCCATTTGAAGGAGCAAGTTTACACTTTTGTATAATATCCAGGAAAGAGTAAGATGACTTGTTTCACACTCAGAGCTCAACTTCCATACTCTAAGCACTGTAAAGTTTTCATGTGGTCATCAGAATTCCTTGAATTGTAGAGCTGGAATTTTGTAACTTTTTCAGTGTATGATTTGGAATTAAGTAGAGCATAATGTTAAAAATCACCAGTACTTTAGTTATTTTAAATTTCTGTTTTCTCATACCTCATTCCTCCACTTCCCATATTAAGTTTAATCATTATCCCTAAAAAAAATATTTACTCTCTGTGTATGAACTCTATTCTACAGTTAATCTAAACATCTTTCAATAATTCAAGTGAGAATACGCAATCACTTGTCTGCCTATGTCATCATTTTGTATGTATTTAATCACCAAACTTTCTTAGATTTTTTTCTTCAGAGTAATTCATAGTTTTCATTAAATCTTCATTTCATAATCCATTTATTCATATGATTTTACTTTTGGCCTTGGAAACCTCCTTCTCAAATTTCTATGAGTCACTTTTATACATTTCTTTTGTTCTACCCTACATATGGCTATTCAAAAAACATTCCCAAAATTTATACTCTTTTACTATTTAATTAGAAATCTACAAAAAGTCACTGTTACTTTCTAAGCAATTTTAATCTTTTTCCTAATTTTCAAGACTGTAGATGGTATCATTCTTGTGATTATTAATTCTGTAAATTCTCCAAACAAACCAATAACGCACAAATTATTTTTATTTTAACCTCTTACATGATTTTTATTTTATTTATTTTTATTTTAACCTCTTACATGACAGGTTCATATTAACATCTCCAAACTGTTGCTTTTTTCTGCCTCCCAGCTGAAAAGTTCTGCTGTTTTAGTCAATTCATTACATACTACATATTCTTTAAGGGTTATATTTATTGAATGATTAGCCCTTTAACTGGACAAATATATTATAGTTATTTCATTCTCAAATATTTGAAATGCTCTCTCTGTTATCATATATTTAATAACATTTTCTTTATCTGTTAATGAATAATTTACATATTGGGACTTTAATAGAAGGTAGTATGCATGCCACTATATGTTTGTAATTCTTGCAAAATTGGAATAATATTGAAAATGAATCAGTACTTAATAAATAATGCTATTTCATTTAGTCTCTGTATAGTGAAACAAAATGTTATTATAATTTATTCAGTGTTAACACAGAAGATGTGGCTATGCTGCACATTAAAGACTCAGATTGGAGTTTCATTTCTAATGGATAATTACAATAATGTTTCTCACTAAAAATATATGCAGTTTCTTAGGTATAATATGGAAACATGGGCCTCAACAAATGATAACATTATTTGTTCTGATTTTAATTTTTCTAAGCAAGTGAAAATATTGATATCATTCAGTAGCTGATATTTAAAATTTGATTAGCAGTATTTGTCTTAAATACTGCTTACCTGTCTACCTGTCTATTTGTGAGCTCCTTCTCAAAGCAGGATATTTTCTTCATATATTGGTGGAAAAATATTATTGTCTTAAAAATGGAAATATTAAAATATGTTAATAATAAAAAGACAATAAAATATGCTTTTATTGTACCCAGTTAAATTTTTATTTAAACAAACAAACAAACAAACAAACAAACAAAACAACAGTGCCTGGACTATCAGTACACAGAAGAGAAATACAGGGAGAAGGGATTCTTAACTCTTAAACTTTCTGCTCAGATGTGGCCCGTGGCAGCTCAGCGTCCACGTGGTTTCCCTAATAAGGGGAGCAGGGACTGTCTCTGATATGAACTGATTGGCCTGCTCTTTAACCACCCCATAAGGAGAGGCGCACCCTTGCCAGGCCACAGAGGAAGATATTGCAGCCAGTCCTGATGAGACCTGATAGGCTAGCGTCAGATAGAAGGGGAGGAGGAACTCCCCTATCAGTGGACTTGGAGAGGGCCAAGGGAGGAGATGAGGGAGGGAGGGTGGGATTGGGAGGGGATATGGGATGGGGTTACAGCTGTGATGCAAAGCGAATAAAATATAATTAATGTAAAAAATTAATTAAAAAAGGAAAAGAAAATAATTCTTACTTGAGTAACTACTGAAACCAGTTGGAATTTTCCCCATAAGATGTATTTTCGTGGCTCATATCAACTTATAAGTGAGAATATACCATGTGTGTCTTTCTGCTTCTGGGTTACCTCACTCAAGATCAACTTTTCTAGTTCTGACCATTTGACTGCAAATTTTATGATTTCCTTGTTTTTAATTGCTGAGTAGTATTCCATTGTGTAAACGTACCACACTTTCTGTATCCATTCCTCGGTTGAGGGACATCTAGGTTGTTTCCAGTTTCTGGCTATTATGAATAAAGCTGCTATGAACATAATTGAGCAAATGTCCTTGTTAAATGGTGGGGCATCTTTAGTGTATATGCCAAGGAGTGGTATAGCTGAATCTTGAGGAAGCACTCTTCTGAATTTTCTGAGAAAGCACAAGATTAATTTCCAAGGTGGTTGTACAAGTTTACATTTCCACCAGCAATGGAGGAGGATTCTTTCCCCACATCCTCTACAGCATGTGTTGTCACTTGAGTATTTTATCTTAGCCATTCTGATGGGTGTAAGGTGGAATCTCAGGGTCATTCTGATTTGCATTTCCCTGATGACTAAGAATGTTGAGCATTGCTTTAAGTGTTTTTCTGCCATTCAGTATTACTCTGTTGAGAATTCTCTATTTAGCTCTGTACCTCATTTTTTAATTGGATTACTTGGTTTGTTGGTGTTTAACCTCTGGTGTTTTTTTTTTCTATTTTTTTTTCCTTTTTATTTATTTGTTGTTTTATTTATTACAATTTATTCACTTTTTATCATCACTGTAGCCCCCTCCCTAGTCCCTTTCCAATTCCATCCTTCTTCCTCTACTTTGTCCATTCTCCTCCCAAGGCCATTCATTGATAGGGAAGGTCTTCCTTCCCTTCCATCTGACCCTAGCCTATCAGGTCTCTTCAGAACTGGCTTCACTGTCTTCCTCTGTGGGCTGGTAAGACTGCCCCATCCTCACTGGGAGTCGATCAAAGAGCCATCCACTGAGTTCTTTATATATTCTGGATATAAGATAAACATACTAAAATCTATAGTCCTAAAGAAGCTAAAGAACAAGGAGGACCCTAGGGAAAATGCATAATCCTCATTCAGAAGGGCAAGTAGGATAAATATTTGAAATGGGAGAAGGTAAGAAACAGGCAGGAACCTTTTACACAGAGCCTCTGAAAGATTCTACCCAGCAGGGTATAGATAGAAAGACCTGGAGGGGCCAGAAGCTCCATAAGGAGACCAACTGAGCTCAAAAATCTTGGCCCAGGGGTCCTGCAGAAACTGATGAATCAACCACATGGAAAAAAAATGCATGGAAAGGTCCCTATTCAAATGTAGCAGATGGACAGCTCAGTCTCCATGGGGGTATCTTAGTATTGGGAACAGGGGCAGTCTCTGACATCACCACCCCCTGGTGGGGTGGAGAAATAGGATCCAGACTTCCTGATGAGACCTGATAGGCGAGGTCAGATAGTAGGGAAGAAGGACCTCCTTTTTCATTGGACTGGGAGACAGACATGGGGAAGGAAGAGGGAGGGAGTATGGGACCAGGAGGAGATGAGGGATGGGACTACAGGCTGGATACAAAGTGAATAAACTGTAATAGATAATAATAATAAAGATGTATTTTCATTAACAGGGGAGGAAAACATTAGCCTTTAAGAGTGCTTGATATTGCTCGGACTATAAACAGCATAAAATAATCAGAAGACCACAAAATATTTTTTAACAACACAAGAGAAACAAAAATTCCTAAAGGTAGCTGCAGAGGTTCAGAAGAACTAAGAAACAACAACTCTCTTCCCGAGACTGCAGTGTGAACAATCATACCCACCCATTAGCAGGATCTTGGCCATGAATGAAAGCCCTGCTTTCAACTGTGCACAGAGAGAAGAGAGTCTGAGCCATTGTTCTGCTCTTTCAGGCACAGCTCTCCCGCCGCTGCTAATCATTGTTGATAACATAATTCCTGAGCATGAAGAAAAGCAGTCCACATAAATGATGAGAACTCACAGGAATGTCGGACTGACTGGAAATCCTTGTCATACTCAGGAATCCTAAGTATTGGGAATCAAAAATTCTGTTTAAAAGGTGCATGGCATTTTTACTGTTCAGAAAGTAATAATAAAAATATTCTGTTCTTTCTCTGATCACCTAGCCAGAGGTAACCTTTGCTTGGCAATTTCCAGCACATAGTGTTTCGTGGTGCATATAAAATTTAACTGGGTGCCAAAAAGAAAGAGAGAGAGAGAGAGAGAGAGAGAGAGAGAGAGAGAGAGAGAGAGAGAGAGAGAAATAGAAAAAGAAAGCAATGCAATTAACAGTTGTCCTGTCTCTGGCACTGAAGCTCTTTCTGTCTCTTTGACTTTGTCTCCCTGCCTCTTAATTCTCTTCATTTCTCTGTCTCTCTTTTTGTCTTTGTCTTCTCCCTTACTCTCTCTCTCTCTGTACCCTTCTCTAAAAACATTATTATTTGGTTCAAGATGTTCTCAAGTTCTCTTCACTCTCCTAAAATGGCATGTATGTTGAAAAAAGACTGCTTTTAAGTAGGTTAGTTAAGACAACTATTGGAATATTGGAACAGATTTAATGTCAGATTCTTGAGAACAAGGGAAAGCTTGCAAGGGTTAGACTCTGATGAGGGAAAGAAAGCACAATATTAAATAATAATTGTTTAAATAAAGATATTTAAACATTCAATCACTTAAAACACCCATGCAAATTGTTAACCTAGTAATTGCCTATAGGCTAGTCAATATTTACTCTAATCTTTGATCTAACAACTACTACAGTAGCACAATCTGAAACTGTAAGAGATACACTAAAAATAACCCAATTAATTATTGTTTTTGGAATTATATTAATTTTTCTTCATTTCTTCATTTTCTTCTTAATGTTTTAATAAATTATATATATTTTATAAGTCTGTCTTCCATTCAATAGGGATAGTAGTATATACCTGTTGTTAAACTATTTAACACTTGTTAAATTTTTTTTGAATTATTTATTAAAATGTTTATAAAACTGTATGTTTATATAACATCTCTGAAGATCAGAAATAATTATTCAACACAGTTCTGGTAACTTTTTTTCTTTTTTTTTTGTTGACATGACTGTGAAATAGTTAATTTTATTTCATTTCGAACTCTTACATAATTTTAATGTCTATGTGAACATTTTTTTTATCAGTTACATTTTATTAACTCTGTATCCCAGCCGTGTCCCGATCCCTCATTCCCTCCCAGTCCCTCCCTCCCTCCCTCCCTCATCTCCACCATGCCCCTTTCCAAGTCCACTGATGGGGGGGACGTCCTCCCCATTCATCTGATCCTGTTTTATCAGGTATCTTCAGGACTGGCTGCAAAGCCCTCCTCTGTGGCCTAACAGGACTGCTCCTCCCTTCGGGGGTGGGGAGACCAAAGAGCCAGTCATTGAGTTCCTGTTAGAAATAGTCCTTGTTCCCCTCACTTTGGGAAACCAATTGGTTACTGAGCTACCACAGGCTACATCTGAGTGGAGGTTCTAGGTTATATCCATACATGGTCCTTGGTTGAATGTCAGTCTCAGAAAAGACCCTGTGCCCAGATATATTTGGTCCTTGTGGAGCTCCTATCCTTTCCCCATCAGACTAACTCCCCTTCTTTCTTATGATTCCCTGTACTCTGCCAAAGGTTTGGTCATGAGTTTTATAATTGTTTATTAAAAATATTTTTAAACCCTAATATCAGTTTATCATTTTGAATATAATATTAGCATCCTCATGTATTTTATTATATATTGAGTAGTTCTATTGCTCTAAATGCCTTGTTGGTAAGATTTAGTACAAGTTGTTTGTGTTTTGATACTGTTGGATGAAAAGACTAGAAAACTTGTTCAGCTTGTGTATACTCTGTGCATGAACACTGTTGTGACTTTGTTTTCTCAGTATATAAAATGGATAAATCAAAATAATCAATTTCAATTATAATGCCAATTTTAATCTAGCTGAAAAGGATTCTTAATCTAATAAACAGGTATGGATGACATATGTTACCAGTTATGTCTTAACATTTTGCCATGTAATAAATTCAAGGGTTTGTAGTGTGATAATAACCCATTTTAGGGAAGCCACATAGGTATGGTCTCATCTGATTCTAACAGTTCTTTCTTTTTCTCTTCTATCTTTCCTTGCATGCCAACACGTCCAAACATCTTCTAATTTGTCTCCTTTGCATCTCATTTGTCTGTTTACTGTGTTATTATTTGAAGATTAAACATCTAGCAATTTTTTAAGGATCTGAAAAGAACTAACAATGAAGGAATGCCTCTCCTTAAAGGACTCATGATGATGTGAAAACCGACCTATGAAGGTAAAGTAAAAAGTGTCCTTGACAATTTGCAAATACTTGAAGAATTATTGGTCGGATACAGTGTATGTTATATTAATGTATATTCTAGAATTCAATTCGTTGCTTGTATTTTCACTTCATCCTTAACCCTTCATCTGGTAAACATAAAAAGCACAGGAGACAACTTCCTGAACAGAACACCAACAGCACAGGCTCTAAGAGCAACAATCAATAAATGGGACCTCATGAAACTGAAAAGTTTCTGTAAAGCAAAGGATACCGTCATCAAAACAAAACGACTGCCTACAGATTGGGAAAGAATCTTCACTAACCCTTTATCTGACAGAGGACTAATATCCAGTATATGCAAAGAACTAAAGAAGCTGAAAAGCAGCAAACCAAGTAATCCAATTAAAAAATGGGGAACAGAGCTAAACAGAGAATTCTCAACAGAAAATATCGAATGGCAGAAAAACACTTAAAGAAATGCTCATCCTCATTAGCCATCAGAGAAATGCAAATCAAAACGACCCTGAGATATCACCTTACACCCATCAGAATGGCCAAGATGAAAAACTCAAGTGATAACACATGCTGGAGAGGTTGTGGAGAAAGGGGAACCCTCCTCCACTGCTGGTGGGAATGTAAACTGGTACAACCACTCTGGAAAGCTATCTGGCGCTTTCTAAGACAATTAGGAATAGTGCTTCCTCAAGACCCAGCTATACCACTGCTAGGTATATACCCAAAGTTCGTTCAAGTACACAAAAGGGATACTTGTTCAACCATGTTTATAGCAGCTTTATTTGTAATAACCAGAACCTGGAAACAATCCAGATGTCCATCAATGGAGGAATGGGTACGGAAATTGTGGTATTTTTATACAATGGAATACTACTCAGCAATCAAAAGGGAGGAAATCATGAAATTTGCAGGCAAATGGTGGGATCTAGAAAAGATCATTCTGAGTGAAATATCCCAGAAGGAGAAAGACAAACACAGGATATACTCATTTATATAGACCTATAAGATATGATAAACATAATGAAATCTATACACCTAAAAAAGATAATAAATTGAGCGGACATGGGGTAAGATGATCAATCCTCGTTTAGAAAGACAGATGGGATGTGCATTGAACAGATGACAGGAGTCTACTGAGCGCATCTGAAAGACTCTAACTAGCAGTGTTTTCAAAGCAAAGACTCATGACCAAACCTTTGGCAGAGTACAGGGAATCATAAGAAAGAAGGGGAGTTAGTCTGTTGGGGAAAGGATAGGAGCTCCACAAGGACCAAATATATCTGGGCACAGGGTCTTTTCTGAGACTGACATTCAACCAAGGACCATGTATGGATATAACCTAGAACCTCCACTCAAATGTAGCCTGTGGTAGCTCAGTAACCAATTGGTTTCCCAAAGTGAGGGGAACAAGGACTATTTCTAACAGGAACTCAATGACTGGCTCTTTGGTCTCCCCACCCCCGAAGGGTGGAGCAGTCCTATTAGGCCACAGAGGAGGGCTTTGCAGCCAGTCCTGAAGATACCTGATAAAACAGGATCAGATGAATGGGGAGGAGGTCCCCCCCATCAGTGGACTTGGAAAGGGGCATGGTGGAGATGAGGGAGGGAGGGAGGGAGGGACTGGGAGGGAACGAGGGATCTGGACACGGCTGGGATACAGAGTTAATAAAATGTAACTGATAAAAAATAATAATAAAATAAAAATATAATAATTAGATCTGTTAAAGGCTGCCCTAATCAAAAATATTATTTTGTACAAAATTTTAAAAGTAAGGTATACAACTGATATTGCATGATTAATTGCAATATTCAACTAAGTGATATAATTGAAGATGTGTGGGTTACTCATACATACAAACCATAAACTTACAGATTCCTAAAAATATTATACCAAACTGAGATACTCCACAAACCAATAAAATAAATGTCTTAAATAATTTTCTTAATGATGGAACAAGCTATAGGATATAATAATATCTTGCTTTAAATTAACTATTGTATAAAACTTGCACGTATTTATTTAGTAAAAAAACTTATTTTGATTAATACAATAAATAAATCTCACTATAAATTATTTTATTTTATGCAAACACTTTAAGATTTGCCCTGACACTCTCTAATGCATAGAACTATGTTTACTCTTCGTCAAAAGTTACAAATTACTTGCACACACATCAGCAAGTAAGCATTTGGGGTAGAAATTGTGTGGGAATTAGCATACGCAGTATAATTATACTTTAGACTATGATCACATATTCTTGTGTTTCCTAATATAGAAAAATAAACTGCTTGTACTGTCCACCAGATATGATTCTTAATGCCTGTAAATAATAAAGGCAATATTTAAGCAATTTCAAAGGACCAGTCTATAACTGAAAATATTAAAAAGTTTTTGAATACATAATTTGGGAAGTACTTTTTAATAAATTATTTTAAACACTACTATTTATGTGTTTATGTGCTTGAAAGTTGTAAAAATTGCCAATTATGCTCAGCATGATTTTTACCAGTGTTTTTTTAGGCTTAGTGACTGCATAGTTTATTAATTTTTTTGCAGTACATTTACACAATGGGATACTACTCAACAATTAAAAATAAGGAAATCACAAAATTTGCAGGCAAATGGTGGGATCTAGAAAAGATCATACGGTGTGAGGTATCCCAGAAGAAGAAAGACACACTGTATATACTCACTTATAAGTAGATACTAGACCTATAAGATAGGATAAACATTCTAAAATCTGTACTCTTAAAGAAGATAAACAAGAAGGAGGATCCAGAGTAAGATGATCAGAAAGGCAAATGGGACAGACATAGGAAGAGGGAAAAACCAAAATAGGACAGGAGCTTACCACAGAGGGCCTCTGAAAGACTCTACCCAGCAGTGTATCAAAGCAGATATTGAGGGTCACAGCCAAACTTTGTGCAGAGTGCAGGGAATCTTATGAAAGAAGGGAGAGATAGAAAGACCTGGAGGGGACCGGAGCTCCACAAGGAGAGCAACAGAACCAAAAAATCAGGGCCAATGGTCTTCTCTGCAACTGATAATCCAACCAAGGATCATGCATGGCGGTAACCTAGAATCCATGCACAGATGTAGCCCATGGCAGGTCAGTATCCAAGTGGGTTCCCTAGTAATGAGAAAAGAGACTGTCTCTGACATGAACTCACTGGCTGGCTTTTTGATCACCTCCCCCTGAGCGGGGAGCAGCCTTACCAGGCCACAGAGGAAGACAATGCAGTCAGTCAAGATGAGACCTGTTAGGTTAGGGTCAGAGGGAAAGGGAAGAGGTCCTCCCCTATCAGTGGACTTGGAGAGGGGCATGGAGGAAATGAGGGAAGAGGATGGGATTGGGAGGGGGCTACAGCTGGGATACAAAGTGAATAAATTCTATTATAAAAAATAAAAATGTAAATTAAAAAAAAATTTTGCAATTAACATATCTTATTTCTCGCTAATGAAAATGCATGTGCATTGACATCAACAGTTTTTGTTATATGTGTATAAATTATATGTCTACATGCAATTCACACAGTTATTTTGTATACATAAGTGCATATATATATATATGTGTATATATATGGAAATACATTATTTCTATTTGCATTTTAGAAAGGCAATGGAGATATTTTATACATTTCACAGGAGTACTGTTTTTTCCTTTCACGTTAAAAGGCATTATTTCTCCCAGCCAGTGATGCAGGAACTTTGCTCATGAAACCAGGCCAAGAAGGCCATCTGTGGCTGTTCATTTCTATCTTATCAGTTCTCTAAATTTTAAAATATTTTTGCGATGAGTTTGACTCTCTCTTTAATTATAAAATTAAAATTTGTAATTACTAATTACAAAAATTTCACTATAATACAAACAAACAAAAATAACCCATATTTTCTGCCATTTGCTCTCAAAAAATCTTCTTATGTATATGAAGGATTTCAAATTATTCCTTCCTGCACTTCTTTATAAAAAAAATACATAGAACATTATAATAAATCTTCTTATGTATATGAAGGATTTCAAATTATTCCTTCCTGCACTTCTTTATAAAAAAAATACATAGAACATTATAATAGTAATCATATTTATAAGGAGCTGTTCTATAGTTTATGATACCTGAATAGAGTATAAAATTATTTACCATCAAGATTTCTTTTTCATTTTCTAAAAATTGACTTTTTAATCCATAGTATAGTAACTGAAAATTAATTACCAAAATGTTTACTAGGCTTAGCTGTTTCTGTGTCAAGCAAGATCTCTGTACTAGGACTATTCTGTTTTGAGAACATAAGTCCAACAAACTTTTTCTACTGTTTCCCTTTCCAAACTCTTTATTTCATTTAATATGTATGCAGGCGGTTACATAAAATAAAAATCATTCTTTAAAATATTACAAAGCTTTTTATATGTATGTTTGATAGTCTTCCTAGCATGGGTATCTCTGCTTCTTCACTGATGTCTGCAATCCTTGCTATATCTCTTATTAGATTTTCAGAGAATTCTCATGTGAATGTGCACACTGACACTTTGAACAATACACTCTCAAATATCTACAGCAAATTTAATAAATTACTATGTTATTTTCTAAAATTATTTATTATTTTCCCTAATCTTATTATTGATGCTCTTATTTTGACTTCTGAGGATCCCTTCTGTGGTAAAATGAACTTATAATTCTTGAAAATTTCCAACTAACAATATTATAGTTAACAATGATAATGGATTAATCATAATTTTATCAATTAATGGATGAATGATTGAAATAATTTTATTTTATTCAATTTAGACAAGTGCTTTGTCATATTTGCAAGGGTCTTGGAAAGATAATAAACAGCAAATTTGAAAAACACAGGTCAGTAAAATTTCACAAAGTAACATCACACAAAAATTCTTATTGTAGCATTTCTTCATATGTTTGTTTCTGCACAATGTAAAACAACATAAAATTTGACTTTACCCACCAGAATGTCGAGGGATATGCTGAGACTCAGCCAAAATTTGGGCAGAGTGCAGGAAACCTTATGGAAGAAGAGGGAGATAGAAAGCACTGGAGGGGACAGGAGCTCCACAAGGAGACCAACAATGACAAAAAATCTGGGCCCAAGGTGGCCTGCGGAGACCTATACTCCAACCAAGGATCATGCATGGAGAGGACCTAGAACCCCTGCACAGATGTAGCCCATAGATTGCTCAGTTTCCAAGTGGGTTCCTTAGTAAGGGGAACAGGGGCTGTCTCTTACATGAACTCAGTGGCTCACTCTTTGATCACCTTCCCCCGGGGGGGGGAGGGGTGCAGCCTTATCAGGCCACAGAGGAAGATGGTACAGCCAGCATTGATGAGACCTGATAATCTAAGATCAGCTAGAAGGGGCAGAGGTCCTCCCCTATCAGGGGACTAGGGAAAGGGCATTCAAGGAGAAGAGGGAGGGTGGGTGGGACTAGGAGGGGATACAAAGTGAATAAATTATAATATAAATAAAATTGAAAATAAAAAAGAATAAATATAAAATTATAAAAACATAAAATATGGATGTATTAAAAAAATGAAATTTTCAGTTCCTAAACAGATCAATACCAGACGGCAGCTTCTATCAAAATAATAGTGCTGAGAAGAGTAGGCAAAGAGGGAAGCAGGGATAATAAGAAGAGACACTCAGAGACTGTACTTCATAGTGGTCAGTAGATGAAGAGGAAGACTGACAGAGTGGAAAAAAAACAAAACAAAAAGAAAAAACAACCAACAACCAACCAACCATACAAAAAAGAACAAAGAAATCAAATGGTCTTGATTATCACATTCTATCTATGCAATAGTCTAAAAAGGACATACTACATATTACCCATGTATGTTAGAGTCCTGTCTGCAGGTCAAGCCTGCAGGCTTGAACCTTAATTCTCATTGCAGAAGGGAAGTCTCCTGATGGCTAACTCTTCTCTTACTGCATGTTCTCATTAGCCTGGCTTCATTTCTGTGATCCCATAATCTGAGCCAGGTTGTTATACTTCTCGGGAATCCTACTCGCAGCGTAAGTATTTAATATTATTAATTAGTCAAGAATCTAGAACCTCAGAGAATATCATGTTTTTAAAATAGTAAATGACTTATTTTTGGGTGTGTAACTCAGTATTCCTAACCGTCACACTTATTTATAGAGCATGGCTCTTATTCTACTGATCTAGTTTTTCTAATTGAGGGTTTTGAAAAAGTTTAATTTTTTGTATTATTAAACAACATAGTTATGTCAAAGATTTAAATGGACATTTTGTCAATTTGCTGATATTCCTTTCTCCTATTGTTTCTTAGCGGTCCCATTCTCTCATAGTGTGTAGATCTAGTTGTTATTTCTGCAATCATTTTGCCTGGCGCAGAAAGTTTACACTGATGGGAAAAAAACAAATCCAGGACAAAACTGTCAGGAAAAGTTTGATTAAATTAACTGATTTCTCTATTGTATGACATTCACCATTAAGTTGTCAGTTGTGAATCTCAGGAGAATCAATACCTAGACTGTATGACCTTAATTGGCCACAGGTGAGATTACTTAACATCTGCTGTGCTGTAAAAGGTGTCCTAGCATATGTCGAAGTACATCAGTACAGCAGTGAGGGTACTTTATTCAGTAACACTTATTCAGACTTAAGAAAAGTTGGGAAAAATCTTGCCGTCTGAAAACATTAAAGAATTACTGTCTTCCCATCTCAAAGAATTACTTCTCCCACACTGAATATTTTATAGTACCATTTAAGGTATTAGAGTGACACCTGAAACAAATTTGATAAATTCTCATATAAGGTCACCCTTTTCTTAGGCTTATCATCTTAAGCACATGGGAGGCTGAGACAGGAAAACTACCTTAGGTTTGAAGGGAGCCTTGCTACAGGTGAGTTCAAGGCCAGATTGGACACTTGTTTGAGATACTACTTTGTTTTTGAGTAAGCCCCTGCAGCAGTCACTGCTAATTACATTCTCATGCTATTCCCAGTTTTCTGTCTTACAAAAATCTTGAGATCCCATACGCCACAGACAGATCTATTTTGTAAATAATTCTATATATTAAGGCATAAATAAAGGCAATGTTTTTCCTAATTAATAAACAACAGCTGCCCAGTGATTAAGAGCACAGGATACTCTTGAAGAGGCCCCCGCTTAGAATCCAGTACCCAAGTGGTGGCTGACAGCCTAGTCTCTTTAACTCCAGTTCTAACAACATCTTCTGTGTTCTGTGGGCAAAAGCTTTTCATTTTTGTTCCATTTTTTAGACATGGGATACAGATGATGTCTGGTATTTTAGCAGACATCTTGTAACTATGAGGCTGAAACTGTTACTCCAAGGATATTGCCAGTAAAACATTCCAGAAGCCTAAAAATTAGCGTTTTTAATCTTTCCTTATTTACAGCAAACACACACACACACTCTCACATACACACACCTATTTAAATAATTATTTGGTCAGGTTTCCTATTAACCACAAATGAAACTATTTTTATTAAAACAGGCTTGGAACCTATTACTAAGTCTGCAAAGTACAATTACTATTTCTTTATGATAAGGTTATTGAGAATCCCTTTAGAATACTTTATTAAAATTATAACTAGGGATAGCTTGTCATATTTCAAATTGTCCAGTAAGGAAACACTTTTACATTAGTAAAAAAAAATGACTCATCACAATAATATTATCAAAATACTTATGTCCCAATTTCATCTCTCCACAGACATTTTCATGTGCAGTTATCTTTATAAAAAGACTTTAATCCTTGTTTAAAAGTCTTTGACACTTGCTTGGACATCAATTTATCTTCACGGTGATAAGGATTAATCGGCAATTGCTTTTAAAAAGGCTTCTTATAACTTGGTGGAGCTCAGCTGTGCTGCCATGTAATCTGGGCTCTAGCCTTCTCCATTATTTTCTAGATATTCTTCTGATAATAGTCCGCATAGCTGTGCTTTAGCATCTTCTACCTAGATTGCTAACTACCTACCTAACTCGCTTTTATGACCTAATTCTTCCTTCTTTGGGAGTGTAGGTGAGTGGCATGCTTAAGTCTGCTCACCCTCCCTTGTAGAGACAATTTTATTTTGTTTCCCAAACGCTGTAATCAGAGATATATTCGGCTACCTAGATATGTACTACAGTTGGGGTATTTAAACCATGAAAATTAACTGTGAATACAAAACAAGCACTACTTCATTGACACTGGAAAATAACAAATTATCTGTATATTGCTGAAAAGCATTCAATATTCCTGAACAAATATAAAACTTAAAATATAGAATACATTTTTCAATATTTAACATTGACATTGATTGGTACCACTAATGCCTGTAAGTCACAAGTTATAAAGTGTGAGGATTACTTTACATAAAAATTATAATAATATGTTTTTTAACATTGAATTTGGAAACTATAAAAGGACCAAAAGAGATTGATGAAATGATAAGAATGATAATATCTATTGATTTGTAATGCATCAATGAAAAAATCAAATTATGGATAAGGAATTAAATAAACTAAAAATGAACAACTTTGAAATATAGGGCTTCCTAAAGACTCATATTTTTTTTTAAATGTAGAAAATTACTTTCAAAAATAAACTGATTATCACAAATTTATCAATAGGTTAATTCATTTAAAGTTGGTTGTTCTGTACAGCAGTATGCTATTTATTTAATTTGCCTAAAATTTCTTATTTTATTTCATGGTTTTAAAATTACTACATTTATCTATATTTTACAACAGTTTAGAAAGGTAATAATATTGTTTTATAACAAATTGCAACATAAACAAAAAATTAATTTTATTCTTAAAACTAGAATCTACTTTTGAAATGATACAACGATTTTAATGTTACCTCATTAGATGGCTACCAACAATTCAACTGCACAATTACATTCAAATAAGAGTGGCTTTAAATTGAGAAATACCAGGGAAATGGCTCAGATTTCAACACTGCACAATAAAAAACTAAGTTTATCTTATTATTTCTTAGCCACGTAACTGTATTTGCAAACAATATACTAAACATTAAAATTTATGTTTTTAAATAAAATTCATCAATATTTCATTTAAAATGTTTCCTTCAGACTCACAGAACAGAGGCAATTGCTTAGCTGGCAATGCGTAATACAAATGCTAAAGGCTTGTAAAGCTGTAAGTCCAGGCGGAAAAGCCTCAAGGCTGGCTGTCTGCAGTCAAGCTGGTCATGAGGTGTCTAATACTGAAGTATGAAATGAACGATACCTTTTTATTAAGAAAAAAGGCACTCAACAGAGAGGTAACGTCTGTTATAAATGCATCATTCAAGTATTTAAACTGATTTAACTGATATCAGTATTACAGGAACTATTAATCAGCAGCAGACATAAACATGCAAGGCACATACTAATAGTTCTTTCATACTAATATTTTAATTATAACATTTATTTATGCAAGAACATTCAGAGTTTTTTCATTTGTGGGCTTTCTGCCTTTCCTCCCAAGAAGTCAAAAATGTCTTGTTAATATGGTGTTGCATCAACAAAAAGTATAGTGTCTTACTGTCACAATATGGCATATCTGTAAATCACAAAGTATCATAATAACAGATGGAGACTGTAAATATATTGTATCAAAAAATCAATAAAGTATCTCAAGATCACAGTACAGTATACTGTGTTGTATCAACAAATCACAGTGCTTTAATGTTAAGTAAATACACTGTGTATGTATTGTATCCACAAATCATGAAGTATCATAATATTACAATGTATCAACAAATTAATAAAGTATCTTAGTATCATGTGTGTACACTGTGTATGCCTCAAATTTCTGAAGACAAATGAACTATGTTTGGAATCAATTATTTCATTTTTATCTAAATTATCCAAATTAAGAATTATTGAAATAAGTATTCTTAAAATCTCCGCAAGGAGATTTTGACACATAACTTTCAAATCTCTCTAATTTTAATGTTTTGAAGTGCTAATTTGAACTGAAAAATTATATGAACATTTTACAATGAACATATTTCTAGAAGTGGGACTATATTTTGTATATATTCATCTCTAAACTAAATTCAGGTTTTATTTATTATTTCTAAATCACAACTCAGTTTATCAATTAAATAAACTTATATTGAAACAAACCTCCACCCCCCCCCAATGTGAACATCGATAATAGTAAGGGAAGCCAGGAAACACTTACCTAATTTTATCATGTTAAAATAATATTCAGGTGCATATTCTGAACCAACTTAGATGACAGTTGCAGCCCAACTGTTTATAATGTTTATCATGCCAGTAACATTGAAAACCTAACATTTCACCTTTGCTTCAAATATTATATGCATTAATTAAATAGGGAAATCTATTATAAGTTCATTCACCTCATTTTATCATCTTAGAGTAGAAAGAAGTCAGAACAAAATAGAACAGAACATATTTTGTCAAATAATTAATTTAGGGTTATATACTTTTCCTAAGAAAACCAAAAAACTGTAACATCCAGACTGAACATAAATAAAATTATGCTTTATGAAAATTATAAAGCATTAAATATGAATGTCTGAATTCAATGTACTTAGAATAAATATATTCATTCTAGTTTTGAAATATGGATATATGAAAAGACTTCATTAGCAAGGTTTTTTATCACAAAGAATGTGAGGTTAATTTTTGTATTTCCGGTACACATAAGCAACAGGATTGATACGAAAACAATTTAATTTGAATGATGTAATTATGTGATGGAATGTAAAAAATTATAGCAATTAAGGTGCTGTGGCATGCTCTAATGAATGGAGTTGTAGTGGCTGATGATGCTGGATCTCCTACTCATTAATAATTTGGATAGAGTGCATTATTTCACTTAACATGAAAAAATAAAGTCATAAATCACCACAAGTTTTTTCTTTTAGTTTTCATTTAATATTGATGAAAATTCTCTCATACACATAAATTATGAGAGGATCAAAATAATACGAAATAGTATTTGATAGACTTACTATCCTTTTACCAAATGAAACTAACAATTTTAAACAAGAGAATGCTAGGACATGAGGGCAGGTATATAGGGTACCATGTTTTAGTGATATCTCTAGATGCTGAACATTCTTTAAAAATATTTTAACATTTCTTATTTGTAAGTCTGGTAAAGAAACAATATGCTTTTCATGTGTAGCTAATACAGTTATTTCAAGAAATTACCTGTTTTTTATAAGAGTACACAAGTAATATGGAGAAGAAAGTGCTAAAGCATTGTTTGAAAATTTAAAGTAATAGTAAAAGTCATTTTTTTAATTTAAAGAAAAGTAGAAAGTTGAGTCTAACACCGTAAGCAAAACGACATAATACAATATTCTTTTTAGACAGTTTTCTAAATGCACTTTCTTTAGAAAAATCTTTCTGCATGTAACAATGAATCATAACTTTTAAAAGAAAAAAAAATACTTTTAATTTTCTTTGTGCCAGATGTGGGTAACAGGGTTTGGTGTATGGGTATTTTATCCTATGAGTATATAGTTGATTAAATTAGGAGAAAAAGTGATTGTCTGTGTGATTCTCAGTGCGACGTGTTTACACACTGTTCAGACTGCTTCTTTTCTCTCCCAGGACTTTTCTCCACACTGCCTAAGAACAAAAGGCTACATACACAGGAGAATGTGTATTTGGGGGGACTTCTGAAATGAAGTAATGTCAATAAAACAAAAGCTTTGAAACACAATTAAAGCTAACATTTACAGTTAAAAATACCTGCACTGTGTTTCTACACTTTTGAAAAGAATGCCTTTTAGGAGCACATCCTTTTCCTGCATAGGAAAATATACCGAAAACAAAAACAAGAACACTGGCATATTTTCCTTTGGTATTTCACAGGTTCTACTGCACAGACTCCATTGTTTCAAAGTAGACCTGTAGACAATAGTGTGGACCTGTTTTGAGTAGAAACTGCAGATTTAGCTGTTTCATATTGAATACATGAAAAGTACATTGTCTTACCTAGGCCAGTAATTTGGAAACCTTTATTACTGTGAATTAGAAACCTCCCTCCCAAACAAACAAAGTTTGTCCAGTGTCTGTTGGAAAGCAGAGGCGTTGTTCTGAAGGCTGACAGAACAAGCCATGTTAGGAGACAACTTTGGTAGAGCCTTTTACAGAAATCTCAGCTGAAGAAGTGGAGCTTCTTGGAAACTAAGAAACATGGGTTGGTAAGTATGTGACATGTGGAGAGTGTACTTCATTTTCCTTAGCTTATTGGGTCTTCTTAATAGACTCATAACAGAGTTTCTTTCCCAAAGTCGAAAAAGAGAAATGAATAGAATTACATAGAGTAGAACAGGAATAGAGTTGTTGAGAGTAGGACCAGCTTAACAGAACAGAATGAAATAGGATAGAATGGAATAAAAGGAAGCAGAATGGAAGGGATCAGAACGGAATAGAATGACTAGCAGAGATAAAAAGGAAAGAAATAGACCTTTAGTAATATTCTTGGTTTGCTAACAGCTCAGATTGAATTAAACGATGAGAGATAGGACTATAAATTGGCAACTGCCAAAGACATACTACATGCCATATATTGAATTTTTTTTAAATGTAACAACTTAATATGCACTAAACATCAATATATTGGAAATTATTGTATGTTTCGTATAAAAATTTGCTGATTTGCTGGGTTCGATATTAGGTATCTCCTTAATGGAAACAATTACAGGCTCCGCAGAATTCTCAGAAGCTCTTTGTCATAATATTTGGGAAATGGGCACACTTTACAATGACCCAGAAATGACCGTTATCCGGAGCCTCCGGTCTCAGTAGTGTCCCTGGTTCTAAAATTGACATCAAAGGCAAGTGATGTATCCATAAGATTAAAAAAACAGGCTATTAAATATTGTCTCATGCATTTGTATTAACTCTGTGTTAACATTAAGAAAAATTATTTGGGATTGGGCTGTATTTCAGTGGCTGATCTTTTGTTCATCTTGTGCAAGACCTTGGGTTTGACACAAAGAACTTTAAAGTAAATAGAAGAAAAAAAAGAAAGAAAATAATTTTACTTCATTGGGAGAATAATTTTATAGAGATATAAAAACTATCAAAGATACTCAAGTGAAAATTTTCTCAAAACAAAAATGCCAACAGGTATTTGATTACATAAGATTACTTAAAAATCACTTTAATCTTATACTATCTTAATTATTTCCTTCTAATTTATATTTTTAATGTTTTGAAACTATAAAATTGAGAGTTGGAGAAAATATTTTTTTCTACCTCGATGAGGTAGAATTCACCTTCTTCTAATAGTCCTACGGTTTTGTTCAAGAACTCTGTTGCCTGAAATTTTAGATAACATCATCATAGGTGAATCCACTCAGTCCCACCTGGTTTGGTTCAATCAACAAATGACACAATATCTACCTTACAAAACAGTGGCTAGTTTGTAACCATGTCGGTTGAAGGGGTGTGTTTATTTCATGGTGAGGTTAGCAGTGTAAAATTAGCACTGGGATGTGGAGATATGCTCTCTGTAGTCTTAGCCTCTTGACTTACAAAACCATATCAACCTGTAGTTTGAAAGGGTCTTTAGATTGAATCTGTGGTGACCATTAGGTGTATTACTTAGACAAATCTTAATACATACTCATTTTAACGAACTTTTTCATGTACATACAGGCACATTAGAACAACACTTACTAAACACCAATTTTCACGATTATTCTAGGAAGATTGCTAAATGGGAAGGAAAAAAGCAAACAGGTTTCCCTAAAGTTTAGTTCTCCAAAAAATATTGCATTAAAAATAAAGCATTCTGTAGCTAAAGCAATGTTAGAGATAGGTAAATTTTAAGTGGTGTTCTAAGTGAGGAGGTTGGAAAATTGGTGGTAAGAGGCACACAACAAAATTGGCATTTCATGTTAGGGTGGCAACTATCTTTAACAGCCAATTACTTTACCATTGAATATCTACGAAAACAATTATCCATTCTTAAATACATAATAATTCATTGTTGCCCTTCAGTGTACGTGAGATGTCACCCATTATTGGGACAGGGATATAAAAACTACTGTATACTGCTAAGGAACCAAGATCAATGTTGTTAATGTGAGCATTTGGGACATGGGTTTATTAAGTCAGTAAACCATCGATGACACTATGTTTAAAACCACTGATTACCAACAGGAACACAGATTTTCATTAAATTATAAGGACTCAAAGTGAGACACAGGCTTGTCATTTTGTGACCATAAGCCATGTTAGAGTTAAAACATAATGCATGACACTCCCAGAGGTAACTGCAATTGTAAACCTTTAAGTAGATGTTAAAAGGACATTCTTTACTGCCTTACTCAACATTGTAACAGTTATTAATTTAATATTTTAAAAAATAATAAAAGTAAATAACATAAAATCTATAATGACTTTAACTTAGAAAACAAAATTTTATATATTCAACACATCAAAATTCTTTAGTTTGCTATTCTGCTGAAGAAACAATTTAGTTAATATCATTTAGTTTGGTTTATATTTTTCCTCTGTGTGATCAATATTATATTGTATATGTCATCTAAGACACCTAAAGTAGAGCTGTGTATCAAGATTCTTATAAAGTCTTTTTTTACTTGCTGTAAAAATGGTATCTCCTTTCACTTTGTTTGAAATTCATTTCCTGATGTGCTGAGCAGCAGCTTAGAGGGTGATGAGTTCAGTTGACATCAATCCTGTTGGAGGGAAATGTGTGCAGCACTATTCCCTTCATTTGGGTGTTGATGTCCATCATGCACATTTGTATTACAAACTATAAAAACCCTAAAACAAAATTTGAATATAGAATTTCAGGATTTCATGGGCCATCTCTGGTGGCCCATGAGATGTTTACGGTGAAAGAAAAATTTGTTGCTGTCAATGGGAATTTAGTTTAATGGGTACTTATATTTACTTTTTTTATAGATACCTCATTGTTGAGAGAATATGTTTGTTCAATGTAGGAAATATTTGAAGCAAGGTGAAAACCACATCTTACACATAGATACGGTGGGTGCCATAAACAGCCTTTTCATATGGCTAATTATACCTCACTAGTAATGTAACTAGATTAGAGAAAATGACAATGGAAGAGAGAAATAAGATTGAGAAATACTATCATTAAGAGTATCCTGACACAGATGAGGCTTCTTTCTGTCAGGAATAACTGCTAAGATATTTGGAGCAAGGACATTTGTTGTCTAGACTGAAATATCCCAGCCTTACATCTACTCCTAAAAGTGTTCTCTACTAATTCAGAAAAGGATGCTGATTGTGTCATTATGCTACAGATAATAATTCAGATGTTTGTAAAGGCTATATGAAGAGTAAGCCAACAGAAAAAGTATTTGAAACATCTTTTTTTTTTTAACCATTAAATGAACTTAGAAAATTAGTAAAGTACATTTAGGTGTGTTTCTTTGTAATCTAAAGATGGGTAAAGATTATTTTAATGAGTAAACAAAACTGTATACACTAAAACCTAGCTTTAGGAGAATAAATGTTATCAATTTGTATTTAGATTAAAATTTTCATAAAACTAATTTTGTTAATATAACAATAGAACTTGCATCCAGTATGTATTGGAAGGCCAGCTAACATTCTGCCTAATGCCTTATTTTCTTATAGTTGACTTTTTAATGTCTGAATATAAGTCATTTTTATGAATATATGCTTCAATTGTATAGAATTTTTAAAGGTGTAGTTTCAGGATAATTAATATATATTTTTATTAGATTGCTGAAAGCATATATACATACATATACATTAATGTTTAATAAAAATACATCCAGCCATATTTTTTCTTGTTATTACCACATGGTAAGATTCTTAACACAATATATCTATATATTTGTGCATGTTAAATAGACTAATAAAGAGATAACAGGCAATTTTTAGTGTTTTATGGGACTCTAATAAGCACACTCTAAAGACAGCAAATATTTTATTAATTGAGAGATTAATTAATGAAACAAATAGAGTGAAAACAAAAAGCTGAAATTGTGTCTGGAGAGTTAGAAAGTTATAGAAGTTTAATTGTTTTAATAAGAATATAAAAATATTAATTTGTAAAAAGTCAAAAAATTAAAAAATATATAAATTCTGACAATATTAAGACATTTGTAATGTTTAATTTATGAAATTAATTGTATGCAGTATTATGTGCTTTCTTAAATTTCAATGTGATATATCTCAATAATCCATAAATACAAATTCTGCTATTGGAGCAGTGGTTGGTTAAGACATCTATGCCTATGATTTACAATGAAGGTGGCACTCATAGCGTTATGATTAACATTAACTTTCAGTTTGACAGACTCTGAAATCTTCTGGCAAGTAAATTTCAATAAGTTAGACGACATTGGCCTCTGGGTATGCCTCTGAGGAATTATATTGATTATATTAATAAAAGTTGTAGTTGTGATAATTTTCCTGGCCTGTTATCCTGGGCTGTATGAAAAAGAGAAAATAAGCAACACATAGACACTCCTTGAATTCTTCTATAAGTATATATAGTGTGGCAAGTTCCTCTGTGCCTCTGCTCACTCAACTTGCCGCCATGATGGCTGTGGCTTCTAATGTGAGCTAAAAATAAACTCTTTCTCTTTAAATGCTTTGGCCACGGTATATGATCACAGCAACATTAACAGAAACCAAGATATACACCTAATAGTTTTCTTTGCTGCTTATTTCTATGTTTAACATATTAGGGACAAAACTCTGGGCTTTGCAAATGCTAGGCATATGCCCCGTCTGAGCCATGCCACCACTAAATAGTTTTTTTCTCTTTTCATAATTTTAATGGAGAAAGAGAATGTACTATAAACAATTTTTTTAAATCTCATCTACTTGACTTCAGTAATGTCAATAATTCATTGTAGATCTCTGTGTGATATAATTTTAACTCCTAAGTAAAACCAAAATATTATAATTAGTTTAAAATTTGAACTATAAATTTTACTTCTTAAATTTACTTCTTAAATTAAACTTAAAATTATACTTCTACGTGATTTAAAAGGGCAACTAAGTCCTATCAACATACTGATGAATTTCCTCTGGACTTGTACTTCATAGGTTGCTTTCAAACTAGAAAGAACAAATTTTACACAAAATTATTTGAATTTGGGGATCAGGTTAGGAATTACTTGAACTTACTTATTTTTCTGCTAATATTAAGTGATTATTTTTAACAACTGGAGATACTTTAAACAAGATATTTTCATTAATGATAAATATGTGAGAACTTGCACATATACTGTTACTCTTTTCCAAGACTATTGAACATCATTTATTATTTAATAAATTATCACACATTACTAAAATACATGTGAGTTTTCTGAAAAAGATTTTTGTTTTGATTTGTTTTACATTTTAGGTATTTGATAGATTATTTTTCCATCTTTGAGTAAGAAACTAGAGCAGTATAATTTCATATCTACTAATTAAATAACTAATAATAAATATACTCAGAAACATTTTTAACCATAAAGGCAATGGCATATGGAATACTACCTAACTTTATACTTTCAAATACAATAAAAAGTTTATTTCTTTCAATGGGGTTTCATATATATATATGTATATATATATATATATATATAATCATATATATATAATCAATACAATAGCACCTCAAGATAACATCTTATTTTGACAGAGGATGAGCATTATAGAAATAATTTAAACAGATAATTTTATATCAATGTCACATATCTTTTATGAGTTAATATATGTGAAGCTGGAAAGGAAATGCGAGTCTAGTTCACAAGTTTCAGGAAAGCACTCTTAGACTTTCTCATGGCTTGTGCTTACATACTTGGTCAGGGCAGTGTTAGGAGCCTTCCTTGCAGACTTTGTTCATGCAGAATAGGTACATGTGCAGACACAAGGAATGTTTTGCTCATGGAGAGTAGCTTCTTTATGTTGTGTGTGCTGGCTGGAAAGTGTTCTAGGATTGCGCTGTATTCTGTAAATATAGATTCTGTAAATGTATTTGGGCTCATTTCTCTGAATACTTATAAATTAGGGTGGCTTCTGCTGGTGGCTGAAGAAATATGTTATTAATTAATCCAAAGGCACTACTAATGATATTGTTTTACTTTCATGGATCATGAAAAAGTAGAAGCTAAAAGATTATGAACTTCACACTCTGAATTCTAATTTTGAGGAATAATAAAAACTATAATAATATGTTTAAGAAGCTATGCTATTTAGTTTTAATTGTTTTATGGCTGCTTGGTACAGGCAAATGCAAATTACAGTGGTCTTAATTGTTAAACCAATTAATCTAAATGATAAATTAAAAATAATTATATATAAATTTATCAAAAATATAAATATATAAAAATATTCTCTATATCTTTTATTTTCTTCTATATTTACATGAAAAACCTGTTATTCTACTACTAGAAAAAAATCCCTTGACTTTATCAGAGAATTTCAAGAAAGGACAAACACTTTCAAAGATTCTTTGTGCCAAAACTGAAAAAGACATTTGTATTTAATTTTGATTATGGGGCACATAAATGCATGTGGTCATAGAATAGGAACATTTTTATCAACATAGAAATCTAAATTTTGAATTCTAATTCTCTTTACAATAATACAAAAACTCAAAAGCATAATGGACTTCAGTGTCATATGGTGGCAGTAGAATTTTGAATCTTGAGGCACAATTAAAATCTTAAAGCTGAAGAAGCTAAGTTTTAATCATTTTGATCACATTTAGATTGTGGTTAAAAACAGAAAGCCCTACCTACTACAATTGTAGCTTACTGACACAACCAGCATGCTTTCTGCCCCAACAGGCAGCGTAGTCCATGGAGTAAGTGTATGTGACTCTCAGAAGTCTAAATCTTCAGCACCCCAAGACAAAGAAAGGAAAGAGATTGTGACTTTTGACAATTATTAGTTAGAAAAAAGAGGTAACAATTGCCAAAAAAATCACAAAAGTGAGCATGTTACCTGGCTATGACAAAGAGCACACAACTGACACCCAAGTAAGCCAGCAGAATATACATCCAGATATCAGGGGAGAGAGGATTCAGGAAGGAGAAGACGCCTGGGTTTGTACCATTGGGCTTGCGGTACAAAATACTTATTCCAAGGGTCATAAACGGCTTGGAAAAGTCGATGACCTTCTCTCGAACATAGGTAATAGCCAGTGGAGCAACAGCAAGGTCAGCTTTCTGTAGAGAGAAACATGAAAGAAAGTTCTAAGTCACCAGTAAAAACTAAAGATTTCACACATGAGAATTTCTCTAATGATTTGATAACATCAACATCATTCTTTACTTGGAAGAGTTAATCCACTATTTAATAAGGTAGCCATTCCTAAATGTTTCCAGATAATTATTACATTATTACTCTTGACATAACTAGTTAGAAAAAAGAAGTAAAATTGTCGGATAAAAAGCAAAACAAAGTATTGTACATACAGTAAATGGTTGAATTTAATGTTAGTGATAACTATGCCAAACTATTTTCTTTAAATTAAAAAAAAATATTTTCTGGACCAACGGGATGGTTCAGAACATAGGTATGCTTGATACTGTGTCTGACAACCTGAGTTCCATCACAAAAACCCACATAGTAGGAGAAAACGGACAGCCAAAAGTAGCCTTCTGCCTTCTATGTGCATAGTGCCAACAACGTCCATACACATGAACATGCATTTGCACACGCACACACACACACACACACACACACACACACACAAACTACAATAGGTAGAAAGGAAACAGTAATCGTTTTTTCAAAAGTATGGAATACTTAGTTCATCTTAAACATTCAATTTTAAAGTGGTTAAAACATCTATTAAATCATTTAAATATGATTGTTGTGTATACCCTATTTATCTAATTTGTGTTTTATCATTTATTAAAAATCCCCATGGGCTTGTGTAAATCACATTTTTTCCTCTTTGTGTTTTTTTTTCCACATTTTTTTTATTTCACTGAAAAGCATTTTTAAAACATTATGTCCTGATTATAGTTTCCCCTGAGTCTACTCCTTCCAGTTCCTCCCCGTTGCCCCTCCCACACATATACATTCCTCACTTTTTCATTAGAAAAACAAACAAACAGGATTTAAAGTATAGCATCCAACAAGGAAGACCCTAGGGAAGATGCTCAATCCCCATTCAGAAGGAAAATCAGACTTCAAAAGCAGGAGAAGACAGGGAACAGGGCAGAAGCCTACCACAGACGGCCTCTGTAAGACTCTACTGATCAAGGTATGTAAGTAGAGGCTGACACTCATAGCCAAGCATTGGGCAGAGTGCAGGGAATCTTATGAAAGAAGGGGGAGACAGAAAGACCTGGGGGGAACAGAAGCTCCAAAAGGAGAACAACAGAGCCATAAAAACTCAGCCCTGGTGGCCTTGAGGAGAATGATACCCCGACCAAGGACCATGCATGGAGAGGACCTAAAACCCCAGCTCAGATGTAGCCCAGAGACTCAGTCTCCAAGTGGGGTCCCTAGTAAGGGGAGAAGGGACCATCTCTGGCATGAATTCAGGGGCAGGCTCTATGATCACCTCCCCTTGTGGGGTGCAGCCTTTCCAGGCCACAGAGGAAGACGATGCAACCATTTCTCATGAGAACTGATAGGCTAGGATCAGATAGAAGGGGAGGACCTCCCCTATCAGTGAACTAGAGGAGGGGCATAAGAGGAGAAGAGGGAGGAAGTATGGGATTGGGAGGAGATGAGGGAGGAGGCCATAGCTGGGATACAAATTGAATAAATTGTTAATAATAAAAAAAGAAGAAGAAGAAAAAAAAGAGGTAACATCCAAACAAGTTATATCTTTTTTTACCTTTTTTACCCCCAAAAGCCCCTCCCTCCTCCCCTCCCAGCCTCACCCTCCTTCCCCCTTCTTCTCGGTTGCCCCTCCTAAGTCCACTGATAGGGGAGGTCCTCCTCTCTATTCACTTTGTATCCCCCCAAAAGCCCCTCCCTCCTCCCCTCCCAGCCTCACCCTCCTTCCCCTTTCTTCTCGATTGCCCCTCCTAAGTCCACTGATAGAGGAGGTCCTCCTCTCTATTCACTTTGTATCCCCCCAAAAGCCCCTCCCTCCTCCCCTCCCAGCCTCACCCTCTTTCCCCCTTCTTCTCGATTGCCCCTCCTAAGTCCACTGATAAGGGAGGTCCTCCTCTCCTTCCTTCTGATCTTACTCTATCAGATCCCATCAGGAATGGCTGCATTGTCATCTTCTGTGGCCTGGTAGGGTTGCTCTCCCCTCAGGGGGAGGTGATTAAAGAACAGGCCTATCAGATCATGTCAGAGGCAGTCCCTCTTCCCATTACTATGTAACCCACTTGGATACTACCCTGTCATGGACTACAAAGTTATATCTTAAATATCTTAAAACACTATTGCTTTGAACTTATCATGTTACAACCAGGAGGAGGAAACACTCTAAATGATACAGGAAGTTATGCCTAAAGAAGCCCACTGCTCCACCTGAGGCCATACCTGTATCCAGAAACCCAGGTAAGACCCCACCCACAGATACTCAGTGATTCCTCAGGGCCCTCCAGTTTTCACACAGCACCTCTGTACCTGTCTCAATGTCCCGGCCCAAAACTCAGCCAGAAATCTACTGCTTTGCCTGAGGCCATGCTGATATATAAAGTCCCATAAGCCCTCTACTCTAGCAGATGCCATACTTGTACCTGGAACTCCAGAGACCATGACAATATCTGGAAGCCCAGAAATCCCTTTCTCTACCAGAGATTACAATACCCTACACCCCAGAACCCCAGAGACCATGCCTACACATAAAACTCCAGAGATCTCACAGGTCTCCAAAACCTCTGCAGTGACAATTTGAGGGGGGGAGGAGGTGTCTTTGGTCTCCAGAAGCACAGGTCATTCAGGCCAGAAGTCCAGAATGGAAATAGAAAACCATGGGAAAAATGCGTCCATGTAAAAACAAAAACAAAAACAAAACAAAATAAAAACAAACAAAAAAACCCAACTCAGAATTTGACAATTAAACCTAAAATTAACCTAAACCTGGATGCCTATATCCCAAGGAAAAGATACAATCAATAGCAACCATGGCAATATGGCACCAACAGAGCCCAACTATTCTACTACAGCAAGTCCTGAATATTCCAACACAGCTGAAACACATACACACACACAAACCAAATTAAAATCAATGTTATGAAGACCATAGAGGCCCTAAAAGAGTAAATGAAAAACTCCATTAAAAAAATCCAGGAAAACACAAAGACTAGGAGGAAATAAATAAATTCCTTAAGAAAGCCAAGAGGGCAGGGGTGTGTGCAAGCAATGAATAAAATTGCTCAAGACCTGAAACCTGAAAATGGAGATAGAATCAATCAAGGAAACACAAACTGAGGAACTCACAGAGATGGAAAATCTAGGCAAACTAGTAGGAAGTATAAAAACAAGCATTCCCAACTGAATACTAGAGAGGAAAGAGAAAATCTTAGGCATAGAGGATACAATAGAATAAATTAATACCATAATCCAGTCCTGATGAGACCTGATGGGAGGCTAGAGTCAGATGGAAGGGAGGAGGACCTCCCCTATCAGTGCTAGGAAAGGCATGGGTGAAGAAAAAAGAAGGGTAGGATTGGTAGGGGACAAGGGGATATAAAGTGAATAAATTATAATAAATTAAAAATTTTCTTTCAATTCAATAATAATTATAAAATTATGAAAACTATTAGGTAACATTTACATGTGCAATGTCCAGCCCATGTGCATTTGGTAACTTACAGAAAGTATCTGATTATCTTAGCTATCTTGACAAGTTTAGATTTCTATACCTAAATTAACTTTTATCCTTATTGGTATTACTTACATGAAAACATTTTCTTAAATTCTAAACAACATATGCTTAATTGAGGAACTATAACTATTTGATCTTCATCCCCATCAGAGACTTGATATTGGACTTAAAGAGGGATATGTTGGTATAATGTTCTTTGGAATGTATACAATTTATCCTTGTTCATTCAAATGCTGATTTCTCTACCCCACTTTCTGGTTTCAATCTGGACATTGCATTGTGATGAGAAAACAGAGGAAGGAGAGAAAGAATCTGCAGGAGAGGTGTTGGAACCACGGGGAGAGATGGACCAGACATTAGATATGACTAAAAGCAAGTATAATGGGTAAAATCTGAATGGTAGGAGATTACATGAACTTGGAGGTTTAGGATGAAATAACTATTGTTCAGCATTGTGATCTAGGTTAATTAAATAAATCCCAGTCTCTGTGTGGTGATTTGGGTATACAGGGGTTTATGAATAACCACTGCTTTACTAAAAGATAAATCAATAGTAAATATTATAACCGATAACAATAGGGTAATTGGTTTTATATATCAATCTTGTATACCATGTATAGCTTGCAAATGTTATTGTATACTAGCAACTACAATTGTATTCATCCTGGCAACCACCATCATATTCTGTTTCTGATACAGGTATAAAAAGTGTGATTGCTCACAATAAATTTGTCTCACCCTCAGTTTTGCTGAGACCCTTCCAAAAAAAAAATAAAAATTCATAAGTCAAAAAGAATGTTTAAAAAAATTCTGGCATAAAACATACAGGAAATCTGGGACACTATGAAAAGACCAAACCCAAGAACAAAAAGAATAAAAGAAAGAGCAACATCAACAGCTCAAAAATATTTCTAACAAAATCATAGAAGGAAAATGTCCTAACTTTGAGAGGACATGGAATACAGGTAGCTTAACGAACACCAAATCGATTGGATCACAAGAGAAAGTTCTTACCACCACATAATTACCAAAACAGTAAGCATACAGAACAAAGAAAGAAAATCAAATGTTTTAATTAAAAAAAGCCAAGTAATAAATAAATGCAGACCTATTAGAACTATACCTGAGTTCTCAAAAGGAAACTAAAAACCAGAGGATCTACACAGTTAGCTTACAGACTCTAAGAGACCACAGATGCAGCACAGACTACTGTATCCAGAAAGGCTTTCACTCACCATAGATGGAAAAATTAAGATATTCCATGATAAATCAAATTCAAACAATATCTATACACAACTCTAGCCTTACAAAAAGTACTACAAGGAAAATGACATCCCAAGGAGGCCAGCTACGCCCATAGAAGCACAGGAAATAATCTTACACCAGCAAAAACAAAATAAGGGCAGTATACTCACACACACATACACCCTTGCCCAACACTAAAATCAAAATAATAAGAACTAACAATCATTGGTCATTGTCATTAATATCTGCTAATTTCCCACTAAAGAGAAGCAGGCTAACAGAATGTATGCTAAAACAGATTGAATCTGCTGTATGTAAGAAAACCAGTTAAGCATCAAAGACAGACATTACCTCAGAGTAAGGGTGGGAAATTTTCCCAATCAAATTGACACAATAAGCAAGCTGAGGTAGCCATGCTAATATCTAACAAAATAGAATTCCAATCATTATTAATTAAAAAAAGATGGGGAAATATAATCCATATTCACCAAAAAAATCTACAAGGACATCTTACTTCTTAATATCTATGCTACAAATACAAGGCCATCCATATTTGTAAAAGAATCATTAGTAAAGTTTAAATTACACATCAAAACTCACACATTAACAGTGGGAGACTTCAATACCACATTTCAACAATTGACAGGTCATCCGAGGAAAAACTAAACAGAAATAATGGAGCTAACAGACATTAGGAGTGAAATAGACCTAAGCAATATTTATAGAACATTTCACCAAACACACACACACAAGAAAATTACCTTCATCACAGCATTTCCTAGAAATTTCTCAAAAATTAACAACATATTTAGTCACAACCACTCTCAACAGATGCAAGAAAATTAACTCAAACCCCATATCCTATCAGCCACTGATGAAGGCTGGATTTCAACAAGAGAAACAACAGGAACCCTACAGTCTCACAGAAACCTAAAAACTCTCTCCTGAATGACTACTTGGTCAAGGCAGAAATAAAGAAAATAAATACTTTCTAGACTTCAAAGGAACTGGAATCACTACATACACAAGCTCATGGGATACAATGAAAGTGGCACTACGATGAAGATCATCACACTAAGTGCCTTCCTAAAGAAATTGGAGAAATCTCCTAATAGCAACTTAACAGCACTCAGAAAGGTCTACAACAAAAGAAGCCAACAACACACCTAAGAGGTGTAGTTGACAAGACATAACCAAACTGAGGACTGAAATCAATAAAATAGGAACAAAGAGAACAATATAAAGAATCAATGAAACAGTCTGTTCTTTAAGAAAATCAACAGGATACATAAACCCTTTTTTAAATTATCTAAAAGGCAGTGAGAGACTATACAAAGAAATGCTCATCCTCATTAGCCATCAGGGAAATGCAAATCAAAACGACCCTGAGATATCACCTTACACCCATCAGAATGGCCAAGATGAAAAACTCAAGCGATAACACATGCTGGAGAGGTTGTGGAGAAAGGGGAACCCTCCTCCACTGCTGGTGGGAATGTAAACTGGTACAACCACTCTGGAAAGCTATCTGGCACTTTCTAAGACAACTAGGAATAGTGCTTCCTCCAGACCCAGCTATACAACTGCTAGGTATATACCCAAAGTTTGTTCAAGTACACAAAAAGGACACTTGCTCAACCATGTTTATAGCAGCTCTATTTGTAATAGCCAGAACCTGGAAACAACCCAGATGTCCATCAACGGTGGAATGGGTACAGAAATTGTGGTATTTTTATACAATGGAATACTACTCAGCAATCAAAAAGGAGGAAATCATGAAATTTGCAGGCAAATGGTGGGATCTAGAAAAGATCATTCTGAGTGAAATATCCCAGAAGGAGAAAGACAAATTAACAAAATCAGAAATGAAAAGAAAGATATAACAACAGACACTGGTGAAATCCAAAAAAATCATTAGGTCATATTTCAAAAGCCTGTACTTCCAAAAATTTGGGAAATCCAAAATAAATGGACAATTTTCTTGATAGATACCATTTACCAAAGTTAAATCAAGATAAGAAATTGAGGAAGGAAAATGTTCTTCAGAGTTCCCTGGTAAGTAATGATCACATTTCATGTTCATAAATCAGGGAAATACTGGCTTTAGAATAATCATTGCTACATCCTTTAATTATGTTATATAACTCAGGGATTATATTAAGGGCATTATATAATTATCACATTTAATCCTCACACAAACCCATTATTATTTCTTTTTTCAGAAAGAAAAATTGAATCTTAAGAACTGCAAAATTGTAGTCATAATCATGGGACAGGCTCAACAACTGAAACAGACCACACATAAGCAATTGAATCCTAATCCTAAGACACAACCATGACAGACATCTAGGAAATCACAGTAGAGTCATGTGTCATTCACTCACTCACTGACTTATTCATGCGTCATTCACAGAAGAGTTGAGAGAAGTAGTAGATATATAGAAGCAAAGCCTATAAGTCTTAGATCACAATAAGGCCATTTAGAGTTAGAGCAAAGGAAGTTGTTATAAGAGGAAGGACAAAGAAGGGAGGGAAGTAAAGTTTAAATGAGCAAGATAGCAACATTATTAAAGTAAGAGGGTGATAATTTAATAAATAGAGGATACAGGTAAGAAAAAGTGGACCTCAGGATCTATTGTTTTGTTTGTTTGTTTGTTTTGTTTTATAGAAGATGAAAACACAATATACTTGATTTATCAATTCACTTTGATGCCTTGCTCTAAATCAATGAAAAGCCAGCCTTTATTGCTTCTAAAATAAAGAAATCAAGCTACTTTAAGGTGGTGAACATCTTTATGCTTTTAAATAAAGTTGTATGTATTTTTGTGTATGATATGATGTTTACATGTATGGGTAGACTGGTTAAAACTACTCATGTAACATATTTTATATATTACCTCCATATATCTTTGAGTCATGCTGAGAACAGATCAATACGCAAACAGAATTACTGTATTATTCAAAAAATATATTACAAAAATTGACTACACAAACATTCCTAATTCACTTAGTATATTTTGATTCCAAAATATAAGAAAGAAAGAAAAAACAAACAAAATTGCATATTAATTGCTGCTTGGGGATAGAGTATCTACAGAAGTAATCAAGACAGGGTCTCCCTTCTCCATGTGGTATGGAAGTACACATATTCTTGCTGTGGTATCCATTGCATTATTCCTGTTCTGAGTAAGGAGACATACTACCAAGTCCCTTTGACTAAGGGTGGAGCGTTCTGGGGATGAATTTCAGGTTGGCCTTCTCCCTCTAAGCAGTGTAGACTAAAAAGCCTCCTTGATCAATAAGCTGTACCACATAAATATGAGGATATGCCTCAAGATGCTGATGAGTAGAGAATATATTACAGTTTCTAAAATTAGCTCTTATGTGGCAGGAACATATATACAATATGGCATTGGTCCCGTGACCCCTCTCTCAATAAGACATACTAGCTAGCCTGAGCTTTCTCTCCTGGAAAAACAAAACAAATAAAACAAAGTAAACAAAACAAAACAACAAAAGAAAAAAAACATCACCTGCCTGCTTAAAGGAGGAAAATTAGAACTTTTTTAATTTTTTAATATTAGTTACAGTTTATTAACTTTGTATCCCAGCTATATACCACTCCCTCACTCCCTCCCAATCCCACCCTCCCTCCCTCATCTTCTCCCTGCCCCTTTCCAAGTCCATTGATGGGGGAGGACTTCCTCCTCTTTCATCTGACCCTGTTTTATCAGGTATCTTCAGGACTGGCTGTAAAGTACTCCTCTGTGGCCTATCAGGACTGCTCCTCCCTCGTGGGGGGGTGTCAAAGAGCCAGCCACTGAGTTCATGTCAGAAATAGTCCCTGTTCCCCTTATTAGGGTACCCACTTGGATACTGAGCTACCACAGGCTACATCTGAGCAGATTTATATCCATACATGGTCCTTGGTTAGAGAAACAGTCTCATAGAAGGCCCCTGTGCCCAGATATATTTGGTCCTTGTGGAGCTCTTGTCCTCTCCAGATGATATTAACTCTCCCTTCTTTCTTATAAGTAACAGGACAGGAGCCTACACAGAGGGTCTCTGAAAGACTCTACTTAGCAGTGTATCAAAACAGATACTAAGACTCATAACCAAACCTTTGGCAGAGTGCAGGAAAATTAGAATTTAAACCAAAAGATATTTAGACTTTTTCCTTTATTACTATTATTATTTATTACAATTTATTCACTTTGTATATCAGCTGTAGCCCCCTCCTTGTCTCCTCCCAATACTGCGCTCCCTCCCTCATCTCCTCCCAGTCCCACCCTCCTTCCCTATTCTCCTCTTATGTCCATCTCCTTGTCCACTGATAGTGGAGGATCTCCTCCCCTACTCTCCGACCCTAGCCTCTCAGGTCTCATGAGGACTGTCTGGATCCTCTTTCTCTGTGGCCTAGTAAGACTACCTCACCAGGGGGAGGTTTTCAAAGAGCCAGCCACTGAGTTTATGTCAGAGACGGCCCCTGCTCCCCTTAGTAGGGAACACACATGGAGACTGAGCTGTCCTGAAAAGTAGAAAAAACAATTGGTGATGAGATGTAGGTGCTAGCTTTCCATTTCCTAAAGCTAGAAGAGTTAATGAAAAGAGAAAACAAAGTAGATCAGTACTAGGAGGCTCCATGGGAGTGCTGAGAGGTGAAGAGTGATGGAATAAGGTAGAAATGACAGGAGATGACCCTCTGAGTTCACCTTTAATAAAGAAGAAGAAATTCAACATTCAGAAAATAGAGGGCATCCTTAAATGCTTTGCAACTGAATTACTTATATTGGGGAAGGCTTTCAAACAAATACTTAACGTGTCCCTAACAACCTTGCTTATGAGCAGTGAGACAATAGATCAATGAGTCTGTGAGGAAGATGAGTAATGTAAACACCCATCATTCTTTAAGAAAAATGCTACATAACCCAAAGCAGTCTAAGGGAAATCAGTGTCCAGTAGACTGGCTCATATATAACACTAATGACAACTGGGTTCTACCAGCTGAGGCCCTCCTGAATATCAGGAGTTGAAAGATGATAGAAAAGAGAGGCATTACTGATTAAGTTGGGAATAAGGGAGTCCCTGGTTATGCTTATTTTATTGGGTCAGAAAGGACCATGTTTGAAGAAAGTTAAAAAAGAAATGTACAACTTCCTAAAAACTGTATGGGGATTTAATAGAACTGCCAGGGCCAAGTGAAATACGTGGTCTTGAAGGGGAAACCTTTGGTGAATATAAAACTCTTAATAAGCTGCTAAAGCAGTTGGGAGATGGAACAAAAGAATATGATGAGTCCTATCTGGGTAATCATAACCAAATATGTCAAGATTTGTGTGAAACTGGAGATCCTAAATTAAAAAAATGATGTGAAGCCAAATGTTGTGCTGTATTTGAAGGCTTTGGAGACTTACCAAGAGTTTACTAAGAAACAGAAAGAAAGATCATCCCTTACTTTGAAGAATGTAATGTCTTGGATTAGAAACCACCACATCTGCTTTTCTGACAGGTTGGCGAAGGCATCTACAAGTGCACACATGGTGATCTGAGACCACATGTTGAATAGATGATTTTTTTTTGTTATATAGTAATATGCAAAATACAAGGGCTTTTCCTGATAGCTGCGCCAACTATACTTTAATTTGGAGCCAACCCTAAAGCACCAAGGATAATGGACAATGTTAGACATGTATAGAGACAGGGTTGTGTAGATAAAAAGAACTTAACAAGTTCTAGGCACGGATAACTACCCTTGTCCTCAAAGGGACACTGTGTGCATTTTCCCACTGCAGAACACTTATTGGTATAGATGTGCTGATGTGTAAGAATAACTTTGGAGTTTCCACTGAGAATGAGAACTGTGTGTGAATTCATACATGTTAAGCACAACTGGAGCCTATAAATTTGCCTGCTCCCTAGAGCTATCATGAAATTACAGAAAACTTTAAGTCACAGGAAAAGGTACAGACAATTTTAACCTTTCATAGGTCATATCCGAGTATGACCTATGAAAAACCTGACATGCCACTATATAACAGAGAGAAAAGTAAACTACTACCCCTATCCATGCCACTGTGCCTGGTATGGCTGTTTTAAAAAAACAGATGAGTGATGAGTGATGGGATCCTTTCATGATGCAATGGACATTCTTAATGCTTTTTATACTATTCCTTTATCTGTTGGATATAGAGACCACTTTGTATTCAGTTGTCATAGACAGAGTAGACATTCAGGGAATTCCTCCAACTACATAACTCACAGACCTGATAATTGTCATGGTATTTGGCCATGGGGCCTTACCTTAAAAAGTTGTCCACTTTCATTAAAATAATTTCATCATATAGGCAAAATAAGAATAATGTCTGAGTGTTTCATGGGTTAAGAAAAGCATCTGAAAGACATATAGATTCAGCTAAAGTAAGAGTGCTGTAACATCAATTCAAATAAGTTGGAATGACCTGGCACAACTGTAAAATTCCTGGGAATATGGCACAGCCCCGACTATGAATGTAAAACAACAGCAAGTAATTTAAGGTTATTGTTGAATGTTCATACCTGGCATTTTCCAAGGTATTCATTTTTTTGTGTGTGTAACAAGCTAGAAAGGTGTGCCATATGGGATTGAATTAAAAACACATAACAAAGCTTTTTAACACACCAAAAACTTTTAGAACAAGTTAAACAGATGTGTGTCTCAAAAATAGTTTCCCTTCACGTTACAAGTCATTTGAATCTTAAAGTGCTATAGCTAGAGTCTATTTGAAAGCAAACAAAGAAACAAACCTTGAGCAAACAGCTTGAACAATTCCAATAGTGTTTAGTTACACTCCTTCAGTTGGGCAGAAGTTCAGGATACAAGACAAGAACAGCAACATAAAAGTAAAGAATATACATGGAAAAATGATAGTTATAAAGATACTATTTTACAAATATTGATGTACAGAACTGGACTGAGGACAATGCCAATGCTACTACTTCCAACTACAATTTACCTTACTTGTGGGGGGGGGGCAATTTTAGTGAAAGTTTGGTTACTAAAACAGCAGCTAATTTTTTTTTTTAATAAAGGCAGCCTGTGAGGGTGAAAAAGCCCATTCCTGGAAGCTATTAAATTATTAAATCAAAGTTGTTGTTAGCTATACAATGTAGGATAAACATAATACAATCTATAGTCCTAAAGAAGTTAAACAACAGGAAGACCCTAGGAAACATGTTCAGTCCTCATGCAGGAGGGCAAATGCAATAGACTTCGCAAGCAGGAGAAGACAGGGAACAAGACAGGAGCCTACCACAGAGGGCCTCTGAAAGACTGCTGATCAGTGTATCAAAGCAGAGGCTGAGACTCATAGCCAAACTTTGGGCAGAGTGCATGGACTTTTATGAATGAAGGGGAAACAGAAAGATCCAGAGGGAGCAGGAGTTCCAAAAGGAGACCAACAGAGCCAAAAACAACAACAACAACAAAACAAAAAAACAAACAACAACAACAAAAAACCCTAGGCCCTGGGGTCTCTGCAGAGACTGATACCCCAACCAAGGACCATGCACGGAAAGGACATAAAACCCCTGTTTAAATGTAGCCCATATATTCAGTCTACAAGAGGTTCCCTACTAAGGGAAGGAGGGGCTGTTTTTGGCAAGAACTCAGTGGCTGGCTCTCTAATCACCTTCAAATGGAGAGGGGGGGGGTGCAGCCTTCCCTGTTCACAGAGGAAGATAATTCACCCAGTTTGATGAGACCTGATAGGCAAGGTTTAGACAGAAAGGGAGGAGGACCTCCCCTGTCAGTGGGCTAGGGGAAGGGTACAAAGTGAAATTGGGAGAAGATGAGGGAGGGGAGGCACAGCAAGGATACAAACTGAAAAAAATTATAATAATAAATAAGAGACAATACATGCTGGATAGGATGTGGAGAAAGGGGAACCCTCCTTCTTTGATGGTGGGAATGTAAACTTTTATAACCACTTTGGAAATCAATCTGGTGCTGTCTCAGGTAATTTGGAATAGCACTTCCTCAAGATCCAGCTATATCACTCCTAGGCACATATCCAAAAGATGCTCAAGTATACAACAAGAGCATTTGCTCAAACATGTTCGTAGCAGGTTTATTTGTAATAGCCAGAATCTGGAAACAAACAAAATGTCCCTCAGATGAGGCATGGATACAGAAATTGTGGTACATTTACATGATGGAATAATACTCAGCAATGAAAAACAAGGAAATCATGGAATTTGCAGGCAATGGGTAGGTTATAGAAAAGATCATCTTGAGTGAGGTTTCCCAGAAACAGAAAGACATATCTACTCACTTATAAGTGAATACTAGACAATGTAGGATAAACATACAAAAATCTGTACACCTAAAGAAGCTAAGGAAGAAGGAGGACCCTGGGTAAGATGATCAATCCTCATGCAGAAAGGCAAATGGGATAGACATCGGAAGAGGGAGAAAACAGGGAACAGGACAGGACCCTACCACAGAGGGCCTCTGAAAGACTCTACCCAGCAAGTTTTCAAAGCATTTGCTGAGGCTCATAGCCAAACTTTGGTCAGAGTGCAGATAATTTTATGAAAGAAGGGGGAGATAGAATGACCTGGAAGGGACGGGAGCTCCACAAGGAGAGCAACAGAATAAAAAAAAAAAATCTGGGCTCCAGCTGGGATACAAAGTGAGTGAACTGTAATAAATAAATAAATATATATATTAAAAATTATTAAATCAAAATATCAGTTACAAAGAGTGGGATATCTCTCTGTGAGTTATAGGTCTGAGAGTTTCTCGATCTCCCTGTATTAATATTACAGGGATTATGTTGATTTCACTACTCAAGACACTCTACTGACTTGGCTTTGGAACAAGGAGAAACAAAGATGACACAGAGCTGGAAACTTATCTCCTGCTTTCTAGTTGTTATAAGGATGAAAGGCACAATAATGCCACTGGGGGATACATGTCACCAAAATTTCTATGTGGTTATGTTGCCTGCATGCTATTCCAGCAATGTAACAGGAAACATACGCCTGTTATTCAGGAGTAGCATAAATATTATGGGCAAATCCAGGTGCTCTCTGATTTGAGCTGAGGCATACTCTACAGAGGGGATTCGTTTCTGATAATGTAAAGCTCGTCAAAATCCTGTGGCTGTGTAAGTCATAGCCCTAACAGCAAAGCTACTGTTCATGTTAATTTGCTAAGTAAACATGGTATGAATGCCAAATTACCTTGTAAATATTTATGTGTAGAGCCATGGATTATTGCTATTATCAGCTCTGGACAAATAAACTTCATTACGCAGTGGGAGATACAGAGACACTATGATCAAAGTTCTAAAAATAAGTGATTGTTGAACTCTAAGTTGTAAATGGCACCAATTTCACTCAAGGCTTAGAGAACATAAATGAGGAGAAGTTAGAAATAATATGTCCACCAGAGGAAGCGGTGTAGAGGGATGCAATTCTGGAATTTACTAATAGTAGAGGGTATTAATAGGCTCTGAAATAGGCTTTACCAAAACTTTATTTATTTATTTATTTATTTATTATAAATTCACTTTGCATCCCCACTGCAGTCCCCTCCCTTGTCTCCTCCCAGTCCCATCCACCCTCCCTCTTTTCCAGCTATGCCCCTCCTTTAGTCCCCTGATAGAGGAGGACCTCCTCCCTTTCTATCTGACCCTAGTTTATCAAGTCTCATCAAGGCAGGCTGAATCATCTTTCTCTGTGGCCTGGCAAGGCTGCACCCCCCAAGGGGAGGAGAGCAAAGCACCAGCCACTGAATTCAGGTCAAAGACAACAGATGCCCTACCGTACAATAAGGACATTTGCTCAACTATCTTCATAGCAAATTTATTTGTAATAGCCAGAATCTGGAAACAACCTAGATGTCTCTCAATGGAGAAATGGAAACATAAAATGTGGTACATTTACACAATGGAATATTACTCAGCAATTAAAAACAAGGAAATCACAAAATTTACACACAAATGGTGGGAACTAGAGAAGATCATCTTGAGTGAGGTAATCCAAAAGATGAAAGACACATATTGTATATACTCACTTAAAAGTAGATATTCACCATAAAATATAGGATGAACATACTAAAATCTATAGTCCTAAAGAAGGCTTTACAGAAACTTAACAATTTCTGTAGACTAGGTTTATGAGGCTACTTCGTTTCCGAGGATTAACAGTTACCAGTTGTTAGGACAAAAAGAATGTTTTTCCTCCAGAGTGGTAACTGCCCATAAGTTACTCATGCTCCTATACATAATTCTAATTAAAACCTTTGTTTCATTAAGCACCACTTAAGGGGCACTCTATTTTTGTTTCTGTTATACTTTTTTCTCTGGAGTGAGTAGATGACCACCTCGTTTCAGAAAGCATTCTCAGAATAGTGGATACTGATATAAGTGATAGTTTAGCTAATAATAAATGTATTAATGTTCATCAGTTAAAATGAAAATAATATGTTAATGGAAATTGTTTATAAGAGAAGAAATTGGTCTGTAGAGTAGGTATATAGTATTGAGGCTTAATATTAAAAATCATTTTGAGTATCTTAAACCTACATTTATCTACAACTCAAGTTATGTTACTTTTATCTCAGGTTACTTTTTCTCAATATTCTATGTGGTTATGATTTCATGTATTGTGTTGATTAGTTACAGTTTGGTCATTAATATTCAGGACTGTCTGGATTCTCTTTCTCTGTGGCCTAGTAAGTCAACCTATCCAGGGGGAGATGATTAAAGATCAGACAACTAAGTTCATGTCAGAGATTTCCATGCTCCCCTTACTAGAGAACCCACAAGGAGACTGAGCTGTCCATGGACTACATCTGAGCAGGGGCTATAGACCCTCTCCATGCATGGTCCTTGATTGATTCATCAGTCTTTGCCAGAAGGAATCTCTGAGCCCAGTTTTTTTGCTCTGTTGCTCTCCTTGTGGAGCTCCTGTCCCATCCAGGTATTTCTATCTTCCTCTTCTTTCATAAGATCTCTTTACTCTGCCCAAAGTTTGGCTATGAGTCTCAGTATCTGCTTCAATACCCTGTTGGGTAGAGTCTTTTAGAGGCCCTCGGTGGTGGTAGGCTACTGTCCTGTTCCCTGTATTCTCCCACTTCTGATGTCTCTCCTGTTTGCCTTTCTGAATGCGGTTTCAGGCTGTTCCCTAGGGTCCTCCTTCTTATTGTTTATCTTCTTTAGGACTATAGATTTTAGTATGTTTATCCAATATTGTATGTCTAGTATCCACTTATAAGTGAGTGTACACCATATGTGTCTTTCTGCTTCACGGTTACCTCACTCAGGATGTTTCTTTGTTTGTTTGTTTTTTCTAGTTCTATTTGCCTGAATATTTCATGATTTCCTTGTTATTCTTAATAACCAGAATCTGCAAACAACCTAGAGGTCGCTCAACCGAGGAATGGATACAGAATTTGTGGAACATTTACACAATGGAATGCTACCAAGCAATTGGTCATTAATATTAATAATGGAACATCAAGAATGATTCCTAATGTATGAACCCCTGAATCCTGAATTGAGTGGTGTCACTAATTCAAAGGGTTCTTTGTAATTATTCATTTTGATACTCCCTCAGAGTCATTCTTTTTTGTTTGGTTTTGAGACAAAGTTTCTCTGTGTAGCCTTGGCTCTTCTAGGCTTCCTTTGTAGCCCAGGCTGGCCTTGAACTCATAGAGATCTGCCTGCCTCTGCCTCCCAAGTGCTGGGATATATTTTGATTTTGATCATGAAATGCATCATCATTTGCTAATCTCTTTTCATTAGAATGTATGTCTCCTTTGAGTAAAGTGTATTTTAGTTTTGTGTAATCTGTATCTCCTTGGCTTCTACACTACCTGGCATATTGTAATCACTAAATACATTCAAGCGATTGATTAAACTATCATCATTATAAAGTTTACACTCTTTATAAGAGTATACTCTTAAAGTTTATCTTTTAGCTGATTCTTAGCACAAAGATTTCATTTACATTGGCTATTGTCTCAAGGTAACATAGTTACAAAGACATAATCACATAGGAAAAAAGAATCACTGATCCTTCTATTATATCGACAAACACAGCTCATTGTTTTTGTACTACTCTCTGTGGTTACACGGGATGAACATGTTACATGGTCAATACTGGCATTGAATAACAATGACAGTTTCCCTGTGTGCATTCTCTTTTTTTTTTTCTGTTATAAGAAAAAGATTTAATCATGGACACAATGTTACTTAATGTCATTAGGCAAAATCAGCTTAATTGTTACAATATTCAAAATATCACCTCATTATTATAATGTTAGTACCTACTCGATAAGTATTTTGATGGGGTTAAAACTGAATATGCTTCAAAAATAAGAAAATAAAACTCCTATAAATTGTAGTTGTATACAGTAGTGTATTTACTTACTGGGTCATGAAAACAAAATATTTGAGAAAATAATCTGTCCTTTATTTTTTTCCCCACAAACAACAAGTCAGTAGCATATAGCATTGAGTTCACAATTAAGCTGTAAGATAGAGAAATTTCTCGCACACTTGTGAATGGAAGCAATGAAGAAAGAATAAAACACAGGAGTAAATTTAGCCAGTATTTCAGCAGCTGCCTCCTTAATGCCTAATTAAGCCTCCTGGTGATTTCAAACAGCATGCAGCATCTATTAAACTCACCATGGATGATGCATGGAAAACTTGTCAATAGGCGACCTTCACAAGAAGTGTTGTTCTTTTTTATTTATTTATTTATTTATTTATTTATTTATTTTAGTATTTAGTGATTTTTTTTTCTTTTTTTAAGGAAAAATAGTTCAGTGTTTTGTTTTGTTCTGGTTAAACCTCTAGCAAGATCTACTTTGCAAAATGTTCAAATATAGATATATTATTCTCTAATGATTAGAATTTTTCTGACAAGGTTTAGCATTTCATTTTTACTGCTGATAGATGTCTCAATAATTACACTGTTGATTGTCTTGAATAGTGACATTGTCATCTGACACATAAACACAGTTTTGTGGGATGTATTTTTGAAATATGAGAGAATATGAAAATCTTACCATCTACTTCAAGTCATTAATTTATTCACCACATTATTGCTAAACTACTCACCAAACTATTAAATAAGTGTCTATAATAGAATTACTGCTCTGAGAAAAAAATTACAGCAGTATTTCGAGATATTTTTTTCTTGTATGCTAAGTTTTTATTATTATTATTATTATTATTGATAATTTATTCACTTTGTATCCCAGTTGTAGCCCCTTCTGTCAACTCCTGGTCTTACTCTCCCTCTTCTTTCCCTATCTCTCTTCTCTTGTCCATTGATAGGGGAAGTCCTCCCCTTCTACTGCCTGACCCTAATCTCTCAGGTCCCATCAGCATTATCTGGATCCTCTTCCTAAGTGGACACCAGGCTAGGTCACCAGAGAGAAGTGATCAAGGAGCAGGCAACCGAGTTCATGTCTAAGACCATCTTTTCTTCTCTTACTAGGACAACCATATGGAGGCTTATCTATGGGCTACACCTGAGCAGGGAATCTGGGTCCTCTCTATAAATGCTGATTGGTTGATGATACTCTGAGTGAGGGGCGTTAGTTTATTCTTGTAGAAAGCCCTGGATGTGATTCCTAGCACTATGAAAACCACACGTGACGGCAAATGTTAAAGGTGAAGGCGTGACGAGAGGTCAGAGGTCACAGTTTGATGCCTGATTGGCATCAGTGTGACTATTCTCAGGTTCTTGAGAACCTGACTATAAAGTTATTCCTCATCCTGAGGCTCAAAGAACATTTCAAGAACAAAATGACAGCAATAGCCGAAGATCATGAATGACTACACGGAAATGCTGTTTTCAAGACACAGCGGGACCCAGGATATAAACACAGAGAGGTTGAACCAGTACAGAGAAACTTGTACAAGCTCATTCCTGACAAAATCTTGAAATAGAAAGAGAGGGTAAGCACAAAGTCCCAAAAGAGGAGATGTTGGCAATTTATAGCTGCCGAGAAAGGAGAGTCAGTTTACTTTAAGATTGTGAACCTCCCTGCTAGATTGACTGTCTCAGTGGAAGTCCGTTTATCCAAGGATGCAGGAGCATAAATAATCAGATTAGTTTTTTAAAAGAAAAATAAGATACCAAGTTGGATAGGCAGGGAAGCCAGAGCGGATCTGGGCAATGGGGGCTAACATAATTAAAATAAATTATATAAATTCTCAAGGAACTCATGTCTCATTAACCACTCTACTACTGTGCAGAGACACCACATCGAGGCAACTCATAAAATAACTCATTTAATTGTGGTCTTGTTTACAGTTTCAGAGGGTTAGTCCATTTCTAGCTTGGACAGGAAGGCAAACGTGGAGCTAATTCACAGGCAGCCAGGTAAATTAAGAGACATTGGAGCTGGCAGTCTGCTATGAAACCTCAAAGCCCACCCCAGTGACTCTAACAAGGCCACACCTCCTAATACTTCCTAAACAGACTACTGAAGACCAAGCATTCAAACATATGAACTTAGAGAGCCATTCTCATTCAAACTACCACAAATGATAAAATAACAAAAAAAACCCAAAAAAAACCAAAAAAGTGAATATCCTCATAATATGAATGATGATTACCAAAGGAAAGCAACAGATCCAATGCAAGAAACAATAGAAAATGTAACTTAAGGTAGATAAGGTTGCAATAAATGGAAAACAAACTGAGTCTTTCAGAGGAACTCTGTGGTAGGCTCCAGTCTTTTTCACTGTTTTCTCTCTCTTCTGATGTCCATCCCATTTACCTTTTTTCATGAATATTGATCATCTTACCCAGGATCCTCCTTCTGGCTTAGCTTCTTTATGTGTACAGATTCTAGTATGTTAATACTATATTATGTCTAATATCTGCTTCTAAGTGAGTATATACCATGTGTGTCTTTCTGCTTCTGGGATACCTCACTCAGGATCAACTTTTCTAGTTCCCACCATTTGCCGGCAAATTTCATGATTTTCTTGGTTTTAATTGCTGAGTAGCATTTCACTGTATAAATGGACCACAATTTCTGTATCCATTCCTCAGTTAAAGAACAACAGGGTATGAAAGCAGATGTTGAGACTCATAGCCAAACTTTGGGCAAGTGCAGGGAATCTTATGAAAGAAGGGAGAGATAAAAAGACCTGGAGGGGACAGGAGCTCCACAAGGAGAGCAACAGAACCAAAAAATCTGGGCATGGGAACTGAAACTCTAACCAAGGATCATGCATGGAGATAACCTAGAACTCCTGCACAGATGTAGCCCATGGCAGCTCAGTCTCCAAGTGGGTGCCCTATTTAGGGGAACAGTGACTGTCCCTGACAATGAGTCAGTGACTGGCTCATTTATCACCTCCCCCTGGAACACCCTTGCCAGCCCACAAGGGAAGACAATGCAGCCAGTCTTGATGAGACCTGGTAGGCTAAGGTCAGATGGAAGGGGAGGAGGACCTCTCCTGTCAGTGGACTAGGGGAGGGGCATGAGAGGAGAAGAAGGAGGGAGGGTAGGATTAGGAAGGTGCAAAGGAGGGGCTACAGCTGGAATACAAAGTGAATAAATTGTAATCAATAAAAAAATGAATTAAAAATAAACAACTAAAATATATCAGCATAGCTGAGGCAGGAATATAACTTATTTTGTTTTAGATAGTCAGAAAAACAAAAACAAAAACAAAATGCAGGTCTCACATCTGAGTCCTAAATTTTGCTGAGCAGAACAAAACTCTATACGGGTCTCCACACATCACTCCTGGTGGAGAACACACTGAGATACATAGGCCGTGAAGTTGTGGAGCATGCTGGATCTTTAAAAAAGAAAAAATACCAACTCTGTTTTTAATATTCTAATAATCCTTCCAGAAATAATGCCATAACACCAAGTTCTAAGGATACCACACAAAAGCAATCATGAAAAGAGACAAAAGAGAGCTGATTTTTATAGTTATTTATTTTTTTGAGACTGTAATATAATTACATCATTTTCCCTTCCCTTTCATCTCTCCAAACCTTCCCAAATTCCTCTACTTGCTCTTTCAAACATATGTCCTCTTTTTTCATTATTTGTTGTTAGACAAATATAGTTATATGAATATATATTATAAAATACATAAATAAACCAGCACAGTTGGTATGATGTTACTTGTAAGCATATGTGGGAGAAAAGAAAAAAAAAAAAACATTTCCCCAGAAAGAGCATTTGGATAGCACAATTTAGAGGATTAAAACTGTGCCATGTGCATCTTATTTCAGTCTCTCACTGTTTCCTACTAAAATTAAATGCTATTTCTTGGGTTTATCGTCTTTGACCTATAGCTTTGGTCTCTAGCAATTATTTGTCCAAATTTAAGTGAAAGAGAAAGAAATCTGGTCAGATTTCTAGAAGATTCAGTGCTATGAAACAACAGATGAAAAATAAATTCAGCCTTCGAAGTAGTAGTAATGGCCACAAAAAGTACGCAGGAAAGGAAGAACTATAACGAACAACTTAAGTGGCTAATCAATGTGTGGATTTGATAAAGCCAATATTGGTGGAGGAATGCAGAGTTACTTAACACACGGTAGGCCGAGTTAGATTTACATACCATTGATTTAAGAAAATAGTGTATGTCAGATGTACAATAATTATGATGCCACTATAAGACAGGCAGTTGAGAGGTATCTAGATATGAATTCAAGAAGCTTTAATGTTCAGTGACCAGTGATAATTTATAAGAACACCGAATTCACTAAGAATAATTAAATTGAACACTTTCAAGGGAAAGACTGAGTTACCCACCAAACTTAACAGCAGATAAGTATTTGTGAAAGTGCATAGGTCACACACACACACACACAAAAAAAAAAAAAAAAAAAAAGGGAGGAAAATGATATACACAGGGAAATGCACCTCAAGGAAGCATCGTTTTCCTGGGATATAAAACCATCAAGAATTAGAGAGATAAGGAAATTGTAGGATGCATTAGAGGGCCTAGGCCACACTCAGAATGGCTGCATCAGAGGACACAGAGACTGCTCTTCATTTTGCCCTTTAAGTTTTACACAACAATATGAATTGCTTTGTCCAAGTATAAGTCAGCTGAAAATAATCTTTCTGGAAAATTTTTTATGACTAAATAAAATATAATAAGATGAAGCATAACACTCATATTGGAGTTGGACAAGACAACCAGACAGGGGGAAAGGAGTCCCAGGGGTAGGCAAAAGAGTCAGAGACTTACTTGTTCTCACATCCTGGAGTCCCATAATACTAAGCCAATAGCTTTACTATATGCCCAGAGGCCCTGATACAGACCACTGCAAGCCTGGTGCTTGCTGCTTCAGTCTCTATGAGCTTTTCCTTCCGAGGAACTTGTTCTCCTGCTGTCATATGTTCCCTCTGGCTCTTACATACTTTCTGCCTCCTCTTCTGTGAAATTCTCCTAGCGCTGAGGAGAAGGGTTTGTTGGAGACCATCAAATAAGTTTCTCTCTCCTGATAATGTCTAGCTGTGTGTCTCTGAATCAGTTCCTTCAGCTGCCAGAGGAAGTCTCTCTGATCATGATTAGATAAGGCATTGAGTAGAACAGAATACCATTAGGAATCATCATACTGATTTTTTAAAGACTACCTGAGGTCTCTGCAGCAGCTAGTCTGGTTCTTGATTACCCAAGCACTTTCAGGTATAGGTTCCTTCCTTTGGAGTGGGCTGTATTCAAATCAGACATTGTTTGACTATCCTACATGATGTGTGCCACCACTGCCCTAGCATATTTTATAAACACAAGAGAACATAGATCGAAGGTTTTGTGGCTAGGCTGGTGTTCAGGTTTCTCTTTTGGTAGTCTGCAGTGCACATTTTTTGCATCAAAAATGCTAGAACACAGGGGTGAAGGCTCCATGTAGGTACCAGCTCAACTTCTCCATGTTTATGAGACCATGAGTTGTGTAGATGTTGCCAGCGGCAATGGGGGTCACAATGTCAGTTTGCAGAGAACAAGCCTTTGTCTTACCATCATACTGAGTTGTTTGGGAATTTGAATAGAACCCCCTTGACCAACAACTTAACTGAATGCAACCAATTCCCACCACGGGAAGACTTGCCTGGCTATAAGAGTTTGCCAGTGGGACTGTGTATGCCCCACAACTAGGATTCCTCCTCAGGATCACTGTCATAGATTCCACCAAGTTTCCACTGCACCAGGTTTCCACACAACCTCTGAAATGACTCTTAATTCCAGCTGTCTCTCCCCAAACTTTCTTTCTCCATTCCATTTTTCACCCCACCTGATCTTACCACTCCCCAGTTTCACCTACCCCCATGAATCTATTCTGCTTCTCCTCCCTAAAGAATTCCATGTATTTCCCCAAACCCCTCTTCTTTACCTAACATTTCTGGGTCTATGGATTGTAGCTGGTTATCATTTACTTAATGGCTAATATATACATGCCATATTTGTCTTTCTGTGTCTGGATTACCTCACTCAGGATGATATTTTATAGTTATTTCCATTTACCTAAAAATTTCAAGGTGTCGTTTTTTTTCTATTTTTAATTAAATGTTTTATATATTAATTACAGTTTATTCATTCTGTATCCCAGCTGTAGCCCCTGCCCTCATCCCCTCCCAATCTCACCCTCCCTCCCTCATCTCTTCCCATGCCCCTCTCCAAGTCCACTGATAGGGGAAGTCCTCCTCCCCTTCCATCTGACCCTAGTATATCAGATCTGATCAGGACTGGTTGTATTATCTTCCTCTGTGGTCTGGCAAGGCTGCTCTCCCTTCAGGGGCAGGTGATCAAAGAGCCAGACACTGAGTTCATGTAAAGAACAGTCCCTGTTTCCCTTTCTAGAGAACCAATTGGATACTGAGTTGCCATGGGCTACACCTGAGGAGGGGTTCTGGGTTATCTCCATGAATGGTCGTTGGTCGGAGTATCAGTCTCAGAAAGACCACTGTGTCCAGATCATTTTTTTTTTAACAGGTAAGTAATAGCCTCTTGAGTAAAAGTACATTTGCTTACTTATTTTTATGTTGAGAGATATCTAGGTTGTTTCCAGTTTCTGGCTATTATGAACGAGGTGTCATTGAACATGGTAAAGCAAGTGTCCTTGTGGTGGGATGGAGTGCCCTTTGCCTTTGAAATACTGGTTATCATTGAACTTAAAAAAAATGCATCAAACAATAGTGAGCTTAAAATGGATTTCAGAGGGGAAAACAAATACAGATATGCCAAGACTTCACCAAATTATCCAAGTTCCACACTGATAAGCACGGAAGCTTTGACCTGCTACTTTTCAGGCCTGGGGCTGTTTACTCCTCCTTAGGTAAACTGGTGGTCCCCGTTCCAGGGTCGTCCCCACATTGATGCCAAACTTAGGGCAGACACGCGATCATCATATCGCGCTACAGCTTCTGGACTCAAGCGATCTTCCTGACTCAGTCTCCCGAGTAGCTGGGACTACAGGCATGCACCACCGTGCCCGGCCCAAGTTCCAGACTGACAGTTACTAACCGAGGCATTATTCTTGAAAACAGAAGAAAAAAATATCTACACGAAGACTTGTTTCCTTCTCAGATATTTTTTTATTAATATTTATCTACATATAGACTGATCTATATTTTATAGGCATATAGTCATAGCTATAGTGAATTTATGCACAGAATTACTCTATGCATATGTAAACACACCATACGTGTATAAACCACAGCATGTATAAGCCACAGCATACTTATGGCGTGTAACATACTGTAAAATTTTACTTTGAGAAAGCAAGTTCAAGTTTGACTGTTTTTAAAGGTAGCATGATTTGTATGGAGATAGTCTAACAGCATATCCACAGATAATGTCTTATGAAGTTTCAGGACTATCCATATTACATATACTTGTCTATATAAAATGTATGAAAATGAGTATATTGACAAAAATGCATACATGGCATTCGTTCATGGCAATATAATGACTTAAAATGACTGGCTGAAAGAAAGCTTCATCATACTTCAAAAAATGCTTTACACCAACCATAACAGATTAATTTGAAAACAGAAGGACATCAGGCATTCTGTTACCAGGACTCTCCCTGGCAGCCACCCAAGGATTACAACTGCATAACCTTACAAACAGCAAGGAATTGACTGCCTTAACAAAGGAACTCTGCAGGGTAATGAGGATTGCACATTAATTCTCACTGTGCATTGATGAGCTCTCTTTGAACTTTGCCAGGGCTTAAACAATGGTGACAGGTCTCTGACACTTTCAAAATTATGTGGGTCCTGAACAAAGCTTCAGAGATGAGATTTTTGTGTATCTTTCTTTTTATTTTCTTTTTTTTTTCAGTTTCATGATGTAGGAAAGTACATCTTAATAATTTGTAATTATTTTTGTATTAGAACAGTTGCTGCAGAAGTATATAAAACACGAGATATGACTACTTGCCACGTTTTAATCTAAATACAGTAATTTAACATCTAAGTTCTTAAATAAGAAGACATTTATGAATATCTTAATGGCAAAGAAGAAAAATGCATCCACTGAATGATATCAATTTCTTGATATTCTTTTTATTGTAACCAACAAAATGAACAGTGTGCTACCTCCACTTACTCATATAAACAACAAAGTTTAAACTAAAAGAACTATTTTTTTCTCTTTAAAATTTGCTTATCAGGGAAGACCCATGTGCCCAGATTTTTTGGATCTGTTGCTCTCCTTGTGGAGCTCCTGTCTCCTCTGGGTCTTACTAACTCCCACTTCTTTCATAAGATTCCCTGCAATCTCCTCAAAGTTTGGCCGTAAGTCTCAGCATCTGCTTTGAGAGTCTGCAGGGCAGAGCCTTTCAGAGGCCCTCCGTGGCAGGCTCCTATCTTGTTCCCTGATTTCTCCTTCTTCTGATGTCCTTCTGCTTTGTCTTTCTTAATGGGGAATTGAGCATTTTAGCCAGAGTTCTCCGTCTTGATTACTAGTGGGTTCCACACTAATGGGAATAGGGACTGCTTCTGACATGAACTGATTGGCCTGATCTTTGATCACCTCCCCCTGAGGGGGTAGCAGCCTTGCCAGGACACAGAGGAAGACAATGCAGCCACTCCTGATGAGATCTAACAGACTAGGATCAGAAGGAAGGAAAAGAAGACCTCCCCTACCAGTGGACTTGGGGAGAGGCATGCATGGAGAAGGAGGAGGAAGGAAGGGATTGGGAGGGGAGAAGGGAGGGAGTTACAGGGGGGATACAAAGTGAATAAAGTGTAATAAAAAATTTAAAATAAAAAATAGAAAAATTGCTTATCAGATATTATTCTCAAATTTTATTTGTACCTCAAATTACATTCCTATTTGTATTGTTGATTCAAAGTCACAGATTCATACATTATGTTGTCTGTGGTTTTATGAGTCTGTAGGTTTGTGTGTTTCTAGAAAACTAATGATATTAAGAGAAAGAAGTCTATGATAAAATAATGCAATTATAGTAAATGAAGAAGTAAGCAGATCAATATCTTACCTAGACCAATGAAAGCTACATAAAATAATAGTTTTAGTATGTTACTTTTAATATTAAGGAAGAATAAGGTTAGAAGTACAATAATGGTAAAAGTCATCAAGGATAAACCAGTTAAACAATGTTTAACAATTCTAATTTTCTCATACTGAATCTATGATTGCATATAGCTTTAACTAGAAGTTAGCACGGATATAGGAAAACATTCATTTCTATCGCTCAGTGTGGAAAGAAAAGACTAAAAGAAAAGGTTATATTTATTTATTTGTTATATTATTATTTGTTAAGTATCTCTGATAAGAGTGAGGTCCAGTAGTAGGTATCCTTGTAGGGATACAAAAAGACTATGAAATGACTTCTGCCTTAAGAACAACATTGGCATTTACAAATAAAAAGCAAAACATTCAAACATTAATATCTGGATTACAATATGAGGAAACTCATATGAGGTGAAAATATATTTATTCATAGCTTTCCTAGCACCACCAAAAGGTTTACATGCAGCAACAAAGTATATCCACTAACTGATAAGCTCCATGTACATGGCTATACTTCCTGCCTTCTCAAAACTAATATGGAAACTGGGAAAGAACTCAGAGGATATATGTATCAAAAATAATAAATGCACATTGGAAAAACATTATGTAGATTTTTTTTCTTTTTTTAATTTTATTATTATTATTTTTTTATCAGTTACATTTTATTAACTCTGTATCCCAGCCGTGTCCCGATCCCTCATTCCCTCCCAGTCCCTCCCTCCCTCCCTCATCTCAGATTATCAGATTCACTGGAACTCACTCAGGTTACAGAATTTTGTGAGCTGCCATGTGGATATTGGAACTTGAACTTGGATCCTCTGGAAGAAGAGGCAGTACTCACTAACTATTGAGCCATCTCTCCAGCCCTACATTTTAGTGTTTTGGTTAACTAGCATATTTATTGATTGACAGGTTATGAGATTTCTGTATGTTTGTGTTATTTTCTTAGTTATGTTTTGGTATTTAAATTGGCAGTTCTTCATATGTTTTAGAGTTAATTCTGCTTCTAAAATTTAGTCATAAAAGAATCTGCCTTTTTGATTGCTGAGTAGTATTCCATTGTATAAAAATACCACAATTTCTGTACCCATTCCACTGTTGATGGACATCTGGGTTGTTTCCAGGTTCTGGCTATTACAAGAAGAGCTGCTATAAACATGGTTGAGCAAGTGTCCTTTTTGTGTACTTGAACAAACTTTGGGTATATACTTAGCAGTGGTATAGCTGGGTCTGGAGGAAGCACTATTCCTATTTGTCTTAGAAAGTGCCAGATAGCTTTCCAGAGTGGTTGTACCAGTTTACATTCCCACCAGCAGTGGAGGAGGGTTCCCCTTTCTCCACAACCTCTCCAGCATGTGTTATCGCTTGAGTTTTTCATCTTGGCCATTCTGATGGGTGTAAGGTGATATCTCAGGGTCGTTTTGATTTGCATTTATGGTGGGATCTAGAAAAGATCATTCTGAGTGAAATATCCCAGAAGGAGAAAGACAAACATGGGATATACTCACTTATATAGACCTATAAGATATGATAAACATAATGAAATCTATACACCTAAAAAACATTATGTAGATTTTTAATTTGAATTATAGAAAAGCAAAAGTAAATCTACACTGAACAGAGATTTTTAGGGTTTAGAGAAAAGGCTAAAGTTCAGTACCCATGTTGAGTGACTCCATGTAACTCCAGCTACAGGAGCTCCAACTCTCTCTTCTAGGCTCGAGATACCCACACTTACATGAGATTAAAACAAATACTCTTTATATACACCTTCACAAAAATAAATCTTCAAAACTCTAAAGAACATGAACCATTATTTAATTATAAATTAATGAATCACAATCTCTCTGCTCTACCAGTGATCTAAATCAGAAGATGTTTTCTTAAAAAATGACCAGATAAAAAAATCATTATATTTAAATATGTAAAAATAGATTCCAGTATGTTGGCTGTAATATTACCATACTAAGTGTCCAGAAGTGTTACAAACATAAAAAAGTCTGTCAGAATTGATCTAAAAATTGTGAATATGATGGTTTATGATTTTCACTTGAAAGAGCAGTGGTTGATATATTAGGATAAGTGGGACGGGGAAGCTTCTCTAGACAGTTCATGACTAACTAAAAATGTGGAACGAATTTCTTGAAATTTAAGGAAAGGATAGGATATTTTATGCAAACTTCTCTTTAAATGCTTATGAATCAAACCAGAGTCTGTAATACATTGAGTTGTTCTTCAACAGACTGAAATGAACCTATGCAAATCACAGTTCACTCACCGTGACAATACATAAATAACATCCCTCGGGTGCACCTATATGCTGAAAGTAACAGCAGCCCTGAAAACACTGATTCGATACAAGCATCTGTCACCTACTTACAGTTAAAGAACAGCACCTTCCTGTCCATGGTACTTGCAAACAAGATTAGATATACCCTGAGGTTCTTAAAATATCTTTGGGATGCTCCGTTACTGTGTTATGCAAATTATAAGAAACTAAAGTCTAGCTCAGCTACAATTTTTGCATCATTTTAAATCTTCTTTGCCTAAAACAATGACTGAAACAAAAGCGCTGAATTATACTTCTATTTAGGAATACTATGAAGAATGTCTTATAATTGTACTGCTTCCACTTAACAAAAGTACTTTGACAAAAAAAAGCATATGAAATAAAAAAACAGTCTCATTAACAAACATAATATTTTTCTAATTAAGAAAGACTCAGCTGTCATTATTCTCTCATTAAAAACATTAATGAATTTTTAAATGATTCTTCCTAGGTTCTCCTTGCTTGTTTTCAATTTATCATGTTCTGTGTTCTAATGAATAGGCCTTCTTTAAAATGCTATTTGTTTGTATCTGTTTTAAAAGTTCTCTTTCTTCTAGTTCTCCACTAATAACAGATGCCAGTAAGTATTTACAATTTAATAACAGGTACGTACATGTTCCCAACACCACAGACAAATTTCCCGGCCCTAGGCTCCAGCTGTGTTACTGTAAACTCACTCTCTGAATCAAGCACACATATTTGGCTTTTGGTTAAAATGGTGCCACTGTTCTGACCATGCTTGGAAAGCAGCTTCTTTTGAGGAAACCTCTGGCCTTAATGTATATTTCAATTTTCATTTTTATGTAAGTCATTACATTTGAGTTAAGAAGATTCCTCTATAAATCTGTTCTATCCACGTTGAAGCACAGCATGGACAGTGAGCACAGCAGAGCTGAGTTAAGAGCAGGAACCAAGCGCCTGTGTCTGCCATCTCTAGGAAGCCAGCGGGGCACCGGAGGAGCTCTAGACTCAAGAGATCTTTCTGCTCGCCCTTCAGCTGCCTGGCTCAACTGGGCCAGAAACAGCGAGCCCAGCACAGACAGAAAACCTAGCCTGAGCTGTTCTAGGCCCTAAGGGACCCAAGTTCCTTTGCTCTTCTCTCCAAGGAGGCCTGTGGAGCAATGGAGCACTGCTAGGCTCTGAGAGCTTTCTGCCTGCTCCCCATAAGCCTAGCACACCTGGGCCAGAAAAAAGGAGCCCGGCAGAGCCAGTGAACCCAGCGGAATTGAGCCAGGTGGTGGTGGGGGGGGTGGGGCGGGGGGTGGGGGTGGGGGTGGGGCGGGGGGGTGGGGGTGGGGGTGGCGGGGGGTGGTGGCAACACATCATAGATATGATTGTAACAATTAAAAGGGGAGGAGCATGAACTTGAACGGAAGCAAGGCAGTATATATGGGAGGATTTGGAGGACAAAGGGGTAATGGAAATTTTATATATATCATAATCTTAAAATTAAAAACGCTTAAAAGGAGATTTCAAGTTTACTTAAGTACCACTTCAGAAAATGCAAATATTGCTTAGTTGTAGAATTCTAACAAATCTTAGTCACACAGTGCCTTTTCCAGAAAAGACATTCAACAATGACTGAGTATTTATTGTCAAATAGTTTCCAATGGACCAAAATCTAAGAGAGGCAAAGCAGAATTATAGTAGCTATTAGAACATTTGTCCGATTTAACCTTCTTAATGTACTTTCCTGCAGTAGCAGGAAGTTTTCATTTTACCTTGATGGATAAAAGAAATGTTTATGAAGAAAGGAAGGAAGGAAGGAAGGAAGGAAGGAAGGAAGGAAGGAAGGAAGGAAGGAAGGAAGTTCTACTAAAATACTTGTATAAAGCCAGTTGTAATGGCGACAACTATAACCCTGAACCTTGAATTTGGGAAGGTTAGACAAGACCATGTTACAAATAGATAAACAATCTGTTTTAAACACACACACACAAAACATAATTTTTTTAAGTAGTAGGGCTAGTTTTCCCATACTTCTTAATTTGGGATTCTAATATAAATAAATATTTTCCTTTCATTTTTTTCCTCTAAATTGACCCATATATCCTTTTTTACATTCTTTAAAAATTCATGGATTTAAAAAATTTTATAATTGACCACGCATATATACACTATATATACATTACACATAGTAGATATATTACTAAATTATATGTTTACTGTACATAATATATTACTAAACATAGTTTATTTTATTTGTAAAATATAAACTTGTATATATGTTTTCAGCTCTGAACATTTGTTCTTGGAAAATCTATTAATGTGATGTTAGGTGGAAAACATTCTTTTTCCCACTCCTAACATTTTTTAGCTGCTTGTAGTTCTTTTTTACAGTTGAAGCCTCCTGGTCACTACCCCATCTAGTTTGGCATAGTGATTGCTGTTGCTCTTGTTTAACTCATGGTTAGGAAGTCATATTTGTGAGAGTTTATGTACTTAGATTCTGGCATTCCTAGGAGACACAGCTTCAGCAAACTCCATAAACCTCTGACTCTTGGTCATCTTTCCACCCACAAGAATGCTCCCTGGCTCTTAGCTTTGGATGTGCTTGTAGATGTATCTACTAGGACCAGATTCCATAATTATGTATTTCAATTAGTTCTGGTTTTCTGTAATAGTCTCTGTTTCTTTGGTAAGGTGTATGCCTTATTCGTGGGTATAAGAAAAAATACTTAAAATGTAGTTAGAGATTATGCTGGTTTGGTAAAGTAGTGGTTACAGGTTTTTCTCCAAGACTCATGACTTCACTAGCCCTGGAGAATTGGCAAGGTTTCTGCTACTAGGCATGCTTTTCTTCTTGTTGTTGAATGGCTATGAAGTCCAATTAGAGAGTGTTTGGCTATGGTCAAGCTATGCTTTTCTGTACTGCATCCTTAGGCATGTACTGCCATGCAAGGCGATTTTGTGGTTCCTAGGCATCGTAAGTGACATAGGACTGTTTATTTCTTTCCTTTTCTTCAAGCTTGCATGGTGCCTCTGAAAACATGAAATCTAGACCTCAAGGAGGAGGAACTGAGGTCAGTTCCACCTGAAGAGCCTTTGAAATTTGTGTTTAAAATGCATGATGTCTTTAGCAATAGTTACCTTATATATTTTTAAAATGTCATATGCTTTTCCTATTTTCTAAAACTACCAAATTTATGGAAGGGAAGAACAAGTTAACATGGAATTGAAAATTAAACCACTGTGATTCCATTTGTCACCACCATATGAACCAAGTTCAATTAATGAGAGATTCAAATTATAAATTATGTTAGAGAGAAGCAGAATCACTCAACAGCTGCTTGAGCAAATGTCAACCACTAAAACAGTCTGAGGAACAAACATCTCAGCATCTAATGCCACTAAAGGTATACACTTCATGCTCAACAGCTCCTTGTTGTATGTACCCTTAAAGAAGCTCTTCTAAGTCCTCCAGGAGACATCTGGAGAACTCTTCAGCAGTGCTCTGCCCTGACACACATCTGCAATGGGCTGAACTGTTTTTAGGATGTTTCAGTTTAGTGATCCTCTTCTATAGCAAAGTAATAGAGAACAAGTCAGCAGGACAGACTGTTTGTAGCTGCAAAGGGATATGGGAAATATAATTTAATCTTTGTGATCAACTTGAAAAATTACTAAACTAACCAACTTTAAGAACACATGGAAGGGGAGGAGGACCTTCCCTATCAGTGGACTTGGAGACGGGAATGGGAAAAGATGAGAGAGGGAGGGTGGAATTGGGAGGGAATGAAGGAGGGGGCTACAGCTGGGATAAAAAGTGAATAAACTGTAATTAATATATAAAATAAAAAATAAACTACATTTGTAATGTTGTATATGTTTAAAATAAAAAAGACATTTTTTTTAAATAAAAATCTCAAGATTTATTTTATTAAGAATTTTTAATTTTTTTTTTTTCAATGCAGTTTATTCAGGAACATTGAACAATCCTTGGACCCTGAGGAAAGCCAGCCCACAGCTTAAATAGCCTTTGGGTAGCCAACCCAGGCGTGCCACGGGGGCAATGCAGATAGGTCCACCTACATGGAAGCAAGCCAGATTAAAAAAGACATTTTAAAGCAAGGAAATCATGAAATTTGCTGGCAAATGGTGGGAACTAGAAAAGATGATCCTGAGTGAGGTAACCCAGAAGCAGAAATAAACATATGATATATACTTACTTTTAAGTGGATATTAGCCACATCATACAGGATACACATACTAAAATCTATAGTCCTAAAGAGGCTAAACAATAAGGAGGACTTTAGGAAAGATGCTTAATCCTCATTCAGAAGGGCAAATAAGATAGACAAATAAATTAGGAGAAGCCAAGGACAGGTCAGGAGCCTTCCACTGAGGACCTCTGAAAGACTCTACCCACTAGGGTATCTTAGAGATACTGAGACTCATAGCCAAACTTTTGCCAGAGTGCTGGAATTCTTGTGGAAGAGGAAGGAGATAGAACAGCAGCCAGCTCAGTCTCTAAGTGGGTGTCCTATTAAGGGGAGCAGGGGCTGTCTCTAACATGAACTCAGTGGCTGCCTCTTTGATCACCTGCCCCTGAAGCTTACCAGTCCACAGAGAAGGATAATACAGCCAGTCCTGATTAGACCTGATAGTCTAGGGTCAGAGGGAAGAGGAGGAGGACCTCCCCTCTCAGTGGACTTGGAGAATTGCATGAGAGGAGATGAGGGAGGAAGGGTGAGATTGGGAGGGAGTGAGGGAAGGAGCTACAATTGCAGTACAAAGTGAATAAACTGTAATTAATAAAAAAATTAATTAAAAAAAAGAAAGACCTGGAGGAGTCAGGATCTCCACTAGGAGAAAAACAGAGCCAAAATACCTGGGTCCAGGGTGGCCTGCATGGACCGATATTCCAACCAAGGACCATGAATGGACAGGACCAAGACCTCCTGTTCAAAGGAAGCCCATTGGCTGCTAATTTCCAAGTGGGTTAGTAAAGGGTACAAGGCTGTCTCTTACATGAACTCAGTGGCAGGCTCTTTGTTCACCTCCCCCTGAGAAGGGAGCAGCCTTGCCAGGCCACAGAGGAAAATTATGCAGCCATTTTTATGAGACCTGATAAGCTAGGGTCAGATAGAAGGAGAGAAGTTCCTCCCCTATTAGGGGACTAGGAAAAGGGCATAGGGGAGAAGAGGGAGGGTGGATGGGACTGGGAGGAGACAAGGTCGGGGCTGCAGCTGGGATACAAAGTGAATAAATTATAATAAATTAATATGTACATTAAATTTAAAAAGAGACACCTCAAAAGAATACAGTAAACTCACTAACAGTCATCAACTCAGGATAATAAGAAATTCTGAATAAACTCACACATCCATCTTTTTAGTTAATTTTCCTTGAAATTAATTAATAATAATATTGCCTGGTTCAAACCTTATTTGGGGTTGTTGGTGGGTTTGCTTCTTTGTTCACTCACAAAAATACTAAGAGCAATCATGAGACAAGTGCAAAGTGCAGTGAAACCCTTTAATGCTCATTTATGAGTCCTAGAAGACTTGGTAGAGCTAAACACCAATTGCAATGTCAGGTTGCATGCTGAGAGGCATTCAGATAGCTGGACCGGAAGAGTGCTCTGGGTCTTCTTAAAAACAAACAACCAGGGCAGAGGCTTTCAGAGGCCCTCTGTGGCAGGTTCCTAGGTTGTTTCCTGTTTTCTTCTGGCTTTCAGAGGTCCTCTCTAGCAGGTACATAGGTTGTTTCCTGTTTTCTTCTTCTTCTGATGTCCATCCTCTTTGCCTTTCAGGATGGGGATTGAGCATTTTAGTTAGGGTCCTCTCTTTTGCGTAGTTTGTTTAGATGTACTGATTTTAGTGGGTTTATCTTATGTTGTATGTTTATATGAGTGAATTTATACCATGTGTGTCTTTTTGCTTCTGGGACAACTCACTCAGGATGATCCTTTCTAAGTCCCACCATTTACCTGCAAATTTCATGATTTCTTATTTTTCATTGCTGAGTAATACTCCATTGTGTAGATGTTCCACAATTTCTGCATCCATTCTTCAGTTGAGGGGCATCTAGGCTGTTTCCAGCTTCTGGCTATTACAAATAAAGATGCTACAAACATGGTTGAGCAAATGTCCTTTTTGTGTACTTGAGCCTCTTTTGGATATATGCCTAGGAGCGGTATGGCTGGATCTTGAGGAAGCGCTATTCCTAGTTGTCTGAGAAAGCGCCAGATTGATTTCCAGAGTGGTTGTACAAGTTTACATCCCCACCAGCAGTGGAGAAGGGTTCCCCTTTCTCCACAACCTCTCCAGCATGTGTTGTCACTTGAGTTTTTGATCTGCCCTCTATCAAAGCAGATGCTGAGCCTGATGGCCAACTGGCAGGCAGAGTGAATGGAATTTTATGTAAGAAGTGGGAAATAGTAAGAGCTGGAGAGGACAGGAACTCCACAAGGAGAACAACAGAACAAGAAAATTTGAACACACGGAACTTCCCAGAGACTCATACTCCAAGCAAGGACTATTCATGGAGATAACCTAGAACCCCTGCACAGATGTAGCTTATGGCAGTTTAGTGTCCAAGTGAGTTACATAGGATGGGAAGAGGGACTGCCTCTGACATAATCTGATTGGCCTGCTCTTTGATCACCTCCCCCTGAGGGTGGAGCAGCCTTACCAGGCCACAGAAGATGACAATGCAGCCACTTCGGATGAGATCTGATAGACTAAGATCAGAAGGAAGGAGAGGAGGACCTCCCCTATCAGTGGACTTGGGCAGGGGCATGCGTGAAGAAGGGGGAGAGAGGGTAGGACCTGGAGGGAAGGAGGGTGGGGCTTATGGGGAGATACAAAGTGAATAAAGTGTACGTAATAATAATTAAAAAGGAAAACAAACAAACAAACAAAAACAAAAAACAAAAAACCTAACATGTTTGTGAATTAGATCCCAACAGACTTCTCATTTCCTCGTGGTTGTTTATATGCTGAAATATAATTCCTTCCTCTGCCTGTTTTTCAGAAGAAATGCTGTTAAGTATTCCAGTGTTTGCTTTTAAAATATGAATAACAATTGAAGTAACAACAACAACAAAAAGATCTTTTTTTTAATTTTATTTTTTCTTATCAGTTACATTTTATTAACTCTGTATCCCAGCCGTGTCCTGATCCCTCATTCCCTCCCAGTCCCTCCCTCCCTCCCTCATCTCCACCGTGCCCCTTTCCAAGTCCACTGATGGGGGGGTCCTCCTCCTCATTAATCTGATCCTATTTTATCAGGTATCTTCAGGACTGGCTGCAAAGCCCTCCTCTGTGGCCTAACAGGACTGCTCCTCCCTTGGGGGGTGGGGAGGTCAAAGAGCCAGTCATTGAGTTCCTGTTAGAAAAAGTCCTCGTTCCCCTCACTTTGGGAAACCAATTGGTTACTGAGCTACCACAGGCTACATCTGAGCGGAGGTTCTAGGTTATATCCATACATGGTCCTTGGTTGAATGTCAGTCTCAGAAAAGACCCTGTGCCCAGATATATTTGGTCCTTGTGGAGCTCCTATCCTTTCTGTATCAGACTAACTCCCAATCTTTCTTATGATTTCCTGAACTCTGCCAAAGATTTGGTCATGAGTCTTTGCTTTGAAAACACTGCTAGTTAGAGTCTTTCAGATGCGCTCAGTAGACTCCTGTCATAGTTCAATGCACATCCCATCTGTCTTTCTAAATGAGGATTGATCACCTTACCCCATGTCTGCTCTATTGATTATCTTTTTTATGTGTATAGATTTCCTTATGTTTATCATATCTTATAGGTCTATATAAGTGAGTATATACCATGTTTGTCTTTCTCCTTCTGAGATATTTCACTCAGAATGATCTTTGCTAGATCCCACCATTTGCCTGCAAATTTCATGATTTCCTCCTTTTTGATTGCTGAGTAATATTCCATTGTGTAGAAATACCACAATTTCTGTACCCATTCTTCCGTTGATGGACAACTGGGTTGTTTCCAGGTTCTGGCTATTACAAATAAAGCTGCTATAAACATGGTTGAGCAAGTATCCCTTTTGTGTACTTGAACGAACTTTGGTTATATACCTAGCAGTGGTATAGCTGGGTCTTGAAGAAACACTATTCCTAATTGTCTTAGAAAGCGCCAGATAGCTTTCCAGAGTGGTTGTACCAGTTTACATTCCCACCAGCAGTGGAGGAGTGTTCCCCTTTCTCCACAACCTCTCCAGCATGTGTTTTCATTTTGGCCATTCTGATGGGTGTAAGGTGAAATCTCAGGGTCGTTTTGATTTGCATTTCCCTGATGGCTAATGAAGATGAACATTTATTCTGTTTCTATTTTGTGGAATAGCTTGAGGAAACAGAAGGAACACTACCAAACTCATTCTATGAAGCCACAGTCACCTTGATACCTAAACCACACAAAGATCCAACAAAAAAAGAGAACTTCATACCTATCTCTCTTATGTACATTGACGCAAAAATACTCAATAAAATACTTGCAAACCGAATCCAAGAACATATCAAAGATATCATCCACCATGACCAAGTAGGCTTCATCCCAGGCATGCAAGGGTGGTTCAACATACAGAAATCCATCAATGTAATCCACCACATAAACAAACTGAAGGAGAAAAACCACATGATCATCTCCTTAGATGCCGAAAAAGCATTTGACAAAGTCCAACACCCATTCATGTTTAAAGTCTTGGAGAGATCAGGGATACAAGGCACATACCTAAACATAGTAAAGGCAATATACAGCAAGCCTATAGCTAACATCAAACTCAATGGAGAGAAACTTAAATCAATCCCACTGACATCAGGGACAAGACAAGGCTGCCCATTGTCTCCATATCTCTTCAACATAGTACTTGAAGTCCTAGCCAGAGCAATAAGACAACTAAAGGAGATCAAGGGGATACAAATCGGAAAGGAAGAGGTCAAAGTCTCACTATTTGCAGATGATATGATAGTATACATGAGCGACCCCAAAAATTCAACCAGAAAACTCCTTCAGCTGATAAACACCTTCAGCAAAGTGGCAGGATACAAAATCAACTCAAAAAAATCAGAAGCCCTCCTATATACCAAAGACAAAAGGCTGAGAAAACAATTAGGGAAACAACACCCTTCACAATAGCCACTAATAAAATAAAGTACCTTGGTGTGACCCTAACCAAGCAAGTGAAAGACCTGTTTGAAAAAAAAAAAAACAAAAAACAAAAGTTTGAGAAAAACTTCAAGTCTCTGAAGAAAGAAATCGAAGAAGATATCAGAAGATGGAAAGATCTCCTGTGCTCATGGATTGGTAGGATTAACATTGTGAAAATGGTCATACTGCCAAAAGCAATCTACAGATTCAATGCAATTCCCATCAAAATACCAACTCAATTCTTTACAGATCTTGAAAAAAAGATTCTCAGCTTCATATGGAGAAACAAAAAACCCAGAATCTCCAAAACGATCCTGTACAACAACAGATCATCTGGAGGTATCTCCATCCCTGATCTCAAGTTGTACTACAGAGCAATAGTAATAAAAACTGCATGGTTTTGGCATAGAAACAGAAAGGAGGATCAATGGAACCGCATAGAAGACCCAGAAATAAACCCACACAGCTATGAATACTCGATATTTGACAAAGAAGCCAAATCCATTCAATGGAATAAAGACAGCATCTTCAACAAATGGTGCTGGACCAACTGGATGTCTACATGCAGAAAAATGAAAATAGATCCATATTTATCACCCTGCACAAAAAAGATCTTTTTAAAAGACGACGCTGATCATTGAACTCGTTATAAGCATAATCTGGCTCACCAGCAATTGTAGAAGGTTCTATCGTGTTTAATAGAAAAGATGAAGTGTGTGATAAAAGTGGTCAGTGTAATGACTGACATAATTACAGTTGTTGTCTTTAGTGTTTCTTACTTGCCTTGTGGTATGATGAGGCTTGCGTGCTGGATTCATGTTCTCAATTAGAGTAAGCTTCCCCAAACTGATGTGAAGATGCTTAAGGAAATCAACCACAAGCTGGGCATGGTGGCACACTCCTGCATTCCAGCACTCCGAGAGGCAGAGGCAGGCAGATTCTGTGAGTTCAAGGGCAGTCTGGTCTGCAAAGTGAGTCTAGGACAGCCAAGGCTACACAGAGAAACCCTGTCTCAAAAACAAAACAAAACAAACAACAACAACAACAAAAAGCACTCCATCTTAATTAGAATACTTTACGGTAATTATAATTTTGGATAAATACCATGTCGGTTAGGCTTTGTCAAGTAGACACAAACTTGAGTATTCTTGAAAGAGGGAAACTCAGTTGAGAAATTGTCTATATAACAGTCGTTTCTGGGCATATTTGTTAATGAGAGATGTGAGAAGGTCCATTCCACTGTGGGAGATGATACGCTAGCGGAGCAAGCCTAGAAAAGCAAGCCAGTAAGCAGTGACCGTCTGTTGTCTCTGCTTCAGGCTATGCCCAAGTTCCTGCCCTGAGTTCTTTTCCTAACTCCTCTCAGTAATGTGAACCAGGAGTTGTAATAGTTAAGCCTTTCTTCCCTGTGTTGATTTTTGCCCACAGTGAGAGCTCGGAGTCTTGTGTTCAACCACATTTGGGAGACTTTAGTACTGTCTCTTTACTAGCTCATTTTGAGTTGTTAGAAACATAACTCTTCCAGAGCTTTCTCTATGCTCAGACAAGTTTCACCAGAGATTTGAAAGTGATTTACCTGCTCTTATCATTTTTTTTATATAGTCCCATTACAATATATGCCATGTATTATAGCTTAGGTATTTTTTTTCTTTCATGAAAATGTGTAATTCTACTCTGCTTTATAATATACTCCCAATGGTTGCCTCATGGGTCAATAAATGATGTTTTTTTGTTTTTTTTTTTTGCTATAATTACATACAACTCAAAGCTATAAGTAAAATATTTTCCAGCTTTACACTATGAGTGCATTAGTATTTTCTGGGGTTTAATGTCTATTTTATTAGAACTGAGAGCTAAGTTTGCCATTAGGAGTGAAGAAAACTTGAGTAGTTGCTTCAAAAAAATACTACAGCAAAAGTTATGATGCTCTAATTTCAAGAAGAAGTTATGGTGGCATTTAGTTCTTTGCTTGGTCCTTTAATAAACGCTTTCATTGGAAAACAACATGAGACTAATAGGAGAGAACATGACTACAAAAGCATTTGGAGTACAATGTTAGACCTTAACATTTGCTGTGTTATATGATAGACACTTTTGTCATTCTTTTAATAAATATTGTTGAATGTTTTGCATTTCCAGCACTGTGTTATTCATGGGCCCAATATATTATTTTTAATATATTAGAAAGAAGAATGCTAGGGAGAATACTGTTTAAACCAAAGGAACATGGGTGTAGTGATTTCAGAGAAAAAAATAGTATCCTAATTTATATTCTAAAAAGTCTGATGGCCTACGAAAATCATCAGGTTTTTATAGCCCACTAAAGAGATTTCAAACTAAATAGCCAAAGTCACCAATCATGATACATCTTTAAGAAACTGTTTAACATTATGAAAAGGACTCCTATACTTTAAATGCTTTAAATAACAGATAATCTTTCAAAGAAAAATTAAATGTGCTGTTTGCTCCTTGAATTATTTACTATGGGAATATGCAATAAACATGTTTTCAGTGTACTAAACAAAATTTTTATTTTATATAACTCAATATTTCAGAAAAGATAGATTAAGCTTTTCAAGTATTTAAGCTAAGAAAATGCATCTTTTATTAATTATTAGTAATTCAAATTTGACATAAAGGGAAAAGACTAAGTAATATAATAATGACATATCTATTAGAATTACACCTGACTTCTCAGTGAAAAGACTAAAAGCCATATATCCTGATGCAAGCCCAGAATATTATAACCAGGAAAACATTCAATTTCAATAGGTAGAGAAAATAAGACATTCATAACAAAATCAAATTTAAGCAATATCTGTCTATAAATTCTGCCAAACAGTATTACTTGAAGGAAAATTCCAAGCTAAAGAGAGCAGTATATTAAAGATTATCCAAGGAATAAATAGTCCCAGATGAGCAAATCAAGGCAGGAAACACATACACACATACACATAGATACATATACCACACACATACACACCATACAATATAAATCAACAACAACAAAAAAGAGCAGATATCAAAATATACTGCTCATTAATATCTGTCAACATCAATATTGCCAACTGTTCAATAAAATGACATGGGCTATGAGAATGATGTAAAAACCAGACATGTGTTTCTGCTGCATCCAAGAAATACAGTTTACCATCAAAGACAGACATTACCTTGGGGTACTAGGATGAAAAAAAATTATTTAATACTATCTATATGTTCCTGGGTATGTGTCCATTCAATGGGATGTGACCAACCTACTAGTTACTAAAAACAGAAGTGACTTTCTCTCCCTAAGCAACTTCCTATTCAACATTCTGTAACTCTTTCAATGGGATTGGGACATTGGGGTGCCTTCTTTCATCCTTTCTGGAATATTGACCAGTTTGACTTTATGCAGAATTTATGCATATAACCTCATTTGCTCTGAGCCAAGGTATATATCAACCATATATTGTCCAGAAGTCTGCACTTCAAAACTCTCCTCTCCATTTACTATGTTTCCATTCCCCTTCTGTGATGTTTCCATACCCAAGGATGGTGGGAGGTTCACCCTGACTCAGTAAGACAATTGCTGCATTTCCTTTCTCATATGTGGTTCTTGACCAGATATTCTTCCATCTTAAACTAGTGTGTGTATAGAAGTCAGAAAATTAGAAAAAGACCACAGAAGGTTGACAACTTGAAGGAAGGAGCATAGCAAAATATAGATTACAAAAAATCCCAGCACATAGGTGAAGAGTGAACACAAATCCTCACCCCTAATCAAGAAGGTCTCTGCAGTAGACACCTGCTGGAAAAATAAATATGTTTTTCTCCAGTGGAATGACAGTGGGTATGATCAAACATACTCTAGAAAAGTCGCTACAGTCAGGAATAATTGGACAACTCATAATAAACTCCGTATTAGTTATAGACTTTTTGTTTTGTATTGTTTTGTTATTTTTTGCCCTTCTTTCAGTGTTTTTTTTTTAAGAGAGTAAGAAGTTATGTTGGTAGAAATGGGGGAGGACCAGGGAGAAATTGGTGAGGGGAAGAATCTGATCAAAATATATGGAGATATTTTAATAAATTTAAAATGTAGAGGATAATATTAAAGCAGGAAAGGTTCAAGAATGGATGGAGGTGAGTAATAAGGAATTGAGGTGTTGATGGAAGGCTTTATCAAGATAAAGGACACATGAAAAAACTATAAGGACAACAAGAATAAAGATATTTAAATACGGCAAATAGCGTCATTAAACTGGAGGGATAAGTTTAAGTGGTAATAAAGAAATTGCGGAGAGGAAAGAATATAGGGTGGTGGGTCAGAAACCCTTGCAAAATCCACTCATTTGCAAGCTAATTTAAAAAAAACCCAACACGTAATATGGAGTTTGACTAGAACTTCCCCATGTGGGTGGAGAAAGTTGCTCCCCCAAAAAACAAGTGCTATTAAATGAAGATGTCATGGGTGCCTTCATATCAGTTTTTGGCCAGGAACTCCCCGACAACACTCAAAACAGAACTACTGCCGTTGTTGTTATTGACTATCATCACGGAATGATGACACTATCATCATATGGCAGTGCTATGTTCAGTACTATCACACTGAATGATGAGATTCTGTTGCTGAAGTTATCACTAACATTAGATGAAGGGCTCAGAGAAACCAATCGAGAGCTGACCAGGAAACTACAGACTGGGAAGCTTACACAGAACCAGAAGTGCTATTTTGTTTTGGGAGAGTAAAGTCAGCAATGATCTTACCCAGCATTGGACCCTGCATGTTCTCATACTGACCTGCTGGCAAAGTATACTCACGAGTACAAAGCAACATGACATTGAGGAGGAGGAATCACACATGTCCTCATTGGATATAAGGTCTGCTTTACACAATGGTTTTATGCTTGGTGCTATAAACCTAGTCAAAAGCCAATACCAGAGGAGACGCGTGGCTCTAGAAACTCACTGTTGTTGCTTTGATAAGTGGTTAAGTCTTTTCTCTGCCTCTGTCTCTCTGTCTCTCTCTTTCTCTCTGAAGCATGTTTGTGGGATTGTGGGGAGTGTGGGTGTATGTGTGTTTGTGTGGTACACCCGTGTAGTGTTTGATTATCTTGAGATCTTTAAGATGAGGAATTGTCTTTTTCAAGGACATGTAAATGTGTCTTGTAAATATTATCTTGAATAAAGATAAGGTCCTATATCCAAGTATCTGTTGGAGCTAAGAACTTAACTTCCAACTGACTCCAAGTTGTAAAACTACTACCTGCCATAAAGTTTTTGACTTATTTTCTCTTTGGATAAAATCGGTACCTAACATAGACGGTTACTAACTTAATTTAGAACAAGTCGTTATTAGCCAAATGTAATCACCTAGAGAATAATAAATACAAAGATTATTTTGAGACCATATCTGCAACACATCTGTATTAGTTACATTTCTGTTGCTGTGATAACAACAATGACCAAAGTGACTTATGAAAGAGTTTGTTATGACTAATATTTCTGGATGGAGAATTCATCATTGTTGGGAGTCATGGCAGGGGGAAGCTAAATAAGGAACCTGAGACATCACATCTTCAACAGCAAGCACAAAGCACAGCACCAACTGGAAATGCTGTTAGACTCTAAACACTCAAGCTGTATTTCCTCCAACAAGGCTCCACGTCACACATTTCTCTAACAGCAACCCCAAGAAGTGGAGCTTCTACTTAATTATGTGATACACATCATTCAAATCACCACAGAACTTTTTGGCTCTGTGAAAGACTGAAGATGCTCTCTGTCTTTCAAACCACTTGGCTGATTGCTAGTGATAATCATCACATTTTTTTCAATTGCTTATCCAATAATAAAATTTATATCATTTGCATTTGTGGAGAGGTTTTATAAATTGGAAGAATATTTTATATTTAATTATATTTCTAGAATACATGTTATATAAGTGGGAAATTTTTGGATGGTTTTCTTTCTTTTAATTACAGGTTTCCCTACTTACACTTTTGAAAATTGTCTAACCTTTTACTTTCTTTTAAATCTTTCTGTAATATCCATTTTAATTAAACATTCCCTGCCAAACGTAGCAATACACTTTAGGAGTCTGGAAAAGAACCTTTGTGAAATAAATGTTAAGTGTGCACACTGGCGTTCACAAAATTATAGCACGTGTGATATACATGACCTGACTGATCCCACAGTTCCTGAAATGGAATGGCTATTCAGGTTTTTCTCTCGAAAACCAGCCCGAGGATTAGTTCTAAATGTGTACATGTTCTAAGATGGGTCAGGTGATTTATCCCACCACTGTGATTTTGCTGAAAACGTGAGGAAGGGACTTCTGTCTTTCTAAATGGGAACTAAAAGAATGAGGTCAACCTATAGCACTATATCTACTTCAGCACTGACATTTCCTGAAAGTATTTTGGTACTGTAAAGGGTTATCTTTTTAGAGGTTTAAAATTATGTTGAACTCAGGAACAGCAAAACTCTCTGGACTTTGCCTAATGACCCCAGAGAAAGACTTCAAATGACTTGTAGTTGATAACCAATAACTTAGGACAACCATGGACATTTTTACCATCGTGTGAAGAGGTGGTGAGTAATGACCGTATCAGTAGATAATTGACTAAAGCTTAAAAAAGACTTGCATTTAAGAATACACTTTTATTTTTGTTGTTTCTTTTGAGATAGATCTGGTCCCATTTTACTGTTTAGGATGGCCTCAGGCTTGAAACTCTACTGTCTCTGATCCATATTTAACTAGGATTACATATGTTTAACTCCATATCCACCTTATTGTTAAATTTTATTTTTTATTATTATTTGTTACAATTTATTCACTTGGTATCTAGGCTGTAGGTCCTTTCCTCAGAGCCTTTGAGTCCCACCCCCACTCCATCTTTCCCCCCATGTTTCTCCCCTAGTCCAGTAATAGGGGAGGTCCTCCTCTACTGCTATCTGACCCTAGCCTATCAGAGTTCATGAGGACTGTATATATCCTCTTTCTCTGAGGCCTAGTAAGGCCACCCTGTCAGGTGGAGGTGATCAAAGAGTTGGTCACTGAGTTCATGTCAGAGACTTCCCCTGCTTTCCATACTAGGGGACCTTCATGGAGACTGAGCTACCCATTAGGCTACATCAAAACCTTGTATCTAGGGATGCTTTAACTGAGAAGCACTTGATAGAGTCGGGGCTTTAATATTAGCTTTGTGCATATTATGTACATTTTTTCAAGTAAAACATTTTGAGATGAGATATATTTTATTTGACATATTTTCAAGTATGATATTTTCAAATAAAACACCTATTAAGCCAGTGTGAGTAAAACACCAAGTAAACAACATGTGCTATGTGTTATGCATGAAAAGAAGTGTGGAAATATTACACATTTGCCTTTCTGGAGAGTAACAATGCTGCTAGAGAGTATTTCTGAAGTTAAAGAATGTGTTTCAGAGGACATGAATTGAAGGGAATAATGACAGCCGCGTCCACAGAGAACTGGCTTACGTTAATGACAGCCGCGTCCACAGAGAACTGGCTTACGTTAATGACAGCCGCGTCCACAGAGAACTGGCTTACGTTAATGACAGCCGCGTCCACAGAGAACTGGCTTACGTTAATGAGTGAGGTGTCCCAGGAGCAGAAAGACACACACGGTAGATACTCCCTTATAAGTGGGTACTAGACCTATAACATAGGATAAACATGTTAAAATCTGCACACCTAAAGAAGATAAATAAGAAAGAGGACCTGGGGTAAGATGATCAATCCTCACTTAGACAAATGGGATGAACATTGGAAGTAGGAGAAAACAAGAAACAGGACAGGAGCCTACCGCAGAGGGCCTCTGAAAGACTCTACCTAGCGGTGTATCAAAGCAGATGCTGAGATTCATAACTAAACCTTTGGCAGAGTGCAGGGAATCTTACAATAAAAGGGGGAGTTAGTATGACCTGGAGAGGATAGGAGCTCCACAAGGAACAAATATATCAGGGCACAGGGGTCTTTCATGAGACTGTTTCTCCAACCAAGGACCATGTATGGATATAACCTAGAACCTCTGCTCAGATGTAGCCCATGGTAGCTCGGTATCCAAGTGGGGACCCTAGTAAGGGGAACAAGGACTATTTCTGACATGAACTCAATGGCTGGCTCTTTGATCCCTTCCCCCCACACACACACACACCTCCTGAGGAAGGGGCAGCCTTGCTGGGCCACAGAGGAGGACATTGCAGCCAGTCCTGAATATAATCTTATAAGCTAGGGTCAGATGAAAGGAGAGGAGGACCTCTCCTACCAGTGGACATAGAAAGGGGCAGGGAGGAGATGAGGGAGGAACGGTGAGATTGGTAGGGAATGAGGGAGGGGGCTACATGAAGTAAATAAACTGTGATTAATATTTAAAAAAGACATCAAAATAATATCAGGAGATCCAAGACAGACAGTGGTGTCAACCACACAAGTTACCAAGAGCAGCTCAGCAGTGAGAGCAGAGTGATCAGCAAGCCATATTGTGGACCCCAAAACACTGACTCCTATGTTTCTCAGATGAGAGGAGAACCTACAGGGAAATGCAAGGGTCCATTTTCAGGCCACCCAGGTAGTACCAGGAATACCACCTTCCTTACCCTACCACAGCCCTAGGCCAATAGCACAAGCCAACCTTCTGTGGAAGGTGTGTGTGTATGGGGGGGAGTGCTCCAAACTCAGGACACCTGATGCTCAGGACCCAAGAAGGCAACCCCAGATGCTGCTCCAAGACTCAAACCTTCTCCCTAAGGAGACCACCAGGACATCTGAGCTCACAGGTCTATTTTTATCCATATTTAGATCCATATTTATCACCCTGCACAAAATTAAAGTTCACAAAATTAAAATCAAAGACCTCAACATGAAACCAGATACACAAAATCTGTTAGAAGCAAAAGTGGGGAGCAGTGTTTATCTCTTTAGCACAGGAAACAACTGTGTGAACAGAACACCAACAGCCCAGGCTTTAAGATTAACAATTAATAAATGGGATCTCATGAAACTGAAAAGCTTCTGTAAACAAAGGACAATGTCAATAGAACAACAGCTTACAGACTGGGAAAAGACTTTCATCAACCTTACACCTGAGGGCTAATATCAAAATACATAAAGGGCTCAAGAAATTAAATAGCAACAAACCAAATAATCCAATTAAAAATGAAGTACAGAGCTAAAAAACGACAAAAAATCTAAACAGAAAACTATCAAATGGCAGAGAAACACTTAAAGAAATGTTCAGTGTCCTTAATCATCAGGGAAATACACATCAAAATGACCATGAGATTCCATCTTACACTCATCAGAATGGATAAGATCAAAAACTCAAGTGACAACACATGCTGGAGAGGATGTGGAGGAAGGAGATCACTCCTCCATCACTGGTGGTAGTGCAAAATTGTACAACCACTTTAGAAATCAATCTGGTGCTTTCTAAGAAAATTGGGAATAGTATTACCTCAAGATCCAGCTTTACCACTCCTGGGCATATACCCAGAAGTTGATCAACCATAAAACAGGGACATTTGCTTTACTATTTTCATAGCAGCTTTATTAATAATAGCCAGAATCTGGATTGTGGTACATTTATACAATGGAATACTTCTCAGCAATTAAAAACAGGGAAATCATAAAATTTGCAGGCAAGTGGATAGAATTAGAATATCATCCTGAGTTATATAACCCACAACCAGAAAAATACTTATTATATATATTCACTTATAAACAGATATTAGCCATACAATATAGGATAACTATATAAAACAACAGACCTAAATAAGCTAAACAACAAGGAAGATCCTGGGGAGGATGCTTATTTCTCATACTTAAAGCACACAGGATAGACACTGGAAAAGGCAGAAAAGTGAGAACAGGACAGGAGCTTAACATAAATGTCCCTCTGAAAGACTCCACCCAGCAGGGGAATGAAGCAATACAAAGATTCACAGCCAAACTTTGGGCAGAATGCAGGGAGTCTTATGGAAGACTGGGTTATAAAGGGACCTAGAAGTGATGAAGCCCCACAAGGACACCAACAAAGCCAACAAATCTGAACCCAGGGCAGGCTGCAGAGACTGATGTATCAACAAAGGACCATGCATGGATAGGACCTAGACCCTCTCCTCAGATGTAGCCCACAGGTAGCTCCATTTCCCTGTGGGTTCCCAAGTAAAGGGAGCAGGGGCTGTCTCTGACATGAACTTCTCTTTGATCACTTCACCCTGGTGATGCAACCTTGCCAGGCCACAAAGGAAGAGGATGCAGGCAGTCCTGATGATACTTGGTAAGATAGGATCCAATGGCAGGGGAGGAGGACCCTCCTCTCAGTGGACTAGGGGAAAGGGATAGGGGGGAAGAGAGAGGGATGGTGGGCCCAGGATGAGATGAAGGAGTGGACTACAGCCAGGATATAAAATGAATAAATTGTGAAAATTAAAAGGAAAACAGAAAAAAAAGGGGGGAAAAAGGAGTATCAATCTATATGCTTACAGCTGGAAATATCAGAAAAGATGGAAATACAAAGACAGGTCAATTTAGATCTCAAGAGGCCTAGAGAATACACACAAGGAGAAGCAACTGAGAAGGAGTTGTCTTACCTTGAACTAGTTACAGTAAATAATGAGAGCATGAGGTGATAACACTGATTCTGCCACCCCAGGGAACTCAGTCACTCACTGAACTAGCTGAATGAGCTTTCTGGCCCTGCTCCAGAATTCCAGTTTCAGAAACTTCCAAGATAGAGACTGAAATATATTTCTATCCAGTGCTCAGTGGTGCCCTGTCAGAAGGAGTAGGTGTTAGAGTCATTCATAGCATGGCGATCATTGAGAAAGTAATCATATAAATAATAAGATATGGTTGACGCTAGTAGCAGTAGGAATCTAACAATGAACTGTAGGGAACAGTCCAACAAACAGAACAAGAAAAGCCTTGCGTATTATCTGGCATCAGTATTAGGAACTATGGCATCCAATGTATCAACACAACAATAATGAAGCAGCATTTCAAAAAGGAAGGAGGAAAATAAAAACTATGTCCTCATTTTCCCTCCTCCATGGACTTATAGCCAAGAAGCCTTATTGACTCAGTTCTTATAGAAGAGCCACGTAACACAGAAGGCAATGAAAAAGTTTGGGAATAGATGGAGAATGACTAAAAAATGTAATGTGTTATTATTTTTAGAATAAACTGCACTTTGATTTTTTTCAGGGCTTCAAAATATATTATTGTGGCCATGTATCTTCAGAGCATTGTAAATTCTTGAAAACTTTAAAAAAAATTGTAGACCTAATAAAATTTCTCTTTCTGTAACAAGGCTCTAACAGAACACAATATAGATGATGGATTAGAAGAAAAATAACATCATGCTGAAATATTAACATTGACAGGGTTGGACAGATTTCTGAGTTACTTAAGAAACATGTTGAATAAGCTATGAGGAATTGAGAAATAATTTAAAAATAATAAATTTGGGGTTGGAAAAATGTATTGAATTGTTATAACATGCCCAAGCAGGGAGAAGGCTTCAAAGAGAACAGGAACAGGAAAGACAAGTGATGGATTCTGCTTGAGACATGCTGCCTTTGGGACACTTGTGAGATAGCTATGAGAAGTGAAGCAATTGTAGATTACCACAGTTGTTAGATACGTGTTGTACAATGCAAGATACATGTACAACTAAGGGCTGAAGATAGGTAATGGTGAAAGGTCAGTTTGAAAATGGTAATGGAGCCACAGTATAACCAGATGCAAGAAAAATAGGCAAAGGGAAGTTCATGATGTTGGTATTGTTACCAGCATAAATTACTAAATTAGGTAGAAAGGGGCATATTTACAAACATGAACACTATGATGGGGTTTTAGAAAGAAAATAAATGTTCACTATGATCATCTCAGTTTATTATTTTTTATATCTTAATTTTTTTAAAAAGTTTTCATATTACTTAGTTTATTCACTTTGTACCCCAGCTATAACCACCTCCCTCATCTCTTCATAATCCCACCCTTCCTCCCTCATCTTCTCCCATGACCCTTACGAAGTCTACTGATAGAGGAGGTCTTCCTCCCCTTCCATATGGGCCTAGCCTATCAGATCTCATCAGAATTGGATGCATTGTCTTCCTCTGTGGCCTCTTAGGTTGCTCCCCACTGAGGGGGAGGTGATCAAAGAGCCAGCCACAGAGTTCATGTCAGAGAGAGTTCCGTTTCCCATTACTAGGGAACCCACTTGGATACTGACCTGCTATGTGCTATATCTGTGCAAGGGTTCTAATTTTCATTCATGGTCCTTGGTTGGAGTATCAATCTCAGAAAAGTCCCCTGGGCCCAGATTTCTTGGATCTGTTGCTCTCCTTGTGGAGCTCTTGTCCCCTCCAGGTCTTTCTATCTCCCTTTTTTTTCATAAGATTCCCTGCACTCTGCCCAGAGTTTGGCTATGAGTCTCAGTATCTGCTTTGATACACTGCTGGGTAGTCTTTCAGAGGCCCTCTGTGGTACGCTCCTGTCCTGTTCCCTGTTTTCTCCCTCTTCTGATGTCCATACTCTTTGCCTTTCTGAATAAGAATTAAGCATCTTACCCAGGATCCTCCTTCTTGCTTGGCTTCTTTAGGTGTACAGATTTTAGTATGTTTATCCTATATTATACGTCTAATATCCACTTATAAGTGAGTATATGCCATATGCGTCTTTCTGCTTCAGGGACACCTCACACAGGATGATCTTTTCTGTTCCCACTATTTGCTTGCAAATTTCATTATTTCCTTGTTTTTAATTGCTGAGTAGTATTCCATTGTGTAAATGTGCCACAAATTCTGTCAGTTCCTCAGTTGAGCGACATCTGAATTGTGTCCAGAATCTAGCTAGTACAGATAAAGATGCTATGAACATGGTTGAGAAAATGTTCTTGTTGTATACTTGAGCACATTTTGATATATTCCTAGAAGTGGCACTGCTGTATCTTGAGGAAGCACTATTCCATATTTGTAACTCATAATATTTAATATTTAATATATTACTTGATACAGACATCCAACATTTTGTATATGTGTGTATGTATATGAAACACACAGCCAGCCAAGTAGTTCTCTCTTCCTTTTGCCTATGGATCCAGATGTAGAACTCTCAGTATATCTCCAGCACCATGTGTGCCTGTGGGCCAACAAGCTTCTCAGCATAATAATAGTGGACTAAACCTCTGGAAAAGTAAGCAATTCTCAATAAAAATGCTATCTTTTATAATTGTTGCCATGATCATGTTGTCTCTTCACAGCAATTGACCAGTAACTAAGACACTCACACAGACACAGAGACACACATGTTAAGTTTACCTTAAATTCAATTAGATTTCTGTTAATTGTGTCCATGATATAAATGCCAGTATTCCACGTACAGAGAGATCTTAACCTAGAAACCCTGCTCAGATGTAGCCCATGTTAGCTCAGTATACAAGTCGGTTCCCTAGTAAGGGGAACAGGGACTGTTTCTGACATGAACTCAATGGCTGGCTCTTTGACCTTGTTTCCCACCCTCCAAGCTTGGAGGAAAGAGCAGTCTTGGTAGGCCAAAGAGGAGGACACTGCAGCCAGTTCTAAAGAGAGCTGATTAGCTAGGGTCAGATGGAAGGGGAAAAGAACCTTCCCTATCAGTGGAATTAGAGAGGAACAGGGAGGAGATGAGGGAGGGAATGTGGGGTTGGGAAGGTATGAGGGAGGAGGCTACAGTTGGGACACAAAGTTAATAAACTGTAATTAATATAAAAAAATAAAAATTTAATTAAAAAAGGAAGCACTATTCCTAATTATCTGAGAAAGCGCCAGAGTAAATTCCAATGGTTGTACAAGTTTTCATTCTACCAGCAATGGAGGAGTGTTCCCTTTCTCCACATCCTCTCCAGCATGTGTTGTCACTTGAGGTTTTGATCTTAGCCATGCTGATGGATGTAAGGTGAAATCTCAGAGTCATTTTGATTTGTATTTCCCTGATAACTAAGGATGTGAGCATTTCTTTGGGTGTTTCTCTGATGTTCAATATTCCTCTATTGAGAATTCTCTGTTAGCTATGTACCCCATTTTTTAATTGGATTACTTGCTTTGTTGCTTTTTAACTTGATGTGTTTTTTATATATTCTGAATAATAGGCCTCTGTCAGATATAGGGTTGGTGAAGCTCCTTTCCCAGTCTGTAGGCAGTCGCTTTGTTTTGATGATGGTGTCCTCTGCTTTACTGAATCTTTTCAGTTTCATGAGGTCCCATTTATTGATTGTTGCTCTTAGAGCCTGTGCTGTTGGTATTCTGTTCAGGAAGTTTTCTCCTTTGCCAATGAGTTCAAGGCTCTTCCCTACTTTTTCTTCTAACAGATTTAGTATGTCTGGTTTTATGTTGAGGTCTTTAATCCACTTGGACTTTAGTTTTGTTCAAGGTGATAAATATGGCTAGAAAAATAAGACAACTAAAGGAGATCAAGGGGACACAAATCAGAAAGGAAGAAGTCAAAGTATCACTATTTGCAGATGATATGATGGTATACATGAGTGACCCCAAAAACTCAACCAGAGAACTACTTCATGTGATAAACACCTTCAGCCAAGTGGCTGGACAGAAAATTAACTCAAAAAAATCAGTAGCCCTCCTGTATACAAAAGACAAAAGGGCAGAGAAGGAAATTAGGGAAAAAACACCTTTCACAATAGCCACAAATAACATAAAGTATCTTGGTGTGACTCTAACCAAGCAAGTGAAAGACCTGTTTGAAAAACAAACAAACAAACAAACAAAAAAACAAAAAAAAAAAACTTCGACTCTCTTATGAAAGATTGAAGAAGATATCAGAAGACAGAAAGATCTCCCATGTTCATGGCTTGTCAGGATTAAAATAGTGAAAATGGCCATTCTGCCAAAAGCAATCTACAGATTCAATGCAATTCCTATAAAAATACCAAAACTATTCTTTATAGACCTTGAAAGAAAAATTCTCAACTTCATATGGAAAACAAAACAAAACAAAACAAAACATAATTGCCAAAATGATCCTGTACAATAACAGATCGTCTGGAGGTATCTTCATCCCTGATCTCAAGCTGCATTACAGAGTAATAGTTATAAAGACTGCATGATACTGACATAGAAACAGAATGATGGATCAATGGAATTGAATAGAAGACACAGAAATAAATCCACACACCTGCGGATACTTGATTTTTGACAAAGAAGCAAAACCATGCCCCTCAACTGAAGAATGGATGCAGAAATTGTGGTATATCTACAAAATGGAGTATTACTCTGCAATGAAAAATAAAGAAATCATGAAATTTGCAGGTAATTGGTGGGACCTGGAAGGGATCATCCTGAGTGAGCTGTCCCAGAAACAGAAAGACACACACTGTATATACTCACTCATATAGACATATAACATAAGATAAACCTACTAAAATCTGTACATCTAAAGAAACTAATCAAGAGAGAAGACCCTGACTAAAATGCTCAATCCCCATCCGAAAAGGCAAAGAGGATGGACATCAGAAGAAAAAGAAAACAGGAAACAACCTAGAAACCTGCCACAGAGGGCCTCTGAAAGGCTCTGCCCTGCAGACTATCAAAGCAGATGCTGAGACTTATGGCCAACTGTTGGGCAGAGTGCATGGAATTTTATGTAAGAAGTGGGAAATAGTAACATCTGGAGAGGATAGCAACCACACAAGGAGAGCAACAGAACCAGAAAATTTGAACACAGGGGTCTTCCCAGAGATTCATACTCCAACCAAGTACCATGCATGGAGATAACCTAGAACCCCTGCACAGATGTAACCCATGGCAGTTGAGTGTTCAAGTGGGTTACATAGTAATGGGAAGAGGGACTGCCTCTGACATAATCTGATTGGACTGCTCTTTGATCACCTTCCCCTGAGGGGGGAGCAGTCTTACCAGGCCACAGAAGATAACAATGAAGCCATTCCTGATGAGATCTGATAGACTAAGATCAGAAGGAAGGAGAGGAGGACCTCCCTTATCAGTGAACTTGGGGAGGGGCATGCATGAAGAAGGGAGAGGGAGGATGGGACTGGGAGGGGAGGAGGGAGAGAATTATGGGGGAATACAAAGTGAATAAAGTGTAATTCATAAAATAAAATTAAAAAAAAAGAAAGAAAAACAGAAAGCATCTTCAACAAATGGTGCTGGTCTAACTGGATGTCTACATGTAGAAAAATGCAGATAGATCATCTCAGTTTAAATATGAGCAGTAATTCAGAGAACCAAGGCTAAAAGAGGAAACAGAGACAGAAAGAAGTCATGGTAAACAGTATGTGAGTGTAGACTGTTGTCAACAGGGAGAAATAAATTAAGTCATGACAGCAAAAATGAACTGAAGGAAATTCCTGAATATATACCAGTGGCCTTAATATCAAAACAATACTTTTTGAGAAATAAATATAAATGATATTGCTCCCTTATTCCTCACTGTGTGGGGGGAGTATATATGGATGTAGGTAGGTGGATGTGTGTAGGTGTGGGGTATGGGTGTGCTGTGTCTCTTTGTGTGTGTCTAAGACCCTTGTGCATACTAGTCAGAATCCACACCACTGGTCCTCAGCTGCGGTTCTCTACCCCATTGTTTTGTGTGCCATTTTCAGTGTTCCTAAAACATTACTTCCTAGTCACTATTTTTGTCTCTATAACGTCCTTGAATAAATAGATACAAGTGATATATAAAGAAAGAAATTAAAGAAAACTAAGATTTTTTCATGACAAAATCCCACAAAGCCCAATCACAAAAGCATTGATATCAGATATATGGAGACAACTTATACATTAAAGCATCTATGGCCTAAAATTACTGTTCTAATAAATGAATTCTCACAGATTTCTATGGTGAAGACTTTTTGAAACAACTGTGGCAGTTGGAGCACATATTTTCATGAATAAGCACTTTGATTTCTGTTTGAAAACCAATTTTCCACATGTAAAATTTATATTTCTTTACTAGAACTGACACTGCATCATAGGCTCATGCTTGAGTTAAATATTTCATACATACATACCCGAACTACTTATAATACCAATTTTTTTTTTCTGCATTGAACAGTTGTTTCCGAATTTAGTGTATAAACATGGCCAGAACAATAAAAGTGATTTGAAGTCTTTCACAAATCTGTCAGTGAATAACTACTATATTTCTGCCTGGATAATCTAAACTTTCTTGGGCCATATTTGGGAAAACAAACAAGCAGGTACAAGTCAGACACCACATCTTTGATACTGTGCACAGAGGAACTCCAGGCCCATTTGCTACCCCTAACTTCAGAAAAATAAAAACCTGTAAATTAAAATTTTTGCTTAAATAGTCTCAGTTAATTCACTAATTAACTACCCAGTTACTATTAGTAATTGATAGTGATAATAAATATTAAGTGAATAATAGCAGTAGAGGTCAATATTTTACATTTTCCCCAAGGCAAATATATAATCTAATACTTAGGTTCTAAAAAATTTGTGCAAATTTGAAATATAAATGTCCTATTTAAGCAGAATTTCTGGCAAATAAACTCTCATATGAGATATTGTTTAGGAAATGCTGAACAAATAAGAAAAATGTGAAAATGTTTCCAAAATAAATTAATATTTTTTTTCATTTTCATTTAGTTTCTAATCAAAGCCAAATTCATTCTCTCCACCCCTTTTCTGGGAAAGAACAATTATATGATAATAACACAACATTAACAAAGTACTGCTAATAAGTACCATGCACGTTAGTGGAAAGTGGTTAATGCAAAATCCTATAACTAGCCAAATGTTGAAAGCAAGTGATGAGGCAACTTTTGTACTGGTTAGAACATTGGTCCATGAGGCTCCACTTCTCCCTGAATGTCTATGAGCTGGTTGAATGCCAGGGGAAGAGGTTTCCTTTTCAATAAGTTGTCCATCCTCCAATAAATATTGCCCCATCCGTGCTAATGAAAACAACTCTAAATAGAATCATTGGATCAAATACTTAATAAAAAATGAAGAGTGGATGGTATTTAGAAAGAATTTTAATAGGAAACGGAAGGAATCAAAGAGGAGGAAGGGAGTGAATATGGCTAAAATTCGGTATATGTATGTATGAAACTGTCAAAGAATAAAAGAAAAGAAAGTAAAATCTGATATAAAAATAATTAGTAAAATGTCTACAGTTTTTACTGGCACTGTTAAGAGCTTTTGTTGAGAAAACAGTTCATAATGCTATTTTGTGTGTGTGTGCTTTTTCGTTTCTCGTTATTGGTAATTAAATATAACACCTTTTAAATGCTAGGTCAGGAATCTTCCACTTCCACTCAAATTTTCTTTTGCTTTTTATTTTCAAACAGGATCTCATTAAGCCACCTGAGCTGCTCTTGAACTTGTGATTTTCCTGCCCCACCCTCCCACGTATCTGGGATTACACCTCTGTACTATCAAGCTTAGCAACACAAAAACTTTTAAAAGAGAATTATTTTCAATATTTTCCATAATTCTTACTTTATTAATAATAAGCCTATTAAATATAATTAGTTGTATTATGCCTTTTACCATGGAAATTCTCAAACAAAATAATTGTCACAAATATATGAAATAAAATATAATACTATATTCTAACATAAAAAACTTTTAAAAATTAATTCATTGAAAACTGTCAACTGAGAAATTCTGAAGTAGTTCTTTTCTGGCTCATAAAGAATGCCTATTTTTGTAAATGGAAAGAAGTTAATGGTGAATGTTTAAAACTCTAATCAGATTTATTAAAAAAGACTATTCTTACAATTTAAAGTGCTTATTTTCTTGTTTTTGCAGATTATTTCATTCTGTTTTTCATTTCACATAGATACAATAATCTTATCTCACAGTATTCTATACAAACATAAGGAATTTAGAAATTTCATTGTTTGTTCTTTGTTGATTAAGAGGTTAGCAGCGTGGAAATAAAGAGTTCACTGTTGTGAAATCACATCACAATGGAAAAATTAACACCAGCCATTTGCACTGATCAAATGACCTAATAAAAAATAATTCATTGCAGACATCTTTCTCAAAAGAGGATAGAGATTCTTCTCAGATTTATTTATATCTTCTTTAACTGAAAATATAAAATAACAATAAACAAAAAGTGATAGGAATTGGGAAAAGTCACTTACATGATCGATTAGTTCACGAACCATTCCATTCCATTGTCCATTCACATCATCCTGGGCTCCGTACTTCCCATCCTCCACAAGCCTAATTTCATATGTAAAGCCAAGGATCGTAGATAACTCTCGTAGGAGATCAATACAGTAGCCTTCAAATCGGTCATTCCCGTAGAGAGGTTTATCAGACTTCTTAAACAGGACATAGGGTTCCTCCTGAAACATTAAACGTGAAACAGTGACATGTCAGTAAACCAGGAAAGAGCATCAGAGCAACAGATTTTCTTGGAAGATAGAAAATATTTCATTAACTTAGGACAACATTCAAATTAATTTTCCTTTGATTTCTTTTAACAGTTTGAAATATTAAGAAAGGAGATATTGACAGTTCTTATGGAATATTTGTGCCTTTCAAGAGAATGTTTAGCTATAAAACCCACCGTGTTTAATCATATACATACGCCTAATACTATAATTTGTAATGCAGTATGTAGTTAAAATAATATTTAACATTATTAAAATAACCCAACTTGAATAATACCACTTATTCGATAACTGATGTATTGTTTCAATCATATATCTATGAATGAAAAAAATGCTGAATTCCTTTTTATTATGTTAATTGGAGAGAATGCTTATGACTCATATTACCCTTTGCCATAAAAACTATGAATTTTCAAGTGCTACAGTAAATTATCCACAAAACAACAACAACAACAACAACAACAACACATAGCAGCTCTCTTAAAACAGAAAAAACAGCCTGACACTCAGTGGTTGCACACAGTTCTACTCTAAGACATTTGTGTTCCTATTATGAGCAAGCTCCACTTCTACGTGAAAGGTAAATTGTTGAGTCAAGGCATTTATGCTTTAGCAGATATTAAATACATAGAGAGAAAACAGAAATTCAGGGGAAGGTGAGTTATAAAGAGATGCAAAACAGCTCAATAATTTAGAGAAAAGCTGGAATGTACTTGCAAGAGAAGACAAAGCAAAACTGATTTGTTTCTCAAAGCCTTTACTCGGGAGATACCACATAAAATACATCATAAATTAGGGAAAGGAGGCAAGGTATTTAAAAATTTGAAAATAAGTTTTAAGTCAAGAGCATGGGAAGTAGAAGGCATGATGGTCAATATGAATAGGATAGTTCATGAAACGAGCACTAACCATTTTTCGTGTATAAAATGACATTCAGTACAGGGGAGGGAGGAGTATTGAAAAGCCTGAGAATGAGAAATTTAAGGAGTCAAGTCCTGTGAGTCTCTAATGCAGCAATCAGTATAAAAATGTGTATGTCGAGGTACAAAGAGAGCCTATGACTACCCCACATCGAATATGTCCACTCTTGCTAAATGCAAATAGGAATCAGACCCTGGTATATTTTGAGGAGCCGATGGTATTAACACAGAGCATGTTATTTCTTTGGAGATCTTCTCTCTTTGAACTCATATCAACCATTAATGCTTTTATTATCTCCAAGTTTTGCCTTTATATAAATGGAAAAAAAATAGTATATGATGTTTTAAGATTGGCTTTATATAACTTGGCAGTACACCATTAAGATTTCTCTGTAGTTCACCTATTATATGTTATGGGTTTTTCTTCCTGCCCCTCCCCCCTTCACCACTTTCAACACCCCCGTTATTCTCCCTAACACTAGATAGGAGAGAAACAAGGATAGAGGTGAAAGGGAAAAATAGGAAAATGCCCAAATCTAATTTCTTTTATTTTGTTCTTTCTTTGACCATGGTCAAAGAAAGAACAAACTTTCTAAATGACCAACAACTACTGATTCTGCCTCTCTAGAGGAATCACATTTATGTGCCCTCTGAAAAGTTCCCAGAATTCCAAATGTCACACAATCATAGAAAAGAACTGCAGCTGTCAAAACCATGCTTCTGCTAGAGCATGAGGCAAATCAAAGTCAGCTGCTGCACACATTCCGAAGCAGCCTCAATTCTCCACACCTGGGATGAAAACAAAAAACAAATTCATAATATTTCTGTGTTTTTAAAAACGCAAAATCCCCAAAGTGTCCTTTTTAAGACTGATACCTCGTTTTCCTTCATGGCTCAATAATACTGCATTGTTGGCTCAATAGTATTGTACTGTTCATATGCACGTAAGTTATTTGTCCATTAAATTGCTAAAGAAACTAAAGTTCTGGGAAGGATCTATTAAGCTGGAATATATACATATGTTCCAGATCTAGTGTTAACACGTAACTTTGTAATTAATTTGAGTAAATACCAAGGAGAATTACTGCTGTATCTTTGGTAAGGAACGCCATGTTTCACAATAGTATTTCAAAGCAGTGGGAGCACTTTGAGTCTTGTGCTCCTCTTTATCAATACCTGCCATGGTCAGTTGTGGGCTTTTGTACATTATTAATGGCTTGTTGTGGTATCTCAATATTGTTTCTTTTTCGACTTTTTGTATTTTATAATTTATTCATTTTATATCTCAATAGTAGTGCCCTCCCTCCTCTCCTCACAGCTGCACCTTCCCTCTCCCACTCCCATTTCCTTCTCCCAGTCCACTGACAGGGGGAGTCCTCCTCCCCCGCCATCTGATCCTACTTATCAAGTCTCATTAGGACTGCCTGAATCCTCTTTCTCTGTGGCCTGGAAAGGTCACATTGCTAGGGGGAAGTGATGATATCACAGGCAACTGAGTTCATGTCAGAGACAGCCCCTACCCTCCTTACTCAGGAATCCACATGGAGGCTAAAGTGTCTATGGGCTACATCTGAGCAAAGGGTCTAGGTTTTCTCCATGCTGGTCCTTGGTTGGTGCATCAGTCTCTGCATCCCTCCCTAGACTGTTGGCTTTGTTGGTCTACTTGTGGAGCTCCTATATCCTCCAGGTCCTTCTATTGCCACCTCCCTTCCTCTATGAGACTCCCTGTTCTCTGCCCGCCCATAGATTGGCTCTGAGTCTCAGCAACTGTTTCCATTCCCTGTTTGGTGGAGCCTTTCAGAGGACCTTGATGGTAGGTTCCTATCCTGTTCCCTCTCTTCCACCACTTCTGGTGTCTATCCTGTTTGCCATTGTGAATGAGATTTAAGCAACCTCCCCAGGGTCCTCCTTGTTGTTTAGCTTCTTTGGGTCTGTAGATTTTAGTATGGTTATCCTATGTTATATGGCTTATATTGCTTTTAAGTAAGCATATACCCGAGTCTTTCTGCTTCTGGGATACCTCACTCAGGATGTTATTTCTAGTTCCATTCATTTGCCTGCAAATACCATGATTTCTTTGTTTTTAATTGCTGAGTAGTATTCCATTATGTAAATATGTCACAATTTCTGTATCCATTCTTCAGTTGGGGGACATCTAGGTTGTTTCCAGATTCTGGCTATAACACATAAAGCTGCTATGAACATGGTTGAGCAAATGTCCTTGCTGAATGGTGGAGCATCTTTTGGTATAGACCCAGGAGTGATATAGCTGGATCTTAATGTAGCACTATTCCCAGTTTTCTGAGAAAGTGCCAGATTGATTTCCAAAGTGCCTGTACAAGCTTGCATTCCCGCCAGCATTTGGAATTGCTGAAGCCCTATGATGCTGAACATGGTTTCCAAAACTTTCACATCATTCTATCAGGACTGGTTTGCAATCATCACTTACATATCTAGTGAAACTAAATGCATTTCTCAAGTCTCAATTCTGAAGCAAGTGGTGAACAGTTGAAAATAATCAAAGAAGCATAAACCTATGCTGTTATTTTTAATTTTGTGAAATGTATTTCCTCAACTTTTCTATGTTGTTTTCAACACCAATAGATTATTTGACAGAAACCATAATTGTCATATTTTAAGTGAAATTAGTTAAAACAAATAAGAATCAGAGATTATCCTCTAAGTGCTCCCAGAGTTAGATAACTTGTGTTTAATCTAAGTTAAACTTACTGCTGTAGTATGGACAAGTTTATATGTATCATAAGATTGTATTTAAGATGTATTCCTTACAGGCAAATAATTACTACAAATATAAAGAGAGATGTTTGTGGACTCCTCCACCGAAGGACATTTTCCCCTTGGCTTCCAGTTCACATGTTAGAGAATACAGTACAGAAGAACTACTCTATCTATGTACCTCCATGCCTTAGAATGGAAAGCGGCCATAGGCTATCAGCATCTTTTCCACTGTGTATTCCTGTTCTAGTCATATTTAATTGTTTCCTTTTTTTTGGCCCTCATACCACCTTTACATATTTTTAAACATGTATTATATTGGGTAGTGATGCATATACATTTAGTCTATAAACACAAATATTAATACATACAACATACTGAAATTTTATATAGCAAAACAACTTTACATGAGAAGAATCAATCACTTCCTGACAAATACAAGGTTTACAAGTAAAAATGACTACTGCCATGGACTGAGGCAATCAAAGATCCATTAAACAAGCAAATCCATAAACATACTAAAATCTGTACAACTAAAGAAACTAATCAAGAAGGAAGACTCTGGATAAAATGCTCAATCCTCATTCAGAAAGGCAAACAGGATGGGCATCAGAAGAGGGAGAAAACAGGGAACAGGACAGGAGCCTGCCACAGAGGGCCTATGAAAGACTCTACCTGGCAGGGTATCAAAGCAGATGCTGAGATGTATAGTCAAACTCTGGGCAGAGTGCAAGTTATCTTATGAAATAAGTGGGAAATAGTAAGACCTGGAGAGGACAGGAGCTCCACAAGGAGAGCAACAAAACCAAAAATTCTGGGCACAGGGGTCTTTTCTGAGACTGATACTCCAACCAAGGACCATTCATGGAGATAACTTAGAACCCCTGCTCAGATGTAGCCTATGGCAGTTCAGTGTCCAATTGGGTTCCCTAGTAATGGGAACAGGGACTGTCTCTGACATGAACTGATTGGCCTGCTCTTTGATCACCTCCCCCTCAGGAGGGGTGCAGTCTTACCAGGCCACAGAGGAGGACAATGCAGCCACTCCTGATGAGACCTGATAGACTAGGATCAGAAGGAAGGGGAGGAGGTCCTCCCCTATCAGTGGACTGGGGGAAGGGCATGGGTGGAGAAGAGGGAGGGAGAGTGGGATTGGGAGGGGTGGAGGGAGGAAGCTACAGGTGGGAGACAAAGTGAATAAACTGTAATTAAGAAAAATAAAATATAAAAGAGAAGGAAATCCACGGCTTCAAAACTGGAAGAAAAAAATTAAAAACTTCTGATATGTAAGTGCCTCTACTTGATTACAGTGTTGTACTAACAAATCCACAGTTCGTGAATCCATATAAAAGGGATGAAATATTTAGGGGAGAAAAATCACAATTCCTATAGATAAAAGACTAGTCTAAGAACCCTGGGTGGTTAGAATGATAGTCAAATGCATTATCTCAGTACAGTAGATTAATTCTATAGACTTCATATGCTGATTTAGTTATCATATTATTTGCAGATAAATAGATGCTTGGCTGTTTTTATTCCAAAGGCAAAAAGAGGATAACTTAAGCTCTACACACTAAGCAATAATGGTAGCTGACATTTTTCTATTCACTTACTCTGATGCTTGACCTTGCTTTAAGTTCTTTAATTATTTATTTCTCATAATGACTATATGAGATCGGTGGCATTATACTTTTCATTTAACAGAAAGCAAACTGAAAGGGACAATGTTAAGATTTTTTTTTTTAATTTTGTCAAAGACTGGGAGCCAGCCGTTGTTTAGACTCTTAGAACACTTAAGAACAAGCCTCCCTATTAACTTATCTTTAGCAATCATTTCCACACTTCGTGTGAATGCATAATTATGCACAACTCATTATATAACTGAATACATGTTGCATTGCTTTATGATTTTTTAATCAACTGGGATTAGACATTGGTCTATACTACATGCAGAATGGTATTATTTATTGAACAGTATAATCAAGAAATCATTACAGAAGAAAGTAAGGAATAAACACATAATAGAGAAAATTAATTTTCTAGATGACAAATTAACACCCTTTCCTGAACAAGAACACATTGTTTTTTAAACATAAATGTATTTTAAGAATTTGTGAAAACAGCACAAGTTATACATCAGGTTGAAGTAGCAACACATGAGTATTTCTATTATTTCCACTGTTAAAATTAAATAATAATTAGTACTATTTTGTATTTTTGTTCCAAAATATTAATGATATGTTTTCAAAGAAAATAAATGTTTTAGATGTACTAGAAAAAATGTAACAATTATAATTTGGAGTGTGTGAGGTATATAAAGGATATATGTAAGAAATTAATATAACTTCAGAAGTTTTATGCAAATTAATTTCATTCATTCAGTTGTCCATTCTATCTATTATTTTAATTTTATCTAACTAAAAACCAGTATAAAAACTCATGTCATAAGGAAATAAATTTATTAATCCCTAGGTGATTAAAACCTTTAAACACCTTTGCACAGCACTAGAGAAAAAAATTAGAACACAAATATGTTCCCTTGTTAGTATTTATGGTTCTCTGCAATGTCAAGTGTTACTGCTCTCATATTTAATTCTGAAAAAGTAAGACATGGTTCTCCAGCTGTGATTCCTATCTCCATCCATATTGTGTCAAAGATAGTTTTACATCAAGTTATAGCTCTCCTTTAGACTCTCTCTGTTTCACATGGCATATGGATAAATAATGACCTGTGTAAAAGAAAGAAATATGGTACCAGAAGCAATTACTGTATCACACTCCAAGTCCAATGAATAATATGATAAGAACTCTCCTGGGCAAGTTAGCATTTCTCATGTGCTCTCATATCTGCACATCAGCATTTGCTGGAAGTAGAGGCACTTCATTCTCCTGGCATGGGTAATAAGGATTTTTCAGCATTTTCACTGTCAAGTCCAATTTTAAGGAACCCACCAATATCTCATGTAATTTTACCTGCATTAGATTGGGAGTTGGCACAGAATGAAACTAAAACGAGCTCCTAAAGAAGTAAAATACGTTTTAAGGTTAAAGAGAACAAAATATTCTTTTTCAAATGTCGGCCCCCTGAAATGGTTGCCATCCCATACTATTCAACACAAGGCGGAAAAAATAAAAATTAATTTTGATGTGATATGTGTATAATAGTTGTAAGACTAAACTAGTTAAAATAGTTAATTCATAATGAATTAAATTCCTAAGCATTTTAGGTATTCACCTGTGGCCAATTACAGAAAACAACACAGAAAATCATGCCCTTATAGAGATACATATTTCTATAAGGTACAAAACATACATTTACCAACTCAAATCAGTGAATGTTTTGAAATTTCTGTTTCCCATGTCAGTATTAATTATATGCCCGTGTGGCTTTATTTATTTTATTATATGTACATTGGTGCTTTGACTGTATGTGTGTCTGTGAGAGGGTTCTGATCTCCTGGAACTGGCATTACAGACAGTGTGAGCTCCCAGGTGGGTGCTGGAAATCGAGACTGTGTCCTCCAGAAGAGCAGTCAGTGCTCATAACTTCTGAGTCATCTCTCCAACACCCTATATTGATGAATCAATCATCTGAAGTGGAGTGTGTCTCTCAAGAACCTTTCTTGAGGGAAGCAATGTGTGCACATTTATAGGATTCTAATAAATCCTAGCATACTTAAGGTTCTCTTCTACCAATCATGTACTTGGAAAAACAGGAAGTATTATTCATGGAACCTAGTATTATTGAGAACTGCTGAGACCTGCTTTAGCCTTTAGCATTTTGTCTTTAGTTTCCATCCTTACCACAGGGTAAAAATAAGTTCAAATTTTGGGTCTGTTTACTTGTTCAATAATGCTGACAATGAATAATTCTAAAATGTCGAAATTAACCTCATGTCTTCCTGTGACATAGGATGTTATTCATGCTTTGTTATCTATGCACTTGGTTTCACCCTGTATAAACTCCAAAAGACTCCACCCTACCACCTCGATTTCCTTACTTGGAACCAATTAGCTAAAAGGTCAGCTAAGAATGTAATGCTGGGAGGGTTTCCAAAATGGCAGCAACCAGCAGGCACCATATCTGAGGGGCACAGGATCCAAAACCCCAAAATTGGTGAGTGGAGCGGCAGCTAAAGCCAGAACATCCACATTGAGGTTCCCCGGGCCAGAGGGGACAACTCTTGAGCTGAGAGTTTGGATCCAGGTCACCTGTGGACATCTCCAAGGACTGAGAGTGGAGAATATTCAACCCCCTGCACTTCCCCCTTTCCCCAAGCAAGGGTATCCCTGCTTAGCAAGGCAGCAGGCAGTGGCCTCTGCCCCAACCATGAGCCTGATTGGCTGAGATTGCAGTGACTGTCCCAAGCTCAAGCCTCCATGCTCAGTTACTGAAAAGGTGCAGGAGTGCCTCCCTGGAGGCTGTAGCCGCAGCCCCCCTGCAGCTAGTCCAAGTATGAACTACTACATGTTCAGTGACTGAAACAGCACAGGCGGCCCTCCCAAGCTGGGGCAGGACAGTGGCTAGTACAAGCAGGATCCTCCCCACACTCTGTGACTGAGGCTCCAGAGTCATACATGCCGGTGGCCAAACAGTGGACACCACTGAGATGATGGATCTCTTGCACTCTCATTTGCCCTGTGGGCCCAAATCTGAGAGTAGAGAACAGAAAGCCCTGTGCTTTCTGATTAGGCCTGCAAGCAAGTGAGTGTGCCTTTAAATGAGTATTTGCAGAGCCTCAGAGCCAGGGTTCCTCTATGCCAGCAGCCAGACATCTGATCCCTCCAACCCACACCCCAGCTGTGGCCAACATAGGAAACCTTGGGACAGTGTTCTCAACACTGAAGCCCCTGCTCTGTGGGTCTCCCTGTGGAGTCCAGTTAAACAATTCCTGGAGCCCAGACAGATCAGAAAAACAGGATGTCAGTACAACAGGCCTATAGGCCTCTGAGGCACATAAAGAAGAAACAAACAAGGCTCTCAAAGAAACACAGGCAAATACAGCAAATAAAGACACAAGTAGAGGCACAATTAATGGCATATACAGAGGAAACAAACAAAAAATTAGAGGCCATTACGGAAAGATAGGAATCCACATTCAAGCAGATGAAGGAAATGGTGCAAGACATGAAAACAGAACAAGAAATAATAAAGAGAACACAAACAAAGAAAACCTTGGAGCTGAAGAACTTAGGGAAAAGATAAGGAACCACAAAGAAAAGCATCACATCGCCAGCAGAATACAAGAGATGGACAAGAGAATCACAGGCGCTGAAGATACAATTGCAGGAATTGATACATCTCTCAAAGAAAATGTAAAATCAGAAAAGTTCCAAGCACAAACATCCAAGAAATCAAGGACACCATGTAAAGTTGAAATCTAAGAATAATAGGAATAGATGAAAAAGAAGATTCCAGGCTGCAAGGTCCAGAAAATATTTTCAGGAAAATCATAGAAGAAAATTTTCCCAACTTAAAGGAAGAGATGTCCATAAGCACACAGACACACAGACCACTAAATAGACTAGACCAAAAAAGACACTCCTCACATCACATAATAGTCAAAAAACTAAACCTACAGAAAAAAGAAAAAAAAATATTAAAAGCAAAAAAGGGAAAAAGGCCAAGTAACATATAAAGGTAGACCTATCAGAATCACACCAGACTTCTCATCAGAATGTATGAAAGCCTGAAAGTGCCTGAGCAGATGTCATGCAGACTGTAAGGGACCACAGATGGCATCTCCAGACATAACAAAGATTTTAATCAACATAGATTTAGTAAACAAAATATTCTATGACAAAATTAAACTTAAACAATATCTACACAGCAAACCAGCTCTAAAGAAGATACTAGAAGGAAAACTTCATTCCAAGGAAATCAACTACACCAAAGAAAACACAGAATATAGATATCTTCACAACAGAGAATTAAAAGAAAACAAGCATTGAAACAGTAACACCACCAACTCCACAATAAATAGAAGTAACATTCCTCGGTCACAATTATCTATCAACATCAATGGACTCAACTCTCCAATAAAAAGACACAGACTAACAGAATGGCTGTGGAAACAGGAGCCAACATTCTGCTGCATCCAAGAAACACAACCTCTGCAACAAAGATAAACAGGACCTCAGAGTAAAGGGCTGGAAAAACGTTATTCAAGCAAATGGACCCAGAAAACAAGCTGGGGTAGCTGTCCTAATATCAAATAAAATAGAATTTAAATCAAAATTAATCAAAAAAGATGAGGAGGGGCATTTCATTCTCATTAAAGGAAAAATTAACCTGGAGGACATCACAATCCTGAACATCTATGCCTCAAATACAAGAGTACCTGCATTTGTAAATGAAACATTATTTAAAGCTTAAATCACACATTGATCCCAACACATTAATAGTGGGAGACTTCAACACTCCATTCTCACCAAGATCATCTAGACAAAAGCTAAAAAGGAAAATAATGACAAAGAGGTGCTAAGTCAAATGGACCTAGTAGATGTCTACAGAACTTTTAACCCAAACTCAAAAGAGGATATCTTCTTTTCAACTTCTCAAGGAACCTTCTCAAAAATGGACATATAGTCAGGCACAAAGCAAAACTCAAGAGATACAAGAAGATCAAAATAGTTCTTTGTATCCTATCAAACCACCATGGCCTAAAACTAGACCACCACAACAACAGAAATAACAAAAAAGTCTATATACACATGGAAACTAAACAAATCTCTACTCAGTGAGAGCTTGGTCAGGGGAGGAATGAAAAAAGAAATTGGAGACTTCCTAAATAAAATTCAGTAAAAATGAAGGCACAACCACCCAGACCTATGGGAAACAATGAAAGCAGTGCTAAGAGGAAAGTTCATAGCACTAAGTGCCTCCAGAAAGAACTTTGAAACATATCATACAAGCAATTTAATAGCAAGTATAAAGCCCTGGGGCGGGGGGGAGCAGACACATCAAGAGGAGTAGACCATTGAAATAATCAACCTTGGAGCAGAAATCAATGAATTAGAAACAAAGAAAACAATTCAAGAATCAATGAGACCAAGAGCTGATTCATTGAGAAAGTCAACAACATAGACAAACCCTTAGCCAAACTAACTAAAAGGCCAGAAGAAACTAGCAAAATCAGAAATGAAAAGGGGGACATAACAAGAGACACTGAGGAAATCCAAACAATCATTAGTTATTACTACAAAAGCTAATATGCCACAAAATTGAAAATCTAAATGAAATGTACAATTGTCTTGATAGATTCCATCTACAATCAAGATCAGTTAAATAGATTGAATAGTCCTATATCCCCTAAGGAAATAGAAGCAGTCATCAAAATCTCCTTTCCAAAAAAAGCCCAGAACCAAAAGGTTTCAGGGCAGAATTATACCAGATCTTCAAAGAAGAGCTAATTCCAATTCTCTTCAAATTATTTCACAAAATAGAAACAGAAGGAACATTACCAAACTCATTCTATTAAGCCACAGTCACCTTGATACCTGAACCACAGAAAGACCCAACAAAAAAAAAGAGAGAGAACTTCTGACCTATCTCTCTTATGAAAATTGATGCAAAAATACTCAATAAAATACTTGCAAATCAAATCCAAGAACACAGAAAAGATATCATCGACCATGACCAAGTAGGCTTCATCCCAGGCATGCAGAGGTGGTTCAATATATGGAAATCCATTAATGGAATCTAACATATAAACAAACTGAAGGAAAAAAAACACATTATCATCTCCTTCAATGGTGAAAAAGCATTTGACAAAAACCAACACCCAATCATAGTTAAAGACTTGGAGAAATCAGGGATACATGGCACATACCTAAACATAATAAAGGCAATATACAGTAAAACTATAGCCAACATCAGACTAAACGAAGAGAAACTTAAATCAATCCCACTGAACTCAGGGACAAGGCAAGGTTGCCAGTCTCTCCATATCTCTTCAACATAATAGCTAGAGCAATAAGACAACTACAGGAGATTCAGGGGATACAAATTGTAAAGGAAGATTTCAAAATATCACAATTTGCAGATGATATGATAGTATACATGAGCGACTCAAAAACTCAACCAGAGAACTCCTTCAGCTGATAAACACCTTCAGCAAAGTAGCTGAATACAAAATTAGATTAAAAAAAATCAGAAGCCCTCCTGTATACCCAAAACCAAAAGGCCGAGAAAGAAATCAGGGAAACAACACCCTTTAAAATAGCCACAAATAACATAAAGTCCTTTGTTATGACCCTAACCAAGCAGGTAAAAGACCTGTTTGAAAAAAAAAAAAAAAAAACTTCAAGTTTCTGAAGAAAGAAATTGAAGAAGATATCAGAAGATGGAAAGATCTCCCATGCTCTTGGATCGGTAGGATTAACATAGTAAAAACGGCCATTTTGCCAAAAGCAAGTCCATCAAAATACCAACACAATTCTTTACAGACCTTGAAAGAAAAATTCTCAACTTACTATGGAAAAACAAAAAATTCAGAATTGCTAAAACAATCCTGTACAACAATAGATCATCTGGAAGTATCTCCATCCCTGATCTCAAGCTGTAACAGAGAAATAGGAATAAAAACAGCAAGGTACTGGAATAGAAACAGAATGATAGAGCTGTGGAATCCATTAGAAAACCAAGAAATAAATCCATACATGTATGGACACTTTATTTTTTACAAAAAGCCAAAGCCAGAAAATGGAATAAAAGACAGCATCTTCAACAAATTGTGCTGGATGTCAACATATAGAAAAATGCAAATAGATCCATATTTATCATCCTGCACAAAACTAAAGTCCAAGTAGATTGAAGATCTCAACATAAAGCCAGACACACTAAACCTCTTAAAATAATAATTGGGAAACTTTGACCTCATTGGTACAGGAAACAACTTCCTGAACAGCACACCAACAGCACTGGCTCTAAGATCAACGATCAATAAATGGGACCTCATGAAACTGAAAATCTTCTGTAAAGCAAAGGACACTGTTGTCAGAACAAAATGACAGCCTACACACTGGGAAAGGATCTTCACCAACCCTATATCTGACAGAGGGCTAATATCCAGAATATCTAAAGAACTTAAGAATTTAAACAGTAACAAATGAAGTAACCCAATTAAAAAATGGAGTACAGAGCTAAACAGAGAATTCTCAATAGAGGAGCATCGAATGGCAGAGAAACGCTTAAAGAAATGCTCAACATCCTTAGTCATCAGGGAAATACAAATCAAAACGACCCTGAGATTTTCACCTTACCCATCAGAATGGCTAAGATAAAAACAAAAACAAAAACAAAAAACAAAACAAAACAAAACAAAACACCTCAAGTGACAAAACATGCTGGAGAGGATTTGGACAAAGGGGAAACCTCCTCCATTGCTGGTGGGAATGTCAACTTGTACAACCACTCTGGAAATCAATCTGGCGCTTTCTCAAACAATCAGGAATAGTGAGTGCTACCTCAAGATTCAGTTATATACCACTCCTACACATATATCCAAAAAGTGCTCAAGAATAAAACAAGGACATTTGCTCAACCATTTTTATAGTAGTTTTATTTATAATAGCCAGAAGCTGGAGACAACCCAAATGTCCCTCAATGGAGGAATGGATACTGAAATTGTGGTACATTTACACAATGGAATACTACTTAGCAATTAAAAACAAACAAAAAAAATCGATAAATTTGCAGGCCAATGGTGGGGTCTAGAAATGATCATCCTGAGTGAGGTATCCCAGAAGCAGAAAGACACATACAGTATATACTCACTTGTAAGTGGATATTAGACATATTATATAGGACAATCTTACTAAAATCTGTACACCTAATGAAGCTGATCAAGAGGAAGGACCCTGGTAAGATGCTCAATCTTCATTCACAAAGGCAAAACAGATGAACCTCAGGAGAGGGAGAAAATAGGGAACAGGACAGGAGCCTATCACAGAAGGCCTCTGAAAGACTCCACTCAGCAGGGTATCAAAACATATGCTGAGATTCATAGCCAAATATTTTGCAGAGTGCAGGGAATCTTGTGGAGGAAGGGGGAGATAGAGAAACCTGGAGGGAACAGGAGCTCCACAAGGAGAGCAACACAACCAAAAAATACAGGCACAGGGGTCTTTTCTCAGACTAATACTCCAAACAAGGACCATGCATAGAGATAGCTTAGAAACCCTGAACAGAAGTGGCTCATGGCAGCTCAGTGTCCAAGGGTGTTCCCAGGTAATGGGAATGGGGACTGTCTCTGACATGAACTCATGGGTTGGCTCTTTGATCACCTCCATCTGAGGGGGGAGCAACCTTGCCAGTCCACAGAGGAAGGCAGAGAAGTCGGTCTTGATGAGAACTGATGGATGGAAGGGGTGAGGAGGACCTACCCTGTCATTGGAATGGGGGAAGCGTATGGGAGAGGAAGAGCAAGGGAGGGTGGGATTCAGAGGGCTTGGAGAAGAGGGCTTGGATGCAAAATGAATAAACTGTAATTAATAATAACTAGAAAAAACTAAAGAAGTTAAAAAGCAAAAAATAAAATCTAGCAAACCAATTAAAATGGGGTACAGAGTTAAACAGAGAATTCTCAAAGAGGAATATGGAATAGCAGAGAAACACACACAACATAGGACAAACCCACTAAAATCTGTGCATCTAAAGAAACTAAGCAAAAGAGAGGACCCTAACTAAGACGGTCAATCCCCATCCTGAAAGGCAAAAAGGATGGACATCAGAAGAAGAAGAAAACAGGAAACAACCTAGGAACCTTCTACAGAGGGCTTCTGAAAGCCAGAAGAAGAAAACAGGAAACAAACTAGGAACCTGCCACTGAGGGCCTCTGAAAGCCTCTGCCCTGCAGATTATCAAAGCAGATGCTGAGCAGGATGGCCAACTGTTGGACAGAGTGAATGGAATTTTATGTAAGAAGTGGGAAATAGTAAGAGCAGGAGAGGATAGGGTCTCCACAAGGAGAGCAACGCAACAGAACAAGAAAATTTGAACACAGGGAACTTCCCAGAGACTCATACTCCAACCAAGGACTATTCATGGAGATAACCTAGAACCCCTGCACAGATGTAGCCCATGGCAGTTCAGTGTTCAAGTGGGTTACATAGTAATGGGAAGAGGGTCTGGCTCTGACATAATCTGACATAATCTGATTGGCCTGCTCTTTGATCACCTCCCCCTGAGGGGGGAGCAGCCTTACCAGGCCACAGTAGAGGACAATGCAGCCACTTTTGATGAGAACTGATAGACTAAGATCAGAAAGGAGAGAAGAACCTCCCCTATAGGTGGACTTGGGGAGTGGCATGCATGCAGAAAGGAGAGGGAGGGTGGGATAGGGAGGGGAGGAGGGAAGGGGTTATGGGGGGATACAAAATGAATAAAGTGTAATTAATAAAAAATTTTAAAAAATGTTAGAGTCTCACAACAGTGTGATGCAGCCATGATCATTCAGGCCTTTACAGCCATTGAGGCAGGACATTCTCCCCAAGCATGGTTGGCTACCATAAAAAGCTAAAATGTTACGCTCAGGATGCGAGGCTAAGCACTGCACTCAGGGTCAGCCGCTTTGGACCCAGAGAAGAGCATGTCTGGTTGCATGCGGGTTGATGCCCCAGGTCCTGCCTCTGAGAAAAAGGTATCAGACGGGTCTTTGGGTGGATGACACCAAAATGAACATCGGTACAAAGTCCAATTTATTTCTAATATCAGAGATCAGACCTCTACTCTTGCCTGATGCATCTAAAACAAAAAGGGGGAACTGTAGAGAGCTACTGAATGCTATGCCTTAAAGATGGAGCTGGTTTCCGCCTTCCACCTTCCCGATGGTGAGTGCTCTCTGTCACGAACAATTCCATATTTGGCTAAGGCTGAGGATCTGGCTTGCTTCCATGTATGTGGACCTATCTACATTGTCCACGTGGCACGCCTGGGTTGGCTACCCAGAGGCTATTTAAGCTGTGGGCTGGCTTTCCCCAGGGTCTGAGGATTGTTCAAGGTTCCTGAATAAACTGCATTGAAAAAAAATGTAACTGATAAGAAAAAATAAAATTTAATAACTGTAAAGTAAAAACAAAAAAATGTTCGACCTCCCTAGTCATCACGGAAATGCAAATCAAAATGACTCTGAGATTTCACCTTACACCCATCAGAATGACTAAGATCAAAAACTCAAGTGAGAACACATACTGGAGAGGATGTGGAGAAAGAGAAACCCTCCTCCATTGCTGGTGGAAATATAATCTTGCACAACCACTTTGAAAATCAATCAGGCGCTTTCTCAGACAATTAGGAATACTGCTTCCTTAAGATCCAGCCGTACCACTCCTAGGCATATATCCAAAACATGCTCAATTATACAACAAGGACATTTGCTCAACCATGTTCGCAGCAGCTTAATGTGTTATAGCCAGAATCTAGAAAAACACAGATGTCCCTCAATGGAGGAATGGATACAAAAATTATGATACATTTATACAATGGTATACTACTCAGAAATTAAAAACAAGGAAATCATGAAATTTGCAGGTAAATGGTAGGAACTAGAAAAGATTATCCTGAGTGAATTAACCCAGAAGCAGAAAGACATTTATGGCATATACTCACTTATAAGTGGATATTAGACATATAATATTGAATAAACATACTAAAATCTGTATACCTAAAGAAGCTAAGCAAGGAGGAGGACCTGGGGTAAGATGATGAATCCTCGTACAGAAAGACAAAGAGGATGGATATCAGAAGAGGTAGAAAACAGGCAACAAGACAGGAGCCTACCACAGAGAACCTCTGAAAGGCTGTATCCAGCACAGTATCATAGCCAAACTTTGGACAGAGTGCAGGGGATCTTATGAGAGGAGGAAGAGACAGGAAACCTCAAGGGGACAGGAGCTCTACAAGGAGAGCAATAGATCAAAGAATTCTTAGCACAGGGGTGTTTTCTGAGACTGATAATCCAACCAAGGACCATGTATGGAGATAACCTAGAACCCCTGCACAGGTGTAGGCTATGGCAATACTGTCTTCAAGTAGGTTTCCTAGTAACGGGAACAGGAACTGTTTCTGACAGGAACTCAGTGGCTGGCTTTTTGATCACCTTCCCCTGATGGGGGAGCAACTTTACTAGGCCACTGAGTAAAACAATGTAGCCAGTCCTGATGAGAACTGATAAGCTAGGGTCAGATGGAATGGGAGGAGGACCTCCCCTACCAGTGGACTTGAGAAGGGTCATGGGAGAAGATGAAGGAGGAAGGGTGAGATTGGGAGAGAATGAGGGAGGGGACTACAACTGGGATACAAAGTGAATAAACTACAATTTATAAGAACATAAATAAATGTAAGAGTACTGTAATACTGTTCTTTCTCTAGACTTCTGCCCTTTGTTTTCCTATAAAAAGCTTGCTGAAAGGGCAAACCAATATCACAGTTTGGCTCCGAGTCTACTATGTCTCTGACCATGGTCAGTCTTGGGGTGTTGCATTCAATAAACCATCAATAGCTGAGTGAGATCAATGTCTGAGTGGTTTGTGCAGGTATTTTCAGACTCCATCAGCATGTACCTGGATTTATCTTTTAACTAAAAAATTTTTAATGTGAGTTAGGGTCAATAACTGAGTATCAAAACATTCTTAATGAATCATTGATGGTACATAACGTTTTTGTAAGGCTGATGAGAAAAACTCTAAAAAATAATGCATTCTCATGGAGCAAATTAAAAAATCTAATGATAATATGTTAAAATATAGATTAACAGTTTATACTTCCTCGTTATCACTTATATATTTCCCATTTCTGAGCTTTATAGCTACCATATTTACATTCTATCAATTCTCACACAGAACACTGTCATAAATTATATGAGAAAATAAATTTTCAAGAGTGTAAAAACCTAAGAAGCTATGAAATGTAAAGGATAGAAAGCAGCAGATGATCATGGCCTGTACCATTGAAGTAATAGGCAAAATATGAAGTCCCTTCATTTATGATCTGAGTAAATGGAAACCATAAAAAATTAGCAACATCAACATATGTTTTCATTTGACATCTTTGTGACTTACATAAGCCTCAATCGTGTGGCTTATAACAATTATTGACTTATAAAAGGATTACCAAAGATGATTAATAATTTACCATATTTTAAAGCATGCAGCTTTAAGTTTTGACAAGATGCATGTGGACATACACAGAAATAACTAAGCCAAAGAAAAACAATAGGAACCAAGCCACACCAAGAAAAGAAAACCCTGTCAACCATAGGATTAGAGATTATTATGAATGCAAAACTGGAGAATCTGGGAAAGAGGTCAGTTTAGGACAATTAAAAATATCTGTACCACCGAGTTCATGCCAGAGACAGGCTCTCTTCCCCTTACTAGGGACCCACTTGGAGACTGAATCTATTGGCTAAATCTGAGCAGCAGGGGTTTTAGATCCTCTGTATATATGGTCCTTGGTTGTAGTATCAGTCTTTGCAGAGCCCCCAGGGACCAGATTTTATTTATTTAATTTTTCTTTTTTTTTGGCTCTGTTGGTCTCCTTTTGGAGCTCCTGTCCACACCAGGTCTTTCTTTTGTTCCCTTCTTTCATAAAATTCCATTCAATCTGCCCAAAGTTTGGCTTTGAGTCTCAGCCTCTGCTTAGATACCTCCATCAATAGAACAATGCAGCCAGTCCTGATGAAACTTGATAGGCTAGGGTTAAATAGTAGAGGAGGAGGGCCTCTTTATCAGTGGACTAGGAGACAGATATGGGTAAAGAAGAGGGAGGGAGAGTGGCACTGGGAGGAAATGAGGGAGGGGGCCACAGCTGGGATACAAATAAATAAATTGTAATGAATACTAATAATTTAAAAAGTTAACAGTAAAAAAAAAAAAAGAAAAGATCTGTACCTATATAATGGTATTTTTTTTAGATGAAGCATGCTTCCATTTTGTTATAATCCTTCATGAATTATGGTTGAAACCCAACACATATGTACCTGGGAAAGTAGCAATGTTCTCTTATGTACAGATTCATAGGCTTATTTATTTTTCAGAAAGCTTTTCAGTTAATTTTTGGTAAAGATGTACAAAATATGTGTATTGATAAAACTATATATATATCACTTAATTTTGGAGCCTTAAGCTTTCAAGAAAGATTTTTGAGTATTTTTGGGTGAATATATGCCTGCAGCTGGAAATGTGAGATTGCGGTCTCATAACTCATCCTAATGCAGGACACACAGGTCAATCTGTGTGTATCATTGAATGGTATTTTAACAGGACAGTGAGCAAACTAAAAGCAAAAAGTTACATACTTTAGACTGGCCAAATGGTTTTACCTCAACCCGACTTACACCAACTGACTTTATAGCATTTTTCTGGTCTTCTGGACTTAGTGTTTGAAAACATTTTTTAAAAGCGAAACAATGGTAAATATAAATCATGCTGTGTCTCCAATTTTATTTGGAATAGTGTGTTTACAATATAATATGAGATATTTATATATACATTATTTAGTGGGTGTAGACTCTGAGCATAATAGTTGAAGAAAACTTTTGAGATGCTATATTAACCATGGAAATCTGATTAATACTAGCAAACATGAGAGGCTGCAATTTTCTTAGGCTTAGGAGGACTATTGTCATGAATTTGATCACAGGAAGGCACCGCCTCCATTCTCATGGCATCTGCATCCGTCCAGTGTTTCCAGAAGAATTCTACACTACAATTTACTCCCAGAGAAATGCACTGTGAGAGGAAAATGTTATTATATTTTTTCCTAAAGATTCTCCCATCTTTTTTTATTCTTTCTTCTTCCTCTTATTCTTTCTCATCACTGAAAGTTTACTGTGAGTAACAAAATGAAATTTTGCATAAGGACATAATTGTGATGTCTATTGTGTGGCTAAATTAGTATCAATAAAATGATATATTTACTTCCTACTATCTATCAAATATATTATTTAGCTTACTGTATCTTTTTACAATAGTGTCTTTTAAAAATTTTGTTTTCAAATTATCATCAAATATGTCTTTACTTTTTCCCTTTGATTACTCTGCATAAGTAAACACACTGAATCTTATTAATATCTAATAAAGCATCCCTTCATCAACAACAACTTAATAGATACCACAAATATAACAGTAGTTACTGAGACGAAAAGGCAGACACAGTGTCGCTGACAAAGGAGCTGAGAACCTGCAGAAAGGATCTGTGGGAGAAGAGTAAATACAATGATGTCACAGGAAATGGCCTATGAATCTGGAGCTTAGTCCTCACTATATATTAAAAAAAATAATCAAAATTTTTCTGATTGGAGCAATAAATGGAAGCCTTCAGTTTACTCCCAGAGACTCTGTTATAAGGAACCAGGACTTTGACAGTGGATTTTCTAATGTTACATAAAATATATTCCTCTAGGCAAGTTCCTATGGAATTGGTACAGCTCGGTATGAAGGAAGCTAGGGAGGGACAGAGCCATCACTGCTTAGACACTGCAACCTATTCTCATGCTCTGCTGTCCTTATGAAATTCTTTTTTTTATTTTTTTTATCAGTTACATTTTATTAACTCTGTATCCCAGCCGTGTCCCCATCCCTCATTCCCTCCCAGTCCCTCCCTCCCTCCCTCATCTCCACCGTGCCCCTTTCCAAGTCCACTGATGGGGGGGACCTCCTCCCCATTCATCTGATCCTGTTTTATCAGGTATCTTCAGGACTGGCTGCAAAGCCCTCCTCTGTGGCCTAACAGGACTGCTCCTCCCTTCGGGGGTGGGGAGACCAAAGAGCCAGTCATTGAGTTCCTGTTAGAAATAGTCCCTGTTCCCCTCACTTTGGGAAACCAATTGGTTACTGAGCTACCACAGGCTACATCTGAGTGGAGGTTCTAGGTTATATCCATACATGGTCCTTGGTTGAATGTCAGTCTCAGAAAAGACCCTGTGTCCAGATATATTTGGTCCTTGTGGAGCTCCTATCCTTTCCCCATCAGACTAACTCCCCTTCTTTCTTTTTCTTTTTTTTTTTTTTTTTTTTTTACTCCCCTTCTTTCTTATGATTCCCTGTACTCTGCCAAAGGTTTGGTCATGAATCTTTGCTTTGAAAACACTGCTAGTTAGAGTCTTTCAGATAATACTTTTAAATTTTAGGATATTTTTTCATCTTTTTTTTTAACAGTGAGGGTGGAAAAACAGCAATGAGTCCAGTTCTGTCAGTACAGAAAAATTCTGAGTAAGTTAGCCATGGAGGAGAACAAGTGAGAAAATATAGAACAAAAATCTAGGGGAGGTTTAAATGGCTTTCTCCGAAGCTCTTTATTTTATATATATTAATTACATTTTATTCGCTCTGTATCCCAGCTCTTACCCTCTCTCTCATTCCCTCCCAATCCTACCCTTCCTCCGTCATAACCTCCCATTCCCCTCTTCAAGTGCACTGATAGGGGAGGTCCTCCTCCCCTTCTCTCTGACCCTAGCCTATCAGGTCTCATCAGGACTGGCTGCATTGTCTTCCTCCATGGCCTGGTAACCATCTTATGCTTTTTTTTTAAAGTAATTGATCTATTTATAATTTAATTATTTAATGGGATTTAAAGATAGAGCAAACAGGGTTATACGCAGGGATCATTGTCATACAGTTGGAAAAGAGAATTTAATCATCAGTTTTATGGGGCTTGCTTTTGGTTTTGGTTTAGACACAGGCTGGCCTCAGATGTGTTTTCCCTGATTAGTCTCTCAATGACAAGAATAAAATGAGGTTACCAGCTTGCTTTTTAACAATGAATAAATTTCACCCACAGTTTCTCCTGTCAGCAAGGTATGCAGAGTAAAAGATGAAGCAGAAATTAAGGGACTGTCCAGGCATTGACTGGCCCAGCTTACGACCTAGTCCATGAGAGAGCCCTCCTGTAGCACAATTAATGGTATTCTGCTCTATACCAGAGAGGTGCTTAGCATAACATCATCTGAGAAGATTCAGCCAGCAACTAAGAGAAACAGATGCAGAGACCCACAGCCGAAAATTAGGCTGAGCTTCGGGAGCTCTATGGACGAGGGGCATGAAGGATTGAAGGAGCCAGAGAGGTCAAGGACACCACAAAAAGCAGACAGAACCAAAGAAAGTGGGCCCATTAGGGCACACCGAGACTGACTACCAAAGAGAGAGCATATTAGGGAAGGACCTAGTCCCTCTGCATATCTGTAACAATTGTGTGTCTCAGACCTCATGTGGGACTCCTAACAGTAGGAGCAGGGGCTGCCTCTGACTCTTTTGCCTTCCTTTGATTCCCTTCCCCTCAGTAGACTGCCTTGACTAGCCACAATAGAAGAAGCACCCATTCCTACTACAACTTGATATGCCAAGGATGGTTGATACCCATGGGAGGCCTCCCGTTTCCTGAGCCTTTTCTGAGGAGAATGGGAGGTCTGGAAAATGGTGGGGAGGGGAGAGAAAGGGCCTGGTTGATGGGAGGGGAAACTATGACCAGGATGTAAAATTAATAAGCTAAACATTTAATTAAAAAAAAACAGTAAGGAGATGTGAAATAACTGAAATATATTTTGGGGTTGTCCGGAAAGGATGAAAAGGATGTACACAATCCATTGTATACATGTAAAAAATTAAAATTTAAAAACATCATTTCATAAAAAAATAACATCATACACAAACTTTAATAGAAAGATAACTAATAAAATAACTGACAAATAAAGACAAATAAACATCATTATTTTGGAATTATGAGCAAAAAGCACTCAATTTAGTGATTCTAATGAAGCTAAATATGTGCTTCCCTTTGGGGAAAGCTGTCTGCACTTCTTTCCGTGGCTGACAGAGAAGGGTTAATTGAAGTTAGAGCATAGTCCATCATTGAGACTGCCTCAGAAGACTTATGTAGAGAGAATCAATTAGAAATCAATGCCATATAATCAGATTGTGTTTAAAAATCAGGAGATCAGGCCTTAGGAATCACATATCTATAAGAAGGAGAATTTAGGCTGGAAGTGCCTGACATAGCTGGGGATTTACTTGGTATTAAGTGATTATGATTATATAGTAAGAAAATATCCTTTTATACATAGAGACTTTGGAATATTCTTTATAGGCATGGCTAGTAAGTCTCTGACTTAACAGGTGCTCAGGTTCTCATATGAGGTTGCAATGGTATAAAAAGTAAGGCTCATTCAACAAGCCCGTCTTTCAAATTTATTTTTGTATTATTTTTTCCTTTTAGAGCAATGTATAAAATGATAATCTTTAGCCTCATTGGTAGCATCAGCAAGCCACAGTTTCCAGTCACTCCCCTAACCACCTTAGCAATGGACTCATGACACATCACAATATGAAAAATCAAGGAGAGGCTGCTTATTATTTCCTATCCCAAAAACTGCCTTTGTCAGTACTGGATTTATGTTTGTACATCAAGCCAAACAGTTCACATGCGTTACGAAGAATCAACAAACAGGAAAATGTACTTTAACTGTCGTCATAAATAATCACACTAAAATGAACAATGCCAACCTCCACAGTATTTGATCTTTATCTCCAGTGGGGCCATTCTTCTGACCTCAAGAACTACCTATATAACTTTCACATGGATAAGTATGTCACAAGATAACTAAATGGTATATTTTAAAATTAAATTTATTTTGCACTCCTTCAAATTTGGTTTTTGTACTTAATTCCATTTCTAACTATGTTTAAGAAAAAAAAAAAGAATTCTTCCCAGATTCTGGTCTCTTTTTAACCTTCAATTGACACCCTTTGGTTATTTCTTCATTTATTTAATTTTTTGAGAGGCAATTCCCTTAATATATCACTATAGTTCAAACTTCATCAACTCTTGTTTTTGCAATATTCCCTTGTCTCTTTGGACCAAATCCTATCTCAAGAACAACTCAATTTCTAGTACTAAAAAGGATCAAAAAAAAATCCCTCTCCAGATCCTACTATCGGAGTCTTTCCTCAGACTCATACTGCAACCAAGGGCCATTCATGGATTTAACCGAGGAAGCCTGTATAGGTGTAGCCCATGGCAGCTCGGTGTCCAAGTGGGTCCCATAGTAATGGGAACAGGGACTATCTCTGACATGAACTGATTGGCCTGCTCTTTAATCACCTCCCCCTGAGGGGGGAGCAGCCTTTCCAGGCCACAGAGGAAGACAATTCAGCCACTCCTGATGAGACTTAATTGACTAGGATCAGAAGGAAGGAAAAGAAGACCTCCCCTATCAATGGACTTGGAGAGGGCCATGCATGAGGAAGGAGGAGGAAGGGAGGGATTTGGGAGGGGAGGAGGGAGGGAACTACAGGGCAGATACAAAGTGAATAAAGTGTAATTAATAAAGAATTTTTAAAAATCCCAAGTTGATCATGTTGTCCATGTACTTAAAAATCCTTCAGAATTACCTCATTATGAATACCATATAAGTTGAATTTCTTTGTGAGACCTAAGAAGGCCACTTGTTTTGATACTGACAACTGTATTTGCCTTATCTTCAACTGTACCTACATGCTCAAAGCTTCATCAGTAGTGGACTCCTAAAAGTTATTCATAAACTCTGAACCCCTTCACACATCTAAGCTTTTAAGCATTCTTTGCCATAGACTGAAATACCTCATTGTTGTGCATCCAGTGGTATTCTGGTATGTGGGTGCTGGCTTCCAGGTAAAAAGAACAGAGGTACACATGGGATACGAGGTTCTGTTTCTCTCAGGAATGGCTAGAGCACTTTAGAGAGAGGACCCTGCACTAGGCAAGTCTCCCAGTCTCACCCAGTACTACATTAAATTAAATGAGATTGTCAGTATCAAATGATAGCGAAGTGTCATAGCCCTTTGGCTAAGCCACTGTGTGTGTGTGAGTGTGTGTGTGTGTGTGTGTGTGTGTGTGTGTGTGTGGTATACATACAACTTATTCATTTTATATCCTGAGGATAGCCTCCTCCCTCGTCTCCTCCCAGTGCCACCTTTCCTCCCTCTTCTCCCATCGTCCTCCCTAAACACAGAAAGGAGGAGCCCTCCTCCCCCACCATCTGACCCTAGCCTATCAAGTCTCATCAGGACTGCCTGCATCCTGTTCTTCTGTGGTCTGGCAAGGCCACCCACCAGGGTAAAATGATCAATGAGCACACAACACAGTTCACATGAGAGGCAGCCCCTGCTCCCTTACAAGGCCACCCACATGAAGACTGAAATGCCTATCAGCTACATCGGAGCAGAAGGTCTAGGTCCTCCCTATGTATGGTCATTGGTTGATGCATCAGTCTCTCTATGGCCCAGATTTGTTGGCTTTGTTGGTCTCCTTGTAAAGATCCTGCCCCTCCAGGTCTTTCTATCTGCCTCCCCTCCACTGCCTTCAAACTCTTCCGGAAGACTCCCTGTGCTCTGCCCAAAGTCTGGCTGTGGATCTCTGCATCTGCTTAGATCCCGTGCTGGGTACAGTCTTTCAGAGGACATCTATCATAGGCTCCAGTCCTGTTCAACCACTTCCAGTGTCTATTCTATTTGCCCTTCTAAGTGAGAATTAAGTATCCTTCCTAGGGCCCTCGTTATTTAGCTTCTTTAGGTCAGTGGATTTTAGTATGGCTATCCTGTATTATATGGCTAATATTTACTTATAAGTGAGTATATACCATGAGTGTGTGTCTGGTACTGGGTTATCTCACCTGCAAATTTCATTATTTCCTTGTTTTTAATAGCTTAGGGGCATCTAGGTTATTTCTAGATTCTAGCTATTACAACCAAAGCTACTATGAACATAGCTGAGCAAATGTCCTTCTTCTGTGGTGGAGAATCCCTCAGGTATAAGCCACTGCATTAATGGCAGGCATGCAGGCGAAAGCCTGTACTTGGTCAGTTTGCATTGGAAACTCAGCCCTGGCAATCCTCAGGCCCAGTGGGTAGCTTTATTTCATATGCTATCATGCCTGGAACAAAATTTATTTTTAAAAATCTACTGCATTTATCACCGTTAAAACTACAAAAATTAATAAAAAATTAAAATGCCTTATGTTTGCAGTATAAAGGTACAAAAAGAGCAATCAGTGCCCACACACTATGGAAGAATCATTCTACTGACACTGTAACATGGGCATTTCTTACAAAACGAGTTCATAAAAGCAGAATTTTTGAAAATTGTTTTGCCTTTTTTCTTTTTTTTTCTTTTTTTTTTCTTTTTTTACCCCAAATCACAATTGTGAAAAGAAATGATGACACAGGTATTCAACAAGATTAGTGATGGCACCATTTACCATCACCACAGTGGAGGACATTTTTTTACCTAGTGCTAATACCTGTTCTTTTAAACCAGGACCAGACTGGACATAAAGAGACGCGTCCACCCTGAAGAGGTGAACTACAGATGAAACATGGGAGGGGCACATAAAACAGAGAGCCAGCTCTTCAGAATATGAATTCCTGTGTTTGAGCTCTTCAACTCCTGCTTTCCTTCAGGTCAAACTTGAGGATATCCTAAGTAGTTTTTCTAAAGTCACTCTCCAGCCTGCCTTGTCAACTTGACAGCTGGCAGAGGAGAGTGGCCATCTGTCAGCCAGGCGCCACGCCATGACCAAACCCCATTGAACAGAATGGAGAGCTGAGATTCTCACAACCTAACTATTAACAGTACGCAATTGCTTCTTCAGAAAATGTTTATCACTGGGAGCTTTAAAATACTTATTTTGTTGTTGTTGTTGTTGTTGTTGTTTTTAAGGAATCTTTTATTAAGGGACATGATAGTAAGAAATAATATATTTTCTTTCTTAATCAACATTTGATTAATATACATGACTAGAAAGGCGTTTCATAATTAGATCATGATTTCAAAAAGTATTGTAGCCAGTCCTGAAGATACCTGATAAACCAGGGTCAGATGGAAAGGGAGGAGGACCTTCCCTAGCAGTGGACTTGGGAAGGAACAGTGAGGAGATGAGGGAAGGAGGGTGGGATTGGGAGGGAATGAAGGAGGGGCTATGGCTGGGATACAAAGTAAATAACCCATGATTAATATTAAAAAATAAAAATTAAAAAAAGTATTTTATGTTTATTAATATTAAGAAATATAATATTTAAATGTTTATTTAGTCATGTAAACTATCTAACTTCTTTCAAAAGTATTTTAGCAGAAAACTGGTTAAAATATACATATATATTTCAGTGATGAGATATGTATTCACATCACTTATTAAATAAAGTTAAAAACTGAGAACTTTGATGAATATTGCTAATATTTGCAAAAAGCAATTACTTTTTTTTATTACCTTACATTCTTTTCAGTCTGTAGATAATTTTGTACTTCTAATTTCAATTTAGTTAGTTCTCACAATAATTACCACCACTGCTCTTAATTAAATTTTACCATTTAACCTGATCTTCAATTACTTATCCCTAAGTGAAATTAAGGAAGTTTCATAAAGAAACATATCAAACCGATTTTAAAAAGGAAAAGTTATCTAAGGGAATTAACTGACAGTAAGTTTAAGTGAGAAGTAATTTCATTGCATCTCAATGTTTCATAATCCTTTTATGCTGCATGGGAAAAAAAAAAACTACATAAAAACCAAATGGTGCAGGGTAGAAAACACAGTCACAAGAAAAGGACAATAAGAACAATGAGTCATCGATAAGACAAAAAAGGTCCAGTTGATTACTAATGCTTCATTGACCATATGTTGCTACTTAGATACTTTAATTCAGCCTTTGTAGTTCCTAACAGATGTGCTTCTACTGGTATGTAGTCAGGATTCACAGTTTGCCATTGTTGAATCTGGCCTTTCAATTACCTTTTATTCCCACTGGCTCTGAAAGTCTGCATTCTGCCATAGCTAATTAGCACTCACATCAGAAACTCAGGGTGCACGACAGGTTATCACAATGGGCAGTGAGAGTGCCGGACGGAAACCGGAAAACCATGGCAGCTGCCGCCAAAAAACATAACAAGAACTAAAGACCAAAAGACCATAAAAATGTGAGAATCAAAAACTATGACGAGGAATCCCCACACGGGCTCATAAACCTTACTCTTGTCAGGAAAAAACCCATATCTCAATATATATTTATATATATATTTGTATATTTATATATAGTTATATATTGATATATAGATATTTATAGTTATATATTGATATAAATATATATCGATATATATTATACACATACTATTATATATGTTATATATATAATATCTCAAGATACTATTAAAAAGAAATTTTAGCATGCAATATAGAGAGACATGAACAGCTCATAATCTGGGGCTTGGGTTTTAACAACAACATCATTATTTAGCATGGCTATGGAACAGTACCTCAATATGTTATTAATGGAAAATCTTTATTAGATTTTTATTTATTTTTAATAGGCATATTCTGAGGCACTAAGGGAGCTCTAAAAAGCTCTAGTTTTTGGTTCCTTAGTTGCCGTCACCATGACGCTCAGAGGTATTTTTACCTTCTAGATTCTCAAGCACACATTAAGATGTACTAGTAAACTATGTAAGCACAATCATATTTTTAGTTGTTGTAGCCTGCCTTTACCCTCCTGGAGAAAAATAACTTTGGGGAGTTTGCAAAATACATAACATAAATATACCTAAGTCTTTGTTGCCTGTAACTACCATCCTGGAAAATATTTCCACTTTTGCTCTCATAAGTATAGATAACCAATCAGAATCTTAGAAGGGAATAATATGTGTGTGTTATAAAAAGCAGTATTCATTCAACTGAATGCTCCATCCTACAGAAGTAATGGCTGTGTGATATACTTGAAATAACTTTTAGAGGAAGAACAAAAGCCTTGCTAGTTCACTCATATTTTGGTAAGGAGGTCAATGCCAGAAGATCAAATATTTAAATAAGAAGTTGGCATGGTGATTATAATACATGCTTACATTTAAAATAAAAAAAAACACTGTATGATTTATTAAATCCAGTAGGCTATTAACTTCCACCTGACTAACAGTGTCAATGAAAGATCTTGGTTGTTATTGTCATCTTTGCTGATATTTGAACTTTAGCCATTACATTTTTTTCATTATCTTAATTTACAAGAGAAGAGAGAGCAAAGAGGGAAAATAATTGAGGTTCATTTCAATCAAGTGTACCATTTCACTGTTCCAGTAAAACGTTTGATGGAAAAGAAGGCTGAACCTGTTAGCTAATCTCTAAATTTTATTTCATCTCTGACCCTAATTTATTAACAAGATTTCATGCTACAAAATTTATTGACAACATCGTAATTCTTGTATGACTCAAAAAAGCTCACATATTTTTATCAGTAGAATTTTGTTCCACCTCATCTGTCCCTAAGGCACTTCATACCTAATCTAGTATGCCATCTCTTCTTTTCTAGATACATTACCTTTCAAAGAAGACTCAATAATGTCTATTCAGTAAAACTTATAAACAAATTACATATATCATTTGTTGAATATACACACATATTGGAGGGAAAGAGACAGAAGGAAGAAAGAGAGAGACAGAGAGTGAGAGAACTACTGAATCCATTTAGCTATTTTGTGTGAGCATATATCTGGAGCGAAACACTTGGGACTGGACAACTTACATGGGAGCTTACACCCAGCCATTGACTACCTGCCTTTCATCAACTAAAAGTAGAATGCTGTGGAATTTCTCCTGCCCATATCGGCATGCCCACTGGTTGTTGTCATCATTCAGGATTTGTTTAAGTAAACATAATGTTGATTTTTTTTTTTTGAAGAGCAAGGGCTCATTTCATTTATATATATATATATATATATATATATATATATATAATATATATATATATATATATATATTAGTTTTGTATTATAACTTATTACAATTTGCTCAGTTTGTTTCGTTACTATGGCCCCCTCCCTCCTCTCCTCCTAATCTCAGCTTCCCTCCCTCTTTTCCCTCTATACCCCTACCCTAGTCTACTGTTAGGGGAGGTCCTCCTCCCCTTCTATTTGAACCTAACTTACCAGGTCTCATCAGGACTGGTTGTATTGTTTACCTCTGTAGCCTGGCAAGGCTGCACCTCCAGGAGGAGGTGATCAAAGAGCTGACCACTGAGTTCATGCCAGAGAAAGCCCCTGCAACCCTTACTAGAAAACCCACAGGGAGGTTGAGTCTACGGACTACATCTGAGCAGGGGTTTTTAGGTCCTCTCCATTCATTGTCCTTGGCTGAAATATCATTTTCTTCAGGGACCCCATGGCTCTGTTTTGTTATTTTTGTTTTTTGTTTTGTTTTGATTTTTGGCTCTGGAGCTCCTGTCTTACCCAGGTCTTTCTATCTCCCCTTTCTTTCATAAGATCCCCTGTGTAGTCTGTCCAAAGTTTGGCTATGAGTCTCATCCTCTGTTTCAATACCTCGATCAGTACAGTCTTTCAGGGGCCCTCTGTGGTAAGCTCCTGTCCTGTTCCCTATCTTCTCCTGCTTCTGATGTCCATCATGTTTGTCCTTCTGAATGAGGTTGAGCATCTTCCTTAGTCTTTCTTGTTGTTTAGCTACTTTACTAGTAATGATTTTAGTATGTTTATCCTATACTATGTTGCTAATATTCTCTTATGAGTAAGTATATATCATGTGTGTCTTTCTGATTCTGGGTTACATCACTCAACATGATATTTTCTAGTTTCCACCATTTGCCTAAAAATTTCATGATTTCCTTGTTTTTAGTTGGTGAGTAGTGTTCCATTGTGTAAATGTACCACAATTTCTATATCTGTTCCTCAGTTGGGGGACAACTTTGTTGTTTCCAGGTTCTGGCTATTACAAATAAAGCTGTTACAAACATGGGTGAGCAAATGTCCTTGTATACTTGAGCATATTTTGGATGTATGCCTCAGAATGTTATAGCTGGATCTTGAGGAAGTGCTATTCTTAATTTTCTGAGAAAGCACCAGATTGATTTCCAAAGTGGTTGTGCAAGTTTACATTCCACCAGCAATGGAGGAGGGTTCCCCTTTCTCCACATCCTCTCCAGCATTTGTTGTCACTTGAGTTTTTTTGTTCTTAGCCATTCTGATGGTGTAAGGTAAAAATCTCAGGATTGTTTTGATTTTCGTGTCCCTGATGACTAAGGAAGTTGAGCATTTCTTTAAGCGTTTCTCTGACATTTGATATTACTCTATTGAGAATTCTCAAACAAAGAATTCTCTATTGATAATATCTCTGTACCCCATTTTTAAATTGAATTACTTGGCTTACTGGTGTTTAGCTTCTTGAGTTCTTTATATATTCTGGATATTAACCCTCTGTCAGATATAGGATTGGTGAAGATCCTTTCACAATGTATAGGCTATCGATTTATTCTGATGACAGTGTCCTTTGTTTTACAGATGCTTTTCAGCTTCATGAGATCCCATTTATTGATTGTTGATCTTAGCTTGTGCTGTTGGTGTTCTTGTTCAGGAGATCTTCTACTCTACCAATGAGTTCCAGGCTCTTCCCACTTTTTCTTCTAACCAGTTTAGTCTGGGTTTATGTTGAGGTCTTTGATCCACTTAGACTTTAGTTTTGTGCAGGGTGATAAATATTGATCTATCTGTATTTCTTTACATGTAGACATCCAATTAGACCAGCACCATTTGTCGAATATGCTACCTTTTTTCCATCATAACATTGTTGCTTCTTTGTCAAAAATCAGGTGTCCTTAAGTATGTGGGTTTATTTCTGGGTCTTCTATTTGATTCCATTGATCCACCATTCTATTTCTATGCCAGTAGCACGCACTTTTTATTACTGTTGCTCTATAGTACAGCTTGAGAACAGGGATGGAGATACTATCCTCCAGAAGATCTGTTATTTTATAGGAGAGTTTTTGCAATTCTGGTTTTTTGTTTTTCCGTATGAAATTGAGAATTGTTTTTCAAGTTCTGTAAAGAGTTATGTTGGCATTTTAATGGGAAGTTCATTGAGTCTGTAGATTGCTTTTGGTAGGATGACCATTTTCACTGTTAATCTTACTGATCCATGAGCACTGGAGATCTTTGCATCTTCTGATATCTTCTTCAATTTCTTTCTTCAGAGACTTGAAGTGTTTTTTTTTGTTTTTTTTTGTTTTTTTCCAACAGGTATTTCACATGCTTCTTTGGAGTCGTACTGTTGATTTTTTACTGGGTACAATTTCCAGGTCATGTCTGGAAATGCTATCCATCTACTGCCAAGTGGTCCAATGGTTTGTAAACTTTTCATTACATTACCTCTGCCTTGATTATGTCTGAGCTTCTGGTATAGTAATTACACCATCTCATACCTTCATATTTATATAACTGAGAATTACAAATAAATTTATAAGAATTAAATGTGCTGGCCTAAGAAAGAATGAATGGAAAAGTGTAAAGATATGGCCAGTAAAGTCTGTGACATGTACCAAAAAAATATAGTGCTGAAAGTTATGCTGCCTTCAAGCAATAAGGTTAAGTGAGTGCACAGAATAAGAACATGAACTTTGAATGAGTCCTGTTATCTCACATGTTAGCATTTAAGCTGTACACAATATATATACATGGTATATATTCCTTGATTATTTTGATCTTATTTTTGTGTAATATGTGTGTAAAGCTACTTAGAAATTGTATACCGGTTGTAAGGACAAAATCTTTTTTCTTTGTGAGGCTGTAGTGCCTGTATTTCCAAGCCTGAATGCTATGTAACTCTCTGAGAAGAATTTCACACTTTATAGACCTCTTCTGACAATACAAAGGGAAGGATCAGAGGGAAAAGTCATTGACAGTAGCTGTACAAACCTGCTTTTGTTGATATTTCGATAAAAGCTGCAAAACTATTTAGGTGATGTCTTGGTCACCTCTCTCTGTTATACCCTGAACCCTTCTATTGTCATCTGGATATCTTTTACCAGATAAGTCTGTGTCTAAAGGTCATGAGGTGAAAAAGTAAAAAAAAAAAAAATTAGAAAAAGAAAAAAAATTAAAAAAGCTTTAGAAACCTAAGCAGGTAAACTGGAGATTAAAATATACAACTTTCCAGAGTGCTCAGAGAAATAAACTCAAGAGTAGTGAAGGAAATAAGACTAAGTCGTAGGGGCACGCACATTTCTTTATATTTCTTGAACAAGTGGGGAGAGTCTCCCAGAAAGTAAATATTTTCTGAGAAGTCTGCTTCTTGGGGTTATTTCTATACAAAAGTGATAGCAGTGAAAGGGAAGTAAATGTACAGGGGTGTTGAAGGGTGAGTATCCTTGATGGACAAAGATCGGTTCTTAAACAAAGCAAGACAGTGGGAAGCACTCAACATATTTAGCATATTTAGATTGGAAAAGATGAAAGTAAAGAACCTAGGAAAAACAGGCGGTCCTCATGCACTCACATAAAGGATCCTAAATGAGAACAGGCGCCTAAAATGGAGAGAGAAACAAGGGACTTTCAAAAATAATTACACTTCAAATTTGAAGACCAAAGTAGTGTAGGAAAGCGCAGTACAAAAGTGAGGAGACCTGAGTTGGAGGTGGACAACTTTCAATCCACACATCTTCAAACCCACAATCTCATCTATCCCATTTCAAATGTTAAAAGGATAAGTACTTGAAAATGTTCAATGATTTCTAAAAGTAATTTTCTTCATAGTGTAAATGTGTATTGTACCCCACAGGGTAAACTCCTGTTGTTGAAATGAAAGTCTAAAAATATTGATAAACATCTCAGATTCTGAATCTGAGTTTAAAAGAAGAAACTGTGATAAGCCCCTGGACATTTTATTATTATTATTATTATTATTATTATTATTATTATTATTATTTTGTCTAGGGAAATATGAGATTACTATTCAAGCAGGCTGAAAGGAAACTGTGTTATACTAGAAACCAGAAAGCCGAAAATATTTTTAAAAAGAATGTTCGAATACTGTCTTCTATAAAGGAGAATAAGTGGTTATTTAAAGATGTGCATTAATGATGTAACACTGCTCCAGAATATATGGAACCTTATAATGACAAAAATTGTTTTAGGCAAATATTCTCAGTCAGTGCGCTATTTCATTCATAGCTGTAGTTTTGTTTTGTTTTGTTTTTCTTTTTCATCATATATTTTCATCACTACAAATCTCAAGTTGTAATATCAGCAATTTACACTGGCCAGATAATGTGGAGGAAATCTTGCTTTCCACTCCACTTTCCAGGTGGGTGGCCGAGAAGAATGTATAAAACGTTCATCATGTAGACATTCTATACATTGTTTCCTCACCTATAAATCTGTGCATCATGGTTTCTACTTCAAAATTATTATGGAAGTTATGGGCTTAAAAGATGGCTCAGTGGTTATGAACATTTGCTGATCTGCCAAAGACCTGAAATCAGTTTCCAGTACCTACGGGAGTGGCTTAAAACCATCTGTAACTCAAGTTTCAGGAGATGGTATTTCCCTTTTCTGTTCCTCATGAGCATCAGGCATGTATATGGTACACAGACATACATTCAAGCAGAATACACGTAAACATGAAATACACAAAATAAATTATAGAAGGAAATAAAAAAAAATGAAAATTGCCTGGAATAGTGTGATACTTAAAAGAAAAAAAGACTATTGTAAAAGCTAAGTTGTGTGGCAGATGCTTTGATCTCTGTCTGGCACCTAGGCAGAATGCATGAATATCTGCTGTTGTAGGTTGGTTTTGAGTCTCAGCATCTGCTTTGATATACTGCTGGGTGGAGTCTTTCATAGTCATAGTGTTAGGCTAATGGAGTCCTACCTAAACTGGGTTTTAGCTGCTGCTTTTCTCAATTTGACACAAACCTAGACATATCTGGAAAGAGAACAATCTTAATTTTTTTGTTTGTTTGTTTGATTGATTTGGAAACAGTTTTCTCTGAGTAGCGGTGGGTGTCCTGGACTCACTTTGAAGACCTGGCTGGCCTCCAACTCCTAGAGATTCACCTGCCTCTGCCTCTCAGAGTGGCAGGATTAAAGGTGTGTGCCACCATGCCCAGCTAAGAAAATGTTTTCTGGATGGTGGGGATGAGGGAGGGAGGGGATAACCAGGAGGTTATGGGGGAAGGTGCTACAATCTGGATACAAAATGAATAAATTGTAAAAACACTGAATAAATTGTACAAAAAATTAAAAAGAATGATAAAAAAAGATTGGCCTGTAGACTAGTCTGTAGGTAAATTTCTTTCCTTTTTTATTGCAATTTTATTTTTATTTTTATTATTAGTTACATTTTATTAACTCTGTATCCCAGCTGTATCCAGCTCCCTCATTCCCTCCCAATCCCACTCTCCCTCTCATGTCCTCCCTGCCCCTTTCCAAGTCCACTGACTGGGGAGGACATCCTCCCCTTTCATACCTGTTTTATCAGGTATCTTCAGGACTGGCTGCAAAGTCCCCCTCTGTGGCCTAGCAGGACTGCTTGTCCCTTGGGGGGGTGGGGAGGTCAAAGAGCCTGCCATTGAGTTCCTGTCAGAAACAGTCCCTGTTCCCCTTACTATGGGAAACCAATTGGTTACTTAGCTACTATGGGCTACATCTGAGCAGAGGTTCTAGGTTATATCCATATATGGTCCTTGGTGGAGTGTCAGTCTCAGAAAAGACCCCTGTGCCCAGATATATTTGGTCCTTGTGGAGCTCCTATCCTTTCCATGTCATACAAACTCCCCTTCTTTCATATGGTTCCGGACACTCTGCCTAAGGTTTGGTTATGAGTCTTAGTATCTGCTTTGATACACGACTAGGTAGAGTCTTTAAGGGGCCCTCTGTGGTAGGCTCCTGTCCTGTTACTTGTTTCCTCCTACATCCAATGCACATCCCATTTGTCTTTCTAAGTGAGCATTGATCATCTTACTCCCGGTCCACTTTCTTGTTTATCTTCTTTGGGTGTATAGATTTCATTATGTTTATCATATCTTCTAGGTCTATATAAGTGAGTAACATGTGTGTCTTTCTCCTTCTGGGATACCTCACTCAGAATGATCTTTCCTAGATCCCACCATTTGCCTGCAAATTTCATGATTTCCTCGTTTTTGATTGCTGAGTAGTATTCCATTGTGTAAAAATACCACAATTTCTGTATCCATTCCTCAACTGAGGGACATTTGGGTTGTTTCCAGGTTCTGGCTATTACAAATAAAGCTGCTACAAACATGGTTGAGCAAATGTCCTTGTTGTATACTTGAGAAAATATTGGGTATATGCCTAGGAGTGGTATAGCTGGGTCTTGAGGAAGCACTATTCCTAATTTTCTGAGAAAGCACCAGATTGATTTCCAAAGTGGTTGTACCAGTTTACATTCCCACCAGCAATTGAGGATGGTTCCCCTTTCTCCAAATCTTCTCCAGCATGTGTGGTCATTTGAATTTTTTATTTTAACCATTTCGATGGGTGTAGGGTGAAATCTCAGGGTCATTTTGATTTGCATTTCTCTGATGACTCAGGATGTTGAGCATCTCTTTAAGTGTTTTTCTGCCATTCTACATTCCTCTACAGAGAATTCTCTGTTTAGCTCCCTAAGCCATTTTTAATTGGATTATTGATTTATTGCTTTTTAACTTCTTTAGTTCTTTATCTATTCTGGATATCAGCCCTCTGTCAGATATAGGATTGGCAAAGATCCTTTCCCAGTCTGTAGGCTGTCGTTTTGTTCTGATGACACTGTCTTTTGCTTTTCAGTTTCATGAGGTCCCATTTATTGATTGTTGGTCTTAGAGCCTGTGCTGTTGGTGTTCTGTTCAGGAAGTTGTCTCCTGTGCCAATGAGTTCTAGGCTCTTCCCCTCTTTTTCTTCTTAATTGATTGATTGATTCACTTTGCATACCCACCACAGCCCCCTCCTCTCCTCTTGGTCCCACTGTCCCTCTCTCTTAATTGAGGATTGAAGTTAAAAGGTCTTCCCTACTATGGGTGGTTCCTGGATGCAGGACAAGCCTGCTGAGAAAGTCATGAAGAACAGGTCAATACACAGCAGTCCTCCGTGGTTTCTGCTTCAGTTCCTACCTCCAGGTTTCTTCCCTCTTTGAGTCTCTGCCCTAACTTCCCTCAAGAAATGTATTGTTATCTGGAATTGTACAATAAAATTAACCCTTTCTTCCATAAGTTGCTTCTGGTCATGCAGTTTATCACTATAAATGAAACCCTAACTAAGACAGCTTGCCTGTATTTTAGATTTTAATTATATTTCTCTGTTCTCTTTTTTTCCTCCAAACTGTCTATCTCATGTACCCACACCTCTGTTTCAAATCCTTGGCCTTTTTTTTCTAATTGTTACAGCATTCATACATGTATATACATATATATTCTTAAATATACCCTGTTCAGTATGCATAACAATACTTGTATGCATGTTCTTAAGGTTAACCATTTGTCATTGGAAAACCAGTTGGTATGCTCTTATATGTGTAAGGAAACAAGTTGTTGAGACATTAGTGTATAGCTTCCAATGTTACTAGGAGACATAAGCGCACATAAAACTGTCTCTTAGAGTCTGTCTCTTAGAGTCTTTCTGCCTCCTCTTCCATAATGTTCCCTGAATCTAATGTGCAGGAGTGTTTTAGATGTACCTGACCAGCACAGCGCGATAAGCCTAAGGTTCAGAAGTGGCACTTGTAACATGGTAGAAACCAAAAGGTTGCTGATTGGACTTCAGACCAGCTAAACAAGAGGAAAACATTTCCTGCTACTGGAAACCTGCCTGACTACCCCAACCTAGGCACGTCACCATTACTGGAGGAGAATCTACAACATCTCACTTGCTAAAACATTATAATCCATAAAATGATCTTTGAACACCTATTTCTTTTATTGAGGGGGGGCTTCAAGACAGGGCTTTTCTGAGTAGCCCTGGATCTCACGGTCTCACTTTGTAGATCAGACTAGCCTTGAACTCACAGAGATCTTCTGCCTCTGCCTTCCCTGGGTGCTAGGTTTCATCATTCACCAGCAAACCCGGCCATCAGCCAGTATTTTAATGTCTTTTTGTGTCATTTTTTTTCCACTCCTGGCATTTCCTGTGTTCATCACTGTTAAAGTATATAAAGTCATATATATACATGTAAATATAAATATATATATGTATTCTGTTGAACAGTTGGATATAAATATTCTGTTCATCATATATATTAAGAACAAAATGTTTGGTGTATCATCATTTTAAATGTCTGTTTGGAATAAAGGATGCAGGTGGTGTGAAACAGAAAAATAAGAATAAAGGTTCCACCTTGGAAGAAGAGTAGGTCAGAAGAGAAGGACACAAAACAAATAACATCAAAATTGTATGATTACACACTCTTGGAAGCATATTACTTTTAATCTCAAATTTATATACAGTATATATAAGTGTGTGTGTGTGTGTGTGTGTGTGTGTGTGTGCATACACAGATAGCTTATGATTAAAGGAGATTAAGCCATTAAGCCACTTGTGCTGACAATGTTCTATACAAAAAACCGTAGACTAACAAAAGCCCAGACAAACACACACAAAACCTTCATTTAAATGTTTGGTCAGGTAATTCAAGCAACTCTTAAAACAATATAGATTATTATTAGTGTTTTTTATCACAAATATTTGATAACCAAAGTATTAACCAAAAAAAATTAGAAGATGTTGAAATAAGGTGACAATGTTTTAAATAAACTTTTATTTTTTTTACATTATTTACATTTTATTCACTTTGTATCTCAGCTGTTACCCCCTCCCTCATTCCCTCCCTAGCCTATCCTCCCTCCCTCATCTCCTCCCATGCCCCTCTCCAAGTCCACTGATAGAGGAGTTCCTCCTCCCCTCCTTGTTAGGCTTCAACAGGACTAACTGCATTGTCCTCCTCTGTGGCCTGGCAAGGCTGCTCCTCCCTTGGGGGGGGGGGGCAAAGAGTCAGCCACTGAGTTCATGTCAGAGACAATCTCTGTCCCCCTTAATAGGGAAAACACTTGATTACTGAGCTGTCATGGGCTACATAGGAGCAGGGGTTCTAGGTTATACCCATGTTTTTAGCAGCTTTTTTTTTTTATAATAGCCAGAACCTGGAAACCACCTAGATGTCCCTCAACTAAGGAATGGATACAGAAATTGTGATATTTTTACACAATGGAATACTACTCAGGAATTAAAAACAAGGAAATCATGAATTTTGCAGGCAAATGGTGGCAACTAGAAAAGATCATCCTGAGTGAGGTATCCCAGAAGCAGAAAGACACACCTGGTATATACTCACTTATAAGTGTATACTAGACCTATAATATAGGATAAACATACGAAAATCTGTACACCTAAAGAAACTAAACAAGAAGAAGGACCTGGGGTAAAATTATCAATCCTTACTCAGAAAGACAAATGGGATGGACATTGGAAGAAGATGAAAACAGGAAACAGGACAGGAGCTTACCACAGAGGGCTTCTGAAAGACTACCCAGAAGTGTATCAAAGCAGATGCTGAGACTTATAACCAAACTTTTGGCAGAGTGCAGGGAATCATATGAAGGAAGGGGAAGTTAGTAACACCTGGAGAGGACAGGAGCTCCACAAGGAGAACAACAGAACCAAAATATCTGGGCACAGGGGTCTTTTCTGTGACTTACTTTTTTAAAGAAATAATAGAATCTTTGAAAAACAAGTGGAGTGAAATATCCTTAAATATAAAGAGTATCCTTGTAAAATCTACGCATCATGAATGTCTGATAGATAATCTTATGAGTTATGAGGAATGCTGAACTAACTGATCATTATCAAGCAACACTGCAAACCAATACTATATGCGGAAATAAAAATGTCCATGCCTGATACACAGAAACTGTTGCAAATGCTTCAGGTTTGCTTTGAGCCTTGAAGCAGTAATTTCAAAAGCATATAAAGTGTGATTCTTTGTATTGTTTAGTTTCACATTAAAGAGAGCTAGATATGTGTACAAGTTAAAAAAACACTTTTTAATGCATTGTAAATGAGAAAATAGAATATTGTGAGTGGAAAGCACACAGCTTCCTCTTCCACACTTCTCCAGCACACACACAACTAAACAGAATAGTTACCGTCCTTTATTACATGGATGCATCAGAGACGAAGCTAGGATTATGAATTGAAATCAGAAACAGAAGGAGAAAATAAAGAACTGTGTAAAGGTTTAGAGTCTGAGAATACAAGACACTTTTGAAAGCCTGATTGGGAGAACTTAGTAAGGCCCAGTTTACTGAAAGTGACAGATGTCTTAGGCATGGTCTTTACTCTGTGAGCCTTGTGGGATACACATTGTAGAGAAAAGTTAAGTTATGTTCCTCAGGCGCCCTCAAAAATGTTTAGGAAGATGATTTTCATGTAAACAAAAAGCAGCAGAATATTAATTCTGCATTGTATGTAAATGGAAAATACAATAATTTCACAATAAAGAGGAATATTTGCAACCAAAAAAAAAAGAGCGAGTTTTAAGCAATCACAATAAAATGGTACCTGGTTATCCCAGGAAAGTCAGAATTCCTGAAGAGAAAATCAAGACAAAGGGAAGAATCAAGATGAACAAAGACTTGAATTTCAAGGATTAAAATTTGTGAAATTTTACTGATTATTACGGATCCTTTAAAAGTCTGCATAGCAGGAGAGCAGAAAATAGTAGAATTACACAGTTTTGGTAAGAAGCCGCGGAGAAGAAGATGGTGATCAGCATAAGGGATGGCTGCATGTCCAATGAACAGTCCCAACATAAAGTTGTGACATCAAGGACAAATGGTTTGATGGAGAAGTCAGGTGTGTTATTTCCTATGGCGAAATTTTGGCTGAAGTATTGTTCCAGTTTGATGCATATAGAAGTTATATTTTTTTTAAAAAAAATGAAAATAACAGGAAATATAATGTTAAGTTGAAGAAGAGACCTCAAAAGTTTAGATATGATGCAGAAGAGTCTAAAGTCCTTAACTAGGGAATGTAAAGCCTCAAGACCCCAAGAGTGTCAGCATTGCTTCATTATCGAAAGCTTTTAACATGCCTCCAGTTATGACATCTGGTTTGTTACTAAAATACTAACATACTGTTTCTTCTGACCCCCATGATTTACCACTGTACTCAGATTTAGAGATTTTTGGCTACTTAACTATTCCCAAGGGATTTCTGAGACTTGAGCTTCATTTTTCTCAGGCCAAGGGAGACATAGAAATAGCCCTAGTAAGCTATCCTGCAAGTCGGAAATACTGACTAAATAATCTAAGAGCTACTACTTATTTGAAAATTAAGATTCTCCTTTGGAAATGGCATGACTGACCATTACTAATAATCTACTTAAAACATGTAATTATGATATTGATAAAATAGCTAGCTTCTCAGCGTTAATTTAATTATCGTGGTAGTAAAAATATCTCTGGTTTTAAATACAACTTTACATTATCTTTCATAAAAGAAATTAGTAAAATGAGAGCTATTACGCCAGCTGGAAACAATGAAACTAAAAACAAGGTTATGGTGTAATTATTATAGAAAATATTGAAAATAATTGCTATATAATATGAAATATATTTTTGCTGCTCATTTAACAGTATTCAACTGCATGTCTACTTATTTTTAAATCCTGACATTGGCAATAGCAACAAATTCTCTGGAAATGTAAAGATTTCCAATAATTCCTGAAGCTGTTTGCATCAATACATATACCACAAACTTTAATATGTGTTGTATTACTGAAGATTAACAAAATAAAATTCTCACTGAATTAACATTGATTTCTCTGTTTTACCGTAATTGCTAAATGACTATAAGATACATTGCATTCTGTTCATTAGTATGCCCATTAAAATGTGTTTTTCTATCTACATCATGCTGTCTATATTTTTTTCTAAAATAATTGAAAACAAATACTTACCAAAATTGTGGTAACAATCAAAGAACGATTAGACAAGGAGTCTGTGATGTTTGCTGGCTTTCCTTTCTGACTTTCTGTCATATTCAGACCACTGGCGGGATCCCAAGTTCCGATCTATAAAACAGCAAATGTACTTTGTAAATTTTCCATCAGGCACCATGAGACAGCGCTGCAAGGGAAAGTGAAGGCTGATAACACTTAACCATTTACCTCTGCAGCATTATGTGCTGTCACTAGAGTACAGGCTGCTTGCTTTAAGCCTGATTCACTGCTCTGCAAAGTACATCTAGCAAAGTGTGACATTAAAGGAGAAGCTAATCCACCATACTGCCCCCATCACTGTGGGGGTTTGTTTTCCATCCCAAATAAACTACATTTGATAATACATGAGTAGCTTCTAGAAATTCATGAACAGGATATATTCTTTAGTCTATAAATCTATCTCATCCTCTCCTTACAATGAGAGTGTTCACAGAAAAAGCTAAAAGACAAGGAAATCCAGGATAAATTAGTAAATATTTAGTTAATCTACCCCAGTTATTATTTCTTTACTATATTTAAATAGATTATTACTGAACTAATGCCTTCTTATAGGTGAGACCATACAGTCTTTGGGTGCAGACAGTTTTATGCTACTGAAGTCAGTGGATGGGGTGACAAAGTCAGTCACTGTGGAAGACATATATAAACACAAAACTATAGCTGCCTGACAGCACTGGCCTACCAGCGTTAATCATCAAGAGTTGTGGATACAACAATTCTTTATTCCTTCCATCCTAAACCTGAGAATCATTAGCAATGAAACTTGTCTTCCATATTTCCCTAGCCAATTATCCAAATTATTTTCAGCCAAAGACAGCAGTAATTTCTTTTTCAAATTAACCTTTGTGTATTAAAAATATGTTTAAAGTGACATTGGCTTAGTAGACATTACTCTTGTTGTCTATATATTCTATAAAAGGTCTTGTAACTTGATTATGATCCCATTAATTCCCTTGGATTTTATCACATATACTAATTTTATTACGATTTTTTGCAGTAAATTTTTAAATCTATATTTTCTTTTTAATTGAACAAACAGAAAAATCATAAAAATATTCTGATTGAAAGAATGGTAGATAGCGCATTCTGATTGCTGTATATAAACATAACCCCCACTCTATCGTTTGAACACTGCTGTTAAAACTATAAAGCTTTCATAAGCACATCATTTTAGAGAAATCTTAAGCACTTCTGTCCAATTGTCTCATATTTAATTACTTTTCCATTATGCCAACAACTGTATATTTCCATTATTTTTTGTGAATAAAGAAATATTAAATAATTCATAAGGAGAAAAGAGAACTTATTTTTTTCAAATTAAATTATTTGCACAGTTATATTTCATGTCAGCTCATGATAAAACAGGATCAGATGAATGGGGAGGAGGTCCCCCCTATCAGTGGACTTGGAAAGGGGCACGGTGGAGATGAGGGAGGGAGGGAGGGACTGGGAGGGAATGAGGGATCGGGACACGGCTGGGATACAGAGTTAATAAAATGTAACTGATAAGAAAAAAATAAAATTCAAAAAAAAAGTCATAAAAATGGAGGTCATGACCAATGTCTGGGCACACTGGATGTGAGAATAAAACATTAGATTGACTGCTGATTAAAGGCTTAAGTGTTTAAACTATAAAAAAATCACTAAAAGCTCTCTGTAGGCTAAACAAGCTGTGTCTCAAGTGTTTCCTCATTGTGACTGCCACTTTGTATTTGTGGTTCAAAATCAATACCTGACACAAATTTGTTTCCTTAGATTTTATTTCTTTTCTTTTTCATCGTTGATCAAATAACCAGATCTTTTTTTTATGTTTTGGAATACGTATATTATATAACACATAGTAATATACATATATAGTATAATGTTACTTGTATGTATGTTTTCAGTTATGACCATTTGGCACTGGACAGCCAATTGGTATGCTCTTCTCTGGGGAAGTCTGCCTGTCCTGCTCTCAGATTTCCTTAATTGTCTGCAGATCTTTGTGTAAGGTTGAGGCCTGGTGGGGTTTTCTCCATCCACTTTGACATGTCCATTGGAATCGTCCTTGTTCAGTTCACTTTGGGGAAGTTATGTTGGTGAGGTTTTATGGTGAGCTTGTGATGAAATAACCAGATCTTGTAGTTCTATTAACCAAAGTATTAACAACTATGATTTACCCACCATTGCCTATCTAATAACACTCTCAGGAATGGTTGAACAAAGCTACTTATGGAGAGCGTTCCCTATTTAACTTAATGCCACAGTACAATTTACAAAATAATAATAACGTCTGTTGTTGAAGATATAACTAAGTTGTCAAGAGTATCAACCACTGCCGCAGAGGCCCTTAGTTTAATTTCCAGGCAGCTCACAACCACCTGTACCACCAGCTCCATGGGACTTCATGCCCTCTTCTGACCGATGCATTCATGTGCTCATCCACACCCCTCAGACCTATACCCATACATATAATTTTTTAAAAAAATTAATCTTAACAGACAAAAAGATTAAAAATTATTTGTGAAGTCAACAGTACCTGAATAACAGACCAGAGAAACACATAATTTATAAAAAGATAATTACAGACATATTTTCCTGATAGATATAAAAAGAGATAAAAAAATTCCAAATAAATAAATTGAATTTATAACCAGGGATGCTGGCACATGCCTTTACTGCCAGCACTGAGGAGCAAGTGGCAAGAGGATCTCTGTGACATGGAGACAAGTTAGTCTACAAAAATGAGGTTTAGGCCTTTTGGAAGTACAAATGAGACATGAAACTAGATAAAGAATTCTCAGGCATTAAAATGAAAACAGCCGAGAAACACTTTTAAAACATATTCGACATTCTTATCCACCAGGGAAATTCAAATTAAAACTGCTTTTATATTTCATCTTACTCCTGCCAGAATAGTTAAGATTAATAACACAAGCGACAGCTCATGCTGGCAAGGATGTGGAGTAAGGACGATACTCCTCCACTGCGGATGATAGTGCAAACTTGTATAGCCAATATGGAAATCAGTGTGGTGAGCCCTCAGAAAGATGACTAATATCAAAAACAAATGATGACAAATGTTGGCATGGATGTGGGGAAAAGGAAACTTATTCATGGCTATTGTGAATGCTAACTGGTACACCCACTATAGAAATCAGTGTAGAGCTTCCTCCAAAAAACCATAAATCATATTTTCCATATGATCATGTTGTACCAAATTTGGGTACATACCTAAGGAATCCATGCCCTATTATAGGCATACCTATTCATCTATGTTTATCACTATTCTACTCACTATGGCAAGGAAAAAGAAATAGCCTTGATACCACAATCAATCGGTGGTTGGATAATAACAATGTGTTATATTTACAAAATGGAATATTATTCATCAATTAAGAAAAAAGATCTCATGAAATCCACAGAGAAGTGGATGAAGGTAGAAGCAATCAGAAGAGGTAACCCAAGCCAGAAAGACAAATGCCATATATTTTCTCTCATCTGCATATATTTCCTTTGAATCTTCCTATATTTGTGATGCATTTGGGATATCAAGAAAAGTTAAAAAAAAAATCAGCAAGCTACCACAGATGCATAGAGGACAGAGGACAGAAAATGCTGATATAAAGGGTTAAAGAGAATAATGCGACATAAAAAGTTAAACTAGAGATGGAGAGCAAATAAAACATAAACATAAAAAAGTTAAACCAGAAAGAGAGAAGGGATGGGGCTACAACAGAGATGTAAACTGAACAAAAAATTATATATCTATATAATGTAAAATAAAAATAAAAATAAAAACAAAATAAGATCTAGCACATAACATAAGCTGCTGCTTTTGGTAGATTTTATATCAATAAATATGTGCTGAAAGGAAAAGGAAAGAAAAAAACATTTACTACTTTAGAAGCTGCATATATAAATTCAGCTTTCCTCCTTTCATATTGCTGAACATACCACAGACTGAGAACACAGGACTCTGATCATTCGAGCTGGATCAAAGCTGAAAGCTTTCTTCTTGTTGTTAGTTTCCTTGGTACCTAAAAGTATAATTAAAGCTGCCAAGGAAGGCAAACAATTAAGAGTCCTGTGCTGCTGCCACATCCACGAGGAACACAGTCAGATATTCCTAACATTGTAGTAAGCGGTATTTATTCACATATTGGCGGTAACCACAGCTGTCTAGTTGGACGTGAGGCTCACTCAACATTGAAAAAAATCATGCTTTGTGCTAGAAACTTAGCCAACCACAAATTATGCTAGAGCAGCATAAGTACTTACTACATTTTAAATCTTACCAACAGATAACTATAGCTAACACTTCTCACTAAAGTTTACTCTCACAACAGGGAACATAACACAAAAGGGAATGGAAGGATTATAGCAGCCAGAATATCAGGAAGTCTATTGTGAAGTAGTATTTCTGAGAAAGGGCTGAATAAACAACACTAGAACAATGGTAATATCAAAAATCATGCCAATGTGAAAGGAGAAATTTTTCAGTGGAAGCCATCTCTAAACAAAGAAGTATAGGCAGTTAAGGACTTCTGGGAGAATTTTTCTCTCCCAGGCTTATTGGCTATTCAATACAAAATAGTCAGTTTTGAAGTAATATACATGAAAAACAATGAATTATAACTCAGCAGGTTGAATTTATATATTTGGACATGCATATATATGCAAACAACAATAATAATCAAAGAAAAAGATGCTATCAGTTTGAGAGTGGTGAAGATAGGGGAGGGACTGAGGAAGGGTTCTACCGAAAAGCTGGAAAGACAAAGGAAGAAGAAAAGTGATATGACTCCAGTTCAGTTTAAAAAAATATTTTTTTAATAATTTTTAGTTTTTTTTATATTAATCACAGGTTACTTACTTTGTATCCCAGCTGTAGCCCCCTCCCTCATTCTCTCCCTCCCTCATTTCCTCCCTGTCCCTTTCCAAGTCCACTGACAGGAGAGGTCCTCCTCCCCTTCCATCTGACCCTAGCTTACCAGGTATCTTCAGGCCTGGCTGCAATGTCCTCCTCTGTGGCCTAGCAAGGCTGCTCCTCTTTTGGGAGGTGGGGAGAGGTCAAAGAGCCAACCATTGAGTTTATGTCAATAACAGTCCTTGTTCCCCTTACTAGGGAAGCCACTTGGATACTGAGCTACCATGGGCTACATCTGAGCAGGGGTTACAGGTTATATCCATACATGGTCCTTAGTTGGAGAAAGATTCTCATAAAAGAGCCCTGTGCCCTGATATATTTGGTCCTTTGGAGCTCCTGTCCTCTCCAGGTCTTACTAACGCTCCCTTCTTTCACATAATTCCCTGCACTCTGCAGAAGGTTTGTTTAAGAGTCTCAGCATCTGCTTTGATAAATTGCTAGGTAGAGTCTTTCAGAAGCCCTCTATGGTAGGCTCTTGTGTTGTTACTTGTTTTCTCCTACTTCCAATGTCCATCCCATTTGTCTTTATAAGTGAGGAGTGATCATCTTACCCAGGGTCCTCTTTCTTGTTTATCTTCTTTAGGTATACAGATTTTAGTATGATTATCCTATATTATATGTCTAGTATCCACTTATAAATGAGTATATACCATGTGTGTCTTTCTGCTTCTGGGATACCTTACTCAGGATGATCTTTTCTAGTTCACAACATTTGCCTGCAAATTTCATGATTTCCTTGTTTTTAATAGCTGAGTAGTTTTCCATTGTGTAAAAGTACCACAATTTCTGTATCCATTCCTCTGAATTGTTTCCAGGTTCTGGCTATTATGAATAAAACTGCTACAAACATGGTTGAGCAAATGTCCTTATTGTGTATTTAAGCCTCTTTTGGGTATATGCCTAGGAGAGGTATAGCTGGATCTTGGGGAAGTGCTATTCCTAATTGTCTGACAAAGCTCCAGATTGATTTCCAAAGTGGTTTTACCAGTTTACATTCCCACCAGCAATGGAGGAGGGTTCTCCTTTCTCCACAACTGTTCCAGCATGTGTTATCACTTGAGTTTTTGTTCTTAGCCATTCTGATGGGTGTAAGGTGAAAGCTCAGAGTCAATCTCTGTGATGGCTAAGGACAAAAATAATCTAAGCAATATTTTTTGATGAAAAAGAAGAATTTATTGTGGAGCCAAATATGTGATTATAGGCCAGGACTTTCTTTAAAAAATTAAGAACATACACCCAGTATGAACACATACACACACATGGAAAATTACTAAAGAATTTAGTGCAAGAACCAAAAGTTGAAGATGCGGATACTTCAGTCCAAAAACAGTGTTAACTATAAAAAAAAAAATCCAAACAATCATCCAGGAAATTTAGAGCACAATGAAAAGTCCAAACCTAAAAATAATACCTAGGGATCCTGAAGAGAATGATGCCCCAACCAAGAACAATGCATGGAGAGGACCTAAAACACCTGCTCAGATATTGCCCATGGACTCAGTCTCCAAGTAGGGCACTTAGGAAGGGAAGCAGGGGCTTTCTCTCCATGAACTCACTGGCAGGCTCTCTGATCACCTCCCCCTGGGGGAGGTGATCCTTGCCAGGCTACATAGGAAGACAATGCAATGAGTCTTAAGGAGACCTGATAGGTTAGGATCAGATAGAAGGGAAGGAGGACCTCCCCTATCAGTGGACTAGGGGAGGGGTATAGGGAAAGAGGGAGGGAAGGCGAGATTGGGAGAAGACAAGGGAGAAGGCCACAGCTGGGATAAAAATTGAATAAATTGTAATAAATGATAATAAAATAAAAAGAGACATATATAAACAATAAGAATATATAACTGATGGGCAGCTTGGGCTTCATGGGGGTTCCCTAGCAAGTGGAGTTTGGCTGGTTTCTAATAAGGACTCCTTTGCCTAGTATTGGATCACTTCCCCTTAGTGGGTACCTTGACTGGCCTCAGTGGAAGACTATGCTCTCAGTTCTGATGAGAATCAAGTACTGGGGTGGGTTAATATTGAAGTGAGGGGTTCCTCTTTTCTGAGAAAGGAAGGCGGAAAAGGGGGAAGAGGGTGGGTCCAGGAGGAGAGGAGGGAATGGACTGTAGTTAGGATGCAAAGTTTATAAATAAACTTTTTATAAAAGAATAAGAGAAATAGAGTAAAAGAAGGAATCCCAGAAAATGTTTTCAAAAAAATCATAGAAGAAAACTTTCCCAATGTAAAGAAGGAGATGTCTATTAAGGTACAAGAAGCATAATACAGAATACAAAATAGATTGGGAAAAAAAAAAAAAAAAACCTTTCTCAGCACACAATAATCAAACCACTAAATCTGCTAAACAAAGAAGGAATAATAAAAACATCAAAGGAAAAAGACCAAGTAAGTTATAGAGTTAGACCTTTTAAAATAATATGTGATTTCCCAATGAAGACTCTAAAACCCAGCAGCAGCTAGAAAGATGTTCTCCAGCCTCTAAGAGACCACAGATGCTAGGCTAGAATACTATAACCAATAAAGCATTCAATTATAATAAATGAAAAATATGATATTAATCATAAAGCCAAATTGAAGCAATAATTATCTACAAATGAGCCTTATAGAAGGTACTAGGAATAAAAGTACGATCTAAAGGGTTACCACCATGGAAACACAGGAAATAAATAATCTCAGAGCAGCAAAAACAAAAGAAGGAAAACACATACACATACATCATCACCAACAACAAAAGAAAAATAGTAATCAGCAATCACTAAAACTTTGGTCATAGATAATTCTAATATCAGTGGTCTCAGTTCCTCAATAATAGACATAGACTAACAGAACAAGGGCAAAAATAGGACCCGGCCTTCTGCTGCATCCAAGATATACACATCAATACCAAGAATAGACGTTATCTACAGTAAATGGATAAAAAAACGATATTCCAAGCAAATGAACCTAAGAAACAAGCAGGTATAGTTATATTAATATATAATAGAACAGACTTACAACCAAATGAATCAGAAGAGACAGGGAAGAACAAGAGAAAATCATCAAAGAAAACTCCACCAAGAGGACAAGGGCAATGAAGTTTGTGTGAGAAACACTATTACGTCATAAATTGCATGTTGGCCTTCACATATGAATAGTGGGAGACCTCACAACCTCACTCTCCCCAATAGACAGGTCTAATAGACAAAACTAAACAGGAGAATGCTGTACCTAACAAATATTCACAGCACACTTCACTCAAACACAAAGGAATATATCTTCTACTCTTCATGTTTTTAAATTTCTATAAAAATGACCACAACAAGATCGACAAACCCTTAGCCAGGCTAACTAAAAGGCAGAGAGACACCACCCAAATCAACAAAATCAGAAATGAAAAGGGGGATATAACTACAGACACTGAGGAAATCCAAACAATCATTAGGACTTACTTCAAAAGTCTATATGCCACAAAATTTGAAAATCTAAATGAAATGGACAATTTTCTTGATCGATTTGACTTACCAAAGCTGAACCAGGACCAGGTAAATCAACTAAATAGACCTATATCCCCCAAAGAAATAGAAGCGGTCATCAAAAGTCTCCCATCCAAAAAAAGCCCAGGACCAGATGGCTTCAGCGCAGAATTCTACCAGACCTTCAAAGAAGAGCTAACACCAATTCTCTTCAAACTATTCCACAAAATAGAAACAGAAGGAATATTACCAAATTCATTCTATGAAGCCACAGTCACCTTGGTACCTAAACCTCACAAAGACTCAACAAAGAAAGAGAATTTCCGGCCAATCTCCCTTATGAACATTGATGCAAAAATACTTAATAAAATACTTGCAAACCGAATCCAAGAACACATCAAAGATATTATCCACTATGACCAAGTAGGCTTCATCCCAGGTATGCAGGGGTGGTTCAATATACGGAAATCCATCAATGTGATCCACCATATTAACAAACTAAAAGAAAAAAACCACATGATAATCTCCCTAGATGCTGAAAAAGCCTTTGACAAAATCCAACATCCATTCATGTTCAAAGTATTGGAGAGATCAGGGATACAAGGCACATATCTAAACATAGTAAAGGCGATATACAGCAAGCCTATAGCCAACATCAAACTGAATGGAGAGAAACTTAAAGCAATCCCACTGAAATCAGGGACAAGACAAGGCTGCCCACTCTCTCCATATCTCTTCAACATAGTGTTGGAAGTCCTTGCTAGAGCAATAAGACAGTTGAAGGAGATCAAGGGGATACAAATTGGAAAGGAAGAAGTCAAATTATCACTATTTGCAGATGATATGATAGTATACGTGAGTGACCCCAAAAACTCTACCAGGGAACTCCTACAGCTGATAAACACCTTCAGCAAAGTGGCCGGATACAAAATTAACTCAAAAAAATCAGTAGCCCTCCTGTATACAAAAGACAAAAGGGCTGAGAAAGAAATTAAGGAAACAACACCCTTCACAATAGCCACAAATGACATAAGGTACCTCGGAGTAACCCTAACCAAGGAAGTCAAAGACTTGTATGAAAAAAATTTCAAATCTCTGAAGAAAGAATTAGAAGAAGATATGAGAAGATGGAAAGATCTCCCATGCTCATGGCTTGGTAGGATTAATATAGTAAAAATGGCCATCTTACCAAAAGCAATCTACAGATTCAATGCAATTCCCATCAAATTACCAACACAATTCTTTACAGACCTGGAAAGGAAAATTCTCAACTTCATATGGAATAACAAGAAACCCAGAATTGCTAAACAATCCTCTACAATAAAAGATCTTCTGGAGGTATCTCCATCCCTGATCTTAAGTTGTACTATAGAGCAACAGTTTTAAAAACTGCATGGTACTGGCGTAGAAACAGAATGGTGGATCAATGGAACCGAACAGAGGACCCAGAAATAAACCCACACACTTATGGACACCTGATCTTTGACAAAGACGCCAAAACCATACAATGGAAAAAAGATAGCATCTTCAACAAATGGTGCTGGTCTAACTGGATGTCTACATGTAGAAAAATGAAAATAGATCCATACTTGTCACCCTGCACAAAACTGAAGTCCAAGTGGATCAAAGACCTCAACATAAAACCAGACACATTAAATCGGCTTGAAAAAAAAGTGGGAAATACCCTAGAACTCATTGGTACAGGGGGAAACTTCCTGAACAGAACACCAACAGCACAGGCTCTAAGAGCAACAACCAATAAATGGGACCTCATGAAACTGAAAAGCTTCTGTAAAGCAAAGGACACCGTCATCAAAACAAAGCGACCACCTACAGATTGGGAAAGAATCTTCACCAACCCTTTATCTGACAGAGGACTCATATCCAGTATATATAAAGAACTAAAGAAGCTGAAAAGCAGCAAACCAAGTAATCCACTTAAAAAATGGGGAACAGAGCTAAACAGAGAATTCTCTGTAGAGGAATACCGAATGGCAGAGAAGCACTTAAAGATATGCTCAACCTCATTAGCCATTAGGGAAATGCAAATCAAAACAACCCTGAGATTTCACCTTACACCCATGAGAATGGCCAAGATCAAAAACTCAAGTGACAACACATGCTGGAGAGGTTGTGGAGAAAGGGGAACCCTTCTCCACTGCTGGTGGGAATGTAAACTTGTACAACCACTCTGGAAATCAATCTGGCGCTTTCTCAGACAACTAGGAATAGCGCTTCCTCAAGATCCAGCCATACCACTACTGGGCATATATCCAAAAGAGGCTCAAGTACACAAAAAGGACATTTGCTCAACCATGTTTGTAGCAGCTTTATTTGTAATAGCCAGAAGCTGGAAACAACCCAGATGCCCCTCAATTGAAGAATGGATGCAGAAATTGTGGTACATCTACACAATGGAATATTACTCAGCAATGAAAAATAAGGAAATCATGAAATTTGCAGGTAAATGGTGGGATCTGGAAAGGATCATCCTGAGTGAGTTGTCTCAGAAGCAAAAAGACACACATGGTATATACTCACTCATATAGACATACAACATAGGACAAACCCACTAAAACCTGTGCATCTAAAGAAACTAAGCAAGAGAGAGGACCCTAACTAAAACGTCCAATCCCCATCCAGAAAGGCAAAGAGGATGGACGTCAGAAGAAGAAGAAAACAGGAAACAACCTAGGAACCTACCACAGAGGGCCTCTGAAAGCCTCTGCCCTTCAGACTATCAAAGCAGATGCTGAGCCTGATGGGCAACTGTTGGGCAGAGTGAACGGAATTTTAGGTAAGAACTGGGAAATAGTAAGAGCTGGAGAGGACAGGGTCTCCACAAGGAGAGCAACAGAACAAGAAAATTTGAACATAGGGAACTTCCCAGAGACTCATACTCCAACCAAGGACTATTCATGGAGATAACCTAGAACCCCTGCACAGATGTAGCCCAGGGCAGTTCAGAGTCCAATTGGGTTACATAGTAATGTGAAGAGGGACTGCCTCTGACATACTCTGATTGGCCTGCTCTTTGATCACCTCCCTCTGGGGGGGGGAGCAGCCTTACCAGGCCACAGTAGAGGACAATACAGCCACTTTTGATGTGAACTGACATACTAAGATCAGAAAGGAGAGGAGAACCTCCCCTATTAGTGGACTTGGGGAGTGGCATGCAAGCAGAGGGAGGAGGGAGGGTGGGATTGGGATGGGAGGAGGGAGGGGCTTATGGGGGGATGCAGAATGAATAAAGTGTAATTGATGAAAAATTTAAGAAAAAAGGGAAAAAATAATTTAAGAACCTTAAATGACTTTCAAAATTGGAGGAAAACATGGAGTTAGTCAATTGGCATGGAGCACGTCTCGCCCCTGGGGGCAATGGTCTCCTGAACCTACTCAGACCTCGGACACCACCACTGCTAGTTCTAGAACTGACGCAGGATGTTCCAACGAGGGGTTAAGGCTTCTCATAATATTTCCTATAAGCCCACGCCTGTTTGTTTATATCCCCCATTTTTATTCATTATTAGCCAGATAGAGCCAAGTAATTGTGGTAATGATACTTGCTTTTTTGCCCAATGCTGGAATGCTAGTAATTTTAGGTATGCCCTGGTTACTCGCATGCCTCACTGGGTGCCTGTGCCCATTGATGCCCCTCACGCTATGACTCTCTTCAGACAGAAAAGGGATCTTGGAACTACAGCCACCATTGTTACTACCATCTCATTGACGGCTGTTGGAGCTACCACCAGGGCATTAGCCATGAGTCATACTGGGCAGACTGCTCAGACCCTGAATAATCATTTAGCCAATGTAGCTCATGCCTTAGTTGTACATAAAAGAATTAATGCTCAACTAAAAGGAAGCTTGATGGTGTTCAATCAGAGGATTGACCTCTTGCAGGAGCAAATTGATACCCTACGGCAAATCGCTCAACCTGCCTGTCAATGAAAGTATGCTGGACTTTGTGTCACTAGCATACAACATGAGAATTTTTCCTGTGCTGCAAATCTGTCTAAACAATTGTCGAGCTATATTTTAGGTAATTGGACTGGAGAATTCGATACTACGATGGAGCAGCTGAGAGTGGCCATTGTCACAGTAAATCCTACCGGAGTGGACGCAGGACTAGCCACAGGATTATCAACATGGATTGCTGCAGCCATGAATCATCTGAAGGAATGGGCGGGCATGGGAGTGTTAGCAGGCCTTCTGGTGTTGGTCTCCTTGGTTTGCCTGTGGTATATATGCAAGATTAGAGTCTCACAACAGTGTGATGCAGCCATGATCATTCAGGCCTTTACAGCCATTGAAGCAGGACATTCTCCCCAAGCATGGTTGGATACCATAAAAAGCTAAAATGATACGCTCAGGATGCGAGGCTAAGCACTGCACTCAGGGTCAGCCGCTTTGGACCCAGAGAAGAGCATGTCTGATTGCATGCGGGTTGATGCCCCAGGTCCCGCCTCTGAGAAAAAGGTATTGGACGGGTCTGATGCTCTTTGGGTGGATGACACCTAAATGAACATCAGTACAAAGTCCCAATTTATTTCTAATATCAGAGATCAGACCTCTACTCTTGCCTGATGCGTCTAAAACAAAAAGGGGGAACTGTAGAGAGCTGCGGAATGCTATGCCTTAAAGATGGAGCTGGTTTCCGCCTTCCACCTTCCCGATGGTGAGTGCTCTCTGTCACGAACAACTCCACATTTGGCTAAGGCCGAGGATCTGGCTTGCTTCCATGTATGTGGACCTATCTGCATTGCCCCCGTGGCACGCCTGGGTTGGCTACCCAGAGGCTATTTAAGCTGTGGGCTGGCTTTCCCCGGGGTCCGAGGATTGTTCAATGTTCCTGAATAAACTGCATTGAAAAAAAAAAAAAATGACCACATACTCAAACACAAAGCAACTCTCAATAGATACAAGAAAATTGAAATAAAGCCCTATCAGACTACCATGTATTAGAGCTAGATACGAACAACAACAGAAATAAAAACAAAGCTTACAAGCTCATAGAAACTGAACAACTCTTTACTGAACAAAAAAATATAAATCAAGACAAATATAAATTAAAATTTGTTAAAACCCTAGAATGGAATGAAAATGAATACAGAACATACCAAAACTTATGGGACATAATGAGAGCTAAGAGGCAAGTTCATAACACTAAGTGTCATATGAAATAAAAGGAGAGAGCTCATAATAACAACTTAACTATACTTGTAAAATCTCAAAAAAAAGTTTGTATCTATAAAGACTAGACGGTAAGAAATCACCAAACTTAGGGATAAAACCAATAAAATAGAATCAAAGAAAACAATACAAAAAATAATGAAGCAAAGATTTTTTTTGAGAAAAATCAATAAGCTCAACAAAGCCTTATCCAAATTAATTAAAAGTCAGAAAAAATTCAGATTAACAATATCAGAAGTGGGAAAGGGGACATAAAACAGACACTGAAAAAAATTCAGAGAATCATAAGGGTATATTTTAAAAACTTGTACTCCATCAAATCAGAAAATGTAGGAGAAATGGATAATTTTTTCATTAGGTAACACTTACCAAAGTGTCAAGATTAGAGGAGAAATTTCAACAGACACCTAAGGCCTAGTGAAATAGAAGAGTCATTGTAACACACACACACACACACACACACACACACACACCCTCAGGGATAAGTGGTAATAGTACAGAAATCTACAAGACTTTTAAAGAAGAGACAGGGTCCATACTCCTAAATTTTTCCACAAAAATAGAAACAGAAAAAACATTGTCCAATATGTTTGATGACACTATAGTTTCCCTGAAACCCAAACCAAACACAGACCCACTACAAAGAGACCTACCACAAACAGACCCACCACACATAGAGAATGACTGACCAATCTCCTTTATTTAATAAGATGTACAAATACCCAATAAAGTACTTGCAAGCTGAATCCAGGAAACATTAACATTAACATTAACATCCACAATGAACAAGTAAGCACCATCCTAGAGATGGTTCAATACACAAAAGTCAATAAGTATAATCCATCATATAAAAAACTGAAAGGAAAGAAAAAAACACATGATCCTCTCATTAGATATAGAAAAGTGTTTTGACAAAACCCAACACATCTTCTTAATAAATGTTCTCGAAAGATTAAGGACACAAGGGATAAACACATACATAATAATGGTAGTTTACTTTAAATCATTAGTCGACATTGTAAACGGAAATAAACTCAAAGAAATTCCACTATAATCAGGAACAATATAAAGTTGTCTCATTCCCAACACATTAAACAATGAAATGGAATTGAAGACCCAGACATAAAGTTACATACCCCTGGATACCTGAGTTTTTAATAAAGATATCAGAAATTTACACTAGAAAAGGACAACATCTTCTACAAATGGGGCTGCTCAAATGGGTGTCAGCATGTAGAAGAATGCAAATAGGTTTATACTTAGCACACTGAACAGAACTCAACTATAATGGATCAAAATCCTCAACATAAAACCAGACTCGATGATCTGAAAGAAGACAAAATGGGGAATAACCTTGAATGCATTGGTACAGGAGACAACTTGAAGAGAACACCAATAGCACAGGCAAAAAGGAAGACAATAGGAGGAACCTCGTGTTAGTGACAATTTCCGTAAGGCAAAGAACAGTTTCAATAGTCCAAAACAGCAGCCTACAGAGTGGGAAAAGATTTTCACCAACTCCACATCTGACAGAGGGCTAATATATATATATTAATATGTATATTAATATATATATTATATATATATAAAGAACTCAAGAAACTACACATCAAAATAGAAAGTAACCCATTTTAAAAATCAGGTACAGATATTATCAGAGGATTCTCAATAGAGGAATCTGAAAAGGCTAAGAATCACTTAAAGGAATGTTTAGCATACTTACTTATCAATCAAGTCAATGCAAATCAAAATGATTCTGAGAGTCTATCTTTACACCTCTCAGAATGGCTAAGGAATAAAAACACAAGTGACAGCTAATGCTGTTGAGAATGTGGAGCAAAGGGAGCCCTTCTCCATTGCTGGTGGGAGTGAAAACTTGTGCAACTACTTTGGAAATCAATATTGCATGCTCAGATATTTGGAAATTGATCTACCTCAAGACCCAGCTATACCACCCCTGGATATGTAACCAAATTACACTCCATCTGACAACAAGGACACTTGTTCAACTATACACAGCAGCTTTATTCAGCTTACAGAAAGAGACAATAAAAATTTCCCACTTACACGTCATATAGAGGATTAATATCCAATTTATATGAAAAACTCAAAGCAGATATCAAAAAAGCCAAATAACACATTTAACAAGTAGGATACAGGTATAAATAGAGAACTGTTAAGTAGAGGAAACTAAATGGCTGAAAACACTTCAAAATTTTTAGCCATCAAAAAAATACAAACCACAAATACTTTGAGATTCCATCACATACCTTTCAGAATGGCTAAGACCAATAACAAAAGTGACAGCTCAATCTGGTGAGGATGTGAAACAAGAACACTCCTTCATTATAGGAGTTGCAAACTTGTATATTCACTATGGAATTTAATACAGCAGTTCCTCAGAAAGATGGAAATCTTTCAGAGGGCCTCTGAAAGACTCTACCTAGCAGTGTATCAAAGTAGACACTAAGACTCATAATCAAACCTTCGGCAGAGTACAAGGAATCATATGAAAGAAGAGGAAGTTAGTATGACGTGGTCCACAAGGACCAAATACATCTGGGCACAGGGGTCTTTTCTGAGACTGACACTCCATCAAGAACCATGTATGGATAGAACCTAGAACCTCTGCTCAGATGAAGCCCGTGGTAGCTCAGTAACCAATTGGTTTCCCATAGTAAGGGGAACAGGGACTATTTCTGACAGGAACTCAATGGCAGGGTCTTTGACCTCCCCACCACCCAAGGGAGGAACAGTCCTTCTAAGCCACAGAGGAGGACTTTGCAGCCAGTCCTGAAGATACCTGATAAAACAGGGTCAGATGAAAGGGTAGGAGGTCTTCCCCTATCAGTGGACTTGGGAAGGGGCAGGGAGGAGATGAGGGAGGGAGGTTGGGATTGGGAGGGAATGAGGAAGTGGGATACAGAGTTAATAAAATGTAACTAACAATAAAATTAATTAATTAATTAATTAATTAATTAATTTTTAAAAAAGTTGAAAATCAGTCTACTTGAAAATCCAGCTCTACCAACCTTGGGAATATATCTAAAGGACACTTCATCTTCCCACAAGCATTCTCAACCATGTTCATTGCTGCTTTATTCATATTACTCCAAATTTTAAAGTACCCTAGATGTCCTTCAACAAGATTGGGCACAGAAAATGTGACATATTTACACAATGGAGTAATTTATTCAAATATATATAAAATGGCATCATAGAATTTGCAGGAAAATTGATGGAACTAGAAAAACTCATCCTGACTACGGTAATCCAGGCCTAGAAAAAAAATGGTACATCATTTACATGTACCTATTACCTATTTAATAAATGACAATGGAGCTACCATCTGTAATCCCAGAGAGGTTAGGTATAGAGAAAGGGATTGGGAAGACCCATGCATCTCTATGAAAGAGGGAAAATAGAAGAGATTTTATTGGTTGACTGGGGCTTGAAAATGGGAGTTCAGAAGATTAGGTGGGAAGAGGGAAAGAAGATGGAATTGAAGCGGTTAATGTGGTAATAGACATCTAAAACTGAGGAGGATTTCAAGAGTGGTATAGAAATCTCGTGCAGTGGAAACTTCCTAAAATATAGAAGGGGATCTTAATGACATCTCCAAACAATAAAGAAGACAAGTCCCAAGCATACATAATTCTTGCTTAATTTTTTATATGTGAGTAAATGAATGAGGGAAATTCATCAACATAAAGCCTAAATTTTTGGCATTTAATATTTCCTTAAAATATATTCATTACTGGGTCTGGAACTATAGATCTCTAACGACAAGTACTCTCTTCATATATATATGAAAGATGAGAAGCAAAAGGCTTACCTGTATTATTTTATATTAATGTGCTGTTTTGTTCAAGCTTTATCTATTTATTATCATCACCATATACTTGCTACTTTCCTAGGCTATATTTGTTTCCTGTTTTATTTCATTAACTTATTATTCGTGATGATTTACTATGTGTGTGCCTTTTTTCCATCATTTCCACCCCTGCCACTGACACCTATCTCCTCCCATCCCAACCTCGCTCTCAAATTCATGAACTCTTCTTTTTAATTATTATTGTTACGTACATGTATGCATGCACACACTCACAAACAAACACATGAATACCATGCTATATTTGATATATATCTTACGGCATAGAGGTATCCTGTATAAATATTTTTTTTACTTTCAATTTCTCAGAAACGTTTAAATTCTTAATAAAATTTTCCATAACTGTTCTGTCTTTGTATATAAATTAGTGTTTATAATTGCTTTAAAATGTTTTATCTCAATAAGTAGATTATTTAATTTTATGTGTTGACACTTTTCTTAGACTAATGTCCCTTTGTTTTGTAACTTGCATTGATGCTTTATATCTAAGGGATACTTCCAGTTTTTCAAATATTCATAATTGTTCTTCTCATTTGTAATAGGCATGTATCATTTGTTTTAAAGATATTTGTCAGCTCTGTTTTAAGCAGTATTACTGGACACATTTTTTTTTCTTTTATATGAAATTCTAGTAATCAGATGCGTGGGTAAGATTACCAGAAATATCTTTGAGCAGGAATAAACTGACTATTCCCAGACAGGCCTGGAAATATGAGGTTTTTTAAAATTTAATTATATTTTTTATTATTAGTTACATTTTATTAACTATGTATCCCAGGTGTATCCCACTCCCTCATTCCCTCCCAATCCCACCATCCCTCCCTCATCTTCTCCCTGCCCCTTTCCAAGTCCACTGACTGGGGAGGACCTCCTCCCCTTTCATCTGACCCTGCTTTATCATGTATATCGAGAGTCCTCCTCTGTGGCCTAGCAGGACTGCTCCTCCCTTTATTTAAACATAAGATAATTTTTCAATTAAAGTGCCCACTAAAAACGACACATTGGAATCTAAAAAATTTTTCTTTACACAATGACGTTGAAATTTTCTAACAGAAAACTCACTGCTTATTTATATTTAAAAACCTCATCATTTTTAATCACAAAATTATAGAGTTGTGGTATAGCAATAGGATAGAATTCTTGCCCACATACAGCACATCCTTGTCCCTGGACTTGAAACTCAGTACTTGAGTACATGCATACTCATACAACAGAAATGCACATCCAAATATAAATATTTTGTTTATTACATGCACAGTTTGATATAGTATGAGATAAACTTATCAGTCTTGAACAAAACTTTAGCAATAGCTCCCCAAGGAAGGTCTAAAAGATGTAATGAGAAACTATTCCAGGTGTTCTGTTTTGAGTCTCAGCACAGTGTGGATTCTCCCTCAGAAAGAAAATGCTGAAGCAACTTTTCTAAGTAACAAACTGTGCCCAAAGACATGACTGATAAGCTATAGTTTTTCTTATCTATATTAACTATTCATCTTTAGAGAAAGGTTATTCATGACTGTACTTCTGAGAGAATTGAGAAGTAAAAGTTGAAAGGATTAGTTTGTAGAATGTACTGGCTTAAAAGATAGCTATTCTTTTTATTTGTTAGGATACACACTGGTGAAATGTTAACTTTTCTATTAACTTAAAAAAATTCTTTTCAATAAAGCTCAAAGCAAGGTTTCTGAACTCAATAAGGTACACAAAAATGAATATAGGAATTTTATATTTTTATATTTATTTATTTTTCTTTTTATTATTTATTATTTATTTTTTTACAATTTATTCACTTTGCATCCCAGCTGTAGCCCCCTTCCTCAACCCCTCCCTACCCCACTCTCCTTCTGTCTTCTCCCATGACCATTACTAGGGAACTCACTTGGACACTGAGATATCATGACAGGCTACATCTGTGAAGGGGTTCTAAGTTATCTCCATGCATGGTCCTTGGTTGGAGTATCAGTCTCAGAAAAGACCCCAGGGCCCAGAGTTTTTGGTTCTGTTGCTCTCCTCTTGGAGCTCCTTCCCCCTCCAAGAATTTCTGTCTCCTCATTCTTTCATAAGATTCCCTGCACTCTGTCCAAAGTTTGACTATGAGCCTCAGCATCTGCTTTGATACACTGCTGGGTAGAGTCTTTCAGAGGTTCTCTGTGGTAGCCTTCTGTCCTGTTCCCTGTTTTCTCCCTCTTCTAATGTCTATCCTGTTTGCCTTTCTGAATAAGGATTGAGCATCTTACCCAGTGTTCTCCTTCTTGTTTATCTTCTTTAGGAGTATATATTTAGTATGTTGATCTTAGATTATGTGTCTAATAACCACTTATGAGTGAGTATATATCAAGTGTGTCTTTCTGCCTGTGGGGTACCAGTAATCCAACTAAAAAATGGGTGCAGAGCTAAACAGAGAATTCTCAATAGAGGAATATTGAATGGCAGAAAAACACTTAACGAAATGCTCACTATCCTTAGTCATCAGGGAAATGCAAATCAAAACAATCCTGAGGTTTCACCTTACACACATCAGAATGAATAAGATCAAACTCAAGTGACAACATGCTGGAGAGGTTGTGGAGAAAGGGGAACCCTCCTCCCTTGCTGGTGGGAACATAAACTTGTCCAACCACTTTGGTATTCAATCTGGTGCTTTTTCAGAAAATTAGGAATACTGCTACCTTAAGATCCAGCTATACCACTCATAAGCATATATCCAAAATATGCACAAGTATAAAACAAGCACATTTGCTCAACCATGTTTGTAGCAGCTTTATTTGTAATAGCCAGAACCTGGAAACAACCCAGAAGTCCCTCAAAGGAGGAATGTATACAAAAGTTGTGGTATATTTATACTACAGAATACTACTCAGCTCTATAGGAAATCATGAAATTTTCAGGGATTCTATATTTCTAATGCTGTAGTTTTATTATATGCTGCTGATAAGGTATAGACTTTGTTAGCTTCCTGTTAGTCCTCTCAGTCTTTGAATGTTTAAAAATTTTTGAAGTTTCTTGAAACATTTCCAATAATCATTGATATCAAAATTTTGTAGTTGTGTATTTCTTTTGGAGTATGAGTTAAAATAGTCATTAGCCCCTGATTTTACTAAGATAAACAGGAACTGTTTCACACGGGGCATGTGCTGCTGACCAGTGTGCATTCAGCATGGAAGAGAATGGGCTATGTTCATACATATATTAAATAGAATGTAAGCACAGTGAAAAGAAAATGTGATGGATTCACCATTTGATAACTAGAGTGCCACTTTGAAAACAATAATTCAATAAATGTATACTTTTCTTTATAAATAGGATTAAAAATATACATTTTTATTTTTTTCATTTAGGATTTTCATTTTTGTCTAGGGCAAATATAACCATACACTAAATTAGAAAGTTAAGAGCTTGGTGATGACTTTATGTTTTTCAAGTAAAATATGGATGACGAATTGTCTTCTCAAAACAATGTCATTTTCCAAGGATATATGTACTTCAAATTTAGTTGGATTTGAAATCTGTCTACTATTTAAAATTTAGTTAAATTTATTTAAAATTTATCATGAAAGAAAATTTTAAGTTATCCTTGTTATCTGATGAGCCACATAAATTTTCTTGGTTGAAACAAGAAATTATCTGCCTGCAAATGACAAAATTCTAATTGATTTTATACATAAACATTATCTAAAGAATGGTTTTTAAACTACTTTATAAAATGATGGGTTTAAATTATCAAAAAAAAGAGTAACACTGAAATAAAGTTTCAATTAAAAGTTTAGCCTGACAGGGCCTGGAGAAATGAATCAATAGTTAAGAGCACTTGCTTTATTTCTAGAGGACCCACTGTTGGGCACCTGCCCTCGTATCAGATAGCTCAGAACCTCCTGTTTCTCCAGCTTAACAGTATCTGACAGCCTCTTCTAATATCATGTAGAATCACTCACACATTCATACACATGCATAAAAATAAAATAAATCATTTGTAAGTTTAACATGTCACTTAAATTTAATGACCTCTTTATTTTTGTTTAGAATTATATCATTTCCCCTCCCCTTTATTCCTTAAAAAATTAATTTTTAAAGTAAAAATATGACAAATAGTGATGGATTTACTAATATCTAAAATATTTATGATTTTATTATGCTAATATCATAAATTCATTAAAATATTGTATTTATATGGTAAATAATCATTTACAAATTCTTACTTTTATAAACTTTGGAAAAGTTTTATTATATATTTACTTTTAACTATCTCACATTTTAAGACCTTCTCTAAAACAACACAAAGTAGAAATTGACTTTATTAATGAAACAATGATTAACTTTTAATTTTTCATATTGCCAAACATTTACATACCCTGTCATACTATAACTGAACCAATAAATGTCTTGTTGATGCCTTTTTTTTCAAAATCAGTATAATATTAATATACAAATTTAATTGTAATGAGATACAGTTAAGAAGATATATTCAATTTTAAAAGTATATATCATACAGTTAGAGAGTAGGAATAATACTTTAGATGGGTAATAATAATAGTAATAATAGATGGGTTGATATAATAATCATGAAGGTGTCAAGATAGAAAATTTGATGTTGGAGAAAAATACAGCTTATATTTAGCTTGCACCCCAAATTACAAGCAAATATTATCTTTCTTAATAACAAATAATGGATAATAAGTAATGGCTAACATTTCATTCTTGGAGAACACATGATGCTATTATTATCATATAAAATATATTAATAAAAACATTCACATAGTGGGACTAAGTGATTGTATTATTTGATTATTGCCTCTGACAATAGATTTTGATCTGGTACAAATGACTATGTTCATAAGAGTGGAAACTAGTTTGTTCAGTTTACAACGGAAGGACAGCTTTTGCTTGTAGTATGATCACCTCCATCAAAACTTTCTTGTTGTAAAGTTTTTCAACTCTTTCTTATGTAAATACAATCCTTTCAAATAATATTCCAAATATATTTTAAATAAATTTATATCTTTTTAACCCATTAGACATGTTTGCTTCATCTGAAGCTGGTCTTTTCAAGCTCACAGCAACACTTCAGGGAACAATGCAAAATTACCGCTAAACTATTTCTAGTTGCTCATAATATTCTAATTTAATTTTCACCTAAGATTAAGATGAACAAATGGTGGTGGTCTAAGTGAGTGTCTGCATGTAGAAGAATGCAAGTAGATCCATATCTATCATCCTGCACAAAACTCAATTCCAAGTAGATTAAAGAAACTAGATCCAGTAAATTTGTTGGAAGAAAAAATTGCAGAATAGTTTTAATCTCATTGGCACAGGAGATAAATTCCTAAACAGAACACCAAGAGCTCAGCAACTAAGACCAAAAATTAATAAATGGGATCTCATGAAGCTGAAAAGATTCTGTAAGCTCATGCTTTTAGGGAACTCCTCCATTGCTGGTGGGAGTGCAAACTTCTACAAGCATTTTGGAAATCAATTTGGCTCTTTTTCTGAAACTCCTGAAAAATTCTACCTCAAGATCTAGCTACACCACTCCTTGGCATATACCCAAAAGATGCTTCACCATACTGTAAGGACACTAGATCAACTATGTTCATAGCGACTTTATCTGTAATAGCCAGAAACCGGGAACCACCTAGATGTCCCTCAACCAAAGAATGGATAAAGACAATATGATACATTTACACAATAGAATATTACTCGGCTATTAAAAACAATGACATCATAAAATTTTCAGGCAAAAGGATGGAACTAGAAAAGATCATCTTGAGTCAAAACCAGACCCAGAAAAACAAGCATGGTATGTACTCACTTATAAGAGGATGTTAGCTATAAACTAACTACAGGATAACCATGTTCTAATCCACAGACCAAAAAAAAAAAAAAGTAACAAGGAGGGCACAAAGGAGGATGCTTGAATCTCACTCAAAATGGGAAATAAATTAAATAAATTAGACTTAGGGTAGATGGACAGAGGGAACTGGGTGGGAGAAGGGGTACAGAGGGGAACGGGATGGTTCAATTTGGGGAGGGAGTGAGAAGTGGAAAAGAAAACTGGAATTAGTGGGGGGACTGGCATCTCTAAGACAAGCTAGAAACCTTAGACAATGAAGCTTGCAGGAATCTGTGAGAGTGACCTAGCTAAGACTCTTGGCAGTAGGGGATATAAAACTTAAAACAGCTACCTCCTGTAACCAGGCAAGACTTCTAATGTAGGGATGGAGATACTATCCAGCCACAAAAAAAAAAAAAAAAAATCAACTCACAATTTTCCTGTCTGTAAACTGAGTAGGGAAAAAGAAAGCCCACTCCTAATACTATTAATGATATTCTGCTATACTTGCACACAGGAGGTTAGCATAACTCTCATCTGAGAGGATTCACCCAACAACTGATCCCCACAGCTGAACATTAGGTAGAGCTCAAGGAACCTTGTGAACAATGAAGAGGTAGGATTTGAGGAGCCAGAAAAGTCAAGGATACCACAAGAAAACCTACAGAATCAACTGACCTGGGGCCATGGGGTTCAGACTCAATCACCAACCAGAGAGCATGCATGGGAAAGACCTAGACCCCTTACACAAATGTAATAGATTCATAGCTTGGTCTTCATGAAAGACCCTAACAGTAGCAGCAGATGCTGGCTCTGAATCTGTTGCCTGCCTCTGGATCCCTTTCCCGTAACTGGGTTGCCTTATCTAGCCTCAATAGAAGAAGATGCACCTAGTAATTCTACAACTTGACATGTCAAGGCAGATTGATATCCATGGGAGGAAAAACGGAGGGAGTATGCTAGAAGCGGAGTTGAGAGGGAGAAACTTAGAGGCGAGGAGGGAAGCTCCAATTGGGATACAACGTAAAAAAATGCATTAATTCATACAAATAGAAGTTTGTACTTGTTTTTCCTAGTAAATGTTGTAATTGGGCTGTTACTTCAGAAGTTATTAAAATGTATTAGTTACTTTGCTCTTTGTTATAATCCATAACTACACAATTAGTAAGTTTAAGGGGTTACTGTTGGCTCACATTTCAATTCCGTAGGTCATGGTGTGAAGACTTGGCAATAGGAGCATGAGATGCCTAGCCGCATTGCATCTAGTTAGGATGCAAATAACATGGTTGTGTTTCAGCCTGCTCTCTCCTCGCTTAATTAGGCTGGGAATGTAGCCTGAGCTATAGTGATGCCTACATTTATCGTAAGTCTTCTTGTCAAAACTTTCCCGGAAATAGCCTAAAAAGGCTTTCTCAGAAGTTTGGGTTTTTTTGTTGTTGCTGGTGACGGTGGTGGTTTTTTTTTTTGGGGGGGGGGTATTGTTTTTGTTTGTTTGTTTCCCCAAAAGTGATTCTAGACCCTCTCAAGTTGACATCACAAGTTTATACTGATAATCTCATAACATAAAAAGCTTTCTGGGTTGGGAATTTGTCTTATTTGGGAGATGCTTGAGTAACATTTGTCAGCCTCAGGTCTCATCCACAGAACCACATAAGTTGAGCATGATAATACATGATTTTAAGCACGCAGAACTAGAAGACAGAAAGATTAGAAGTTCAGCATTATTCTGCTAGTCTACCATACATGAGACAGGTCTCAAATAAAGAGAGAGAGAAAAAAAGAACAAAGAAAGAAAAGGAGAAAAGAAAACTTAATTTATTCAGCTCAGCTCTAGAGTCTCCATACTCTAAAACCATTCCAAAATTGTTCATGATTCTTAAGGTCTTCTCAAGGCAACCTTTTAACTATGAGCTCCTATAAAATAATAAATAAACTGATAATATATAATCAAACAAAATAAACTTTTCATTCCACACAAGATAAATCAAGAGATAGACAGGAAAATCTGTACCAAAGCAAGACAGAAATGTAGCAGGAAAAACATCAAATTCTGCAAGAACATATCCAGCATCTGGGAATCATGAAACTGAAAAACTTCTGTAAAGCAAAGGACACTGTCATCAGAACAAAACTACAGCCTACAGACTGGGAAAGGATCTTCACCAACCCTATATCTGACAGAGGGCTAATATCCAGAATATATAAATAACTCAAGATGTTAAAAAGCAATAAATCAAATGATCCAGTTAAAAAAATGGGGTACAGAGCTAAACAGAGAACTCCAGTTTCTTATAAAACGTTCTTCACACTGTTTTAATAAGTGATACAATCTAAAAATCTTAATAGGAAGAAGTAATTGTTCTTTCACCCAAGTCATTTACTGGTCATGATGTCTGCACGTGTGTTTTCAGGACATTATAAAAGAAATGTGCACTTTTCTTCTCTCCTGGGTAGTTTAATCTATCATTCACATATACTGGTATCAATCAGACTGGAAAAACCACCCTCCTAACTCAACTCCATATGCAATTGTTGAATGAAAGGTGCTGTTCAGTCTTTAAGGGAAAACTACTTGGCAAAATAGAACTTTTAAAGATCATATCAAATGATCTTTAAGAAAACATCTACTTGACATATCACAAATACTTACACAGTACAGTAGTCGGAGTTCCTGATCCCCAGACAAAGATCAGGTAAAGTCAGTGCTCCCTTTCCATTCATGTACCCCCTAATCTACTTTTTGTATATTAACTTAGATCCTTTGCATTACAATGGCCCAGCATGATTTCTTTTAAGCCTAATTGCAAATAGGCAACAATTACAAGTCACTGTCAGCAGAAAAATGGCAGCCACATTTATCAGTACCTCCAGCATCTTCCGACCTTCACAGACACTAGGCACGGATATGGTGCACATATATAGATGTAGGGAAAATACATACACATGTGAAAGAAAAAAAAATCTTTAAAAATTTAAAGAAATCCTATTGTTCTAGCTAGGATTTCTTTTTTTTTTTATTAATTACACTTTATTAACTTTGTATCCCCCCATAAGCCCCTCCCTCCTCCTCTTCCAATTCTACCTTCCCTCCCCCTTCTTCATGCATGCCCTCCCAAGTCCACTGATAGGGGAGGTCCTCTTCTCCTTCCTTCTGATCTCAGTCTATCAGATCTCATCAGGAGTGGCTGCATTGTCATCTTCTGTGGCCTGGTAAGGCTGCTCCTCCCTCAGGGGGAGGTGATTAAAGAGCAGGCCAATCAGATTATGTCAGAGGCAGTCCCTCTTCCCATCCTATGTAACCCACTTGGACACTAAACTGCCATGGGCTAGTTCTGTGCAGGGGTTCTAGGTTATCTCCATGCATGGTACTTGTTTGGAGTATGAATCTCTGGGAAGACCTCTGTGTTCAAATTTTCTGGTTCTGTTGCTCTCCTTATGGAGTTCCTGTCCTCTCCAGATCTTACTGTTTCCCACTTCTTTCCTAAGATTCCCTGCACTCTGCCCAACAGTTGGACATAAGTCCCAGCGTCTGCTTTGATAGTCTGCAGGGCAGAGCCTTTCAGAGGCCCTCTGTGGCAGGTTCCTAACTTGTTTCCTGTTTTCTTCTTCTTCTGGTGTCCATCCTCTTTGCCTTTCAGGATGGGGATTGAGCATTTTAATCAGGGTCCTCTCTCTTGATTAGTTTCTTTAGATGTACAGATTTTAGTAGGTTTATCCTATATTACATGTCTATATGAGTGAGTATATACCATGTGTGTCTTTCTGCTTCTGGGACAGCTCACTCAGGATGATCAACTGAAGAATGGATGCAGAAATTGTGGTACATCTACACAATGAAATATTACTCAGCAATGAAAAATAAGGAAATCATGAAATTTGCAGGTAAATGGTCGGATCTGGAAAAGATCATCCTGAGTGAGCTGTCCCAGAAGCAGAAAGACACACACGATATTTACTCTAGCTAGGATTTCAAGTACTATGTTGAAGAGGTAAAGGAGAGAGTGGACAGCTTCTCCTTTTCCCTGATTTCAGCAGCATTGACTTAATTTTCTTTCCATTTAGTTTGATGTTGGCTATAGGCTTGCTGTATATTGCTTTTACGATGTTTAGGTATGTGCCTTTTATCCTTGATCTCTCCAAAAATTTCAAAATGAATGGGTATTGGATTTTCTCAAATGCTTTTTTGGCATCTAAGGAAATGATCATTTTTTTTCTTTAAATTTGTTTAGATAGTGGATTATGTTGATGGATTTCTGTGTGTTGAATCACTCTGCATGCCTGGGATGAAGCCTACTTGGTTGTGGTGGATGATATCTCTAATGTGTTCTTGGATTCATTTTGCAAGTATTTTAATGAGTATTTTTGTGTCAATGTTCTCCCCTATCAGTGAACTTGGAAAGGGGCAGGGAGGAGATGTGGGAGGGATAGTGGGATTGGGAGGAAATGAGGGAGCGGGATACAGCTGGGATACAAAGTTAATAAACTGTAACTAATATTTAAAAAATAATAAGTGCATATTAGCCATGAAATTAGCTAAAATCTATAGTCCTAAAGAAGCTAAACAACAAGAAAGACCCTAGGGAAGAAGTTTAATCCTCATTCAGAAGAGCAAACAGGACAGACATCTGAAGTAGGAGAAGACAGGGAACAAGAGAGGGGCCCTCTGAAAGACTCTGACCATCAGGGTATTAAAGCAGATGCTGCGATTAATAGCCAATCAAACTTTGGGCAGAGTGCAGGGAATCTTATGGAAGAAGGGGAAGATAGAAAGACATGGAGAGGTCAGTAGCTCCACAAAAAGATCAACAGAGCCAAAAAACTACGGGCTCAGGGGGTCCTGCAAAGACTGATGATTCAAACAAGGACCATGCATGAAGAGGACTTAGACTCCCTGTTCAGATGTAGTCCATGGGTAGCTCAGTGCCCATGTGGATTCCCTAATAAGGAGAGCAGGGGCTGTCTCTGACATGGACTTAATGACTGGTTCTTTAATCACCTCCCCCTGGTGAGGTGGGCTAATTAGGCTACAGAAAAAGAGGATCCAAGACAGTCCTGATGAGATGTGATAAGCTAGGGTCAGATAGTAAGGGAGGACTGCCTCCCCCTCTCAGTGGACTAGGGGAGGAGCATAGGCGGGGGAAGAGAGAGGGAAGGTAGGACCTGAAAATGAGGCAGGGGGCTACAGCTGGGATACAACATGGATAAATTGTAATAAATAATAAATATAAAGAAAAAATACTTTATTAAATATAAAAAAGTAAAGTAATCCTTTGGTCTTAAATCTCAGTTGTCAATTATTCAACTTAATATATTATATTGAAGAATTATATAGAAGTTATTTAGAAAGCTAAGGAAATATGAAATAGGACTTTAACCAAGATTTTTTTTAATTACCAAGTTTCATATAATGATTAAATACTCAAAATAAAGAGCTTACAGACCTTCTCCAAACCTTCTTCCTTGAGACTGATCACATCCAAATCAAAATCTGTCCGTAAGCCATTGGTTTTGTTAAACGTTATTCTACCTGTGAGGCCTTCCCAGTGAGCCTGAAAAAACAAAAACCTATAGTTAAAAAGTAAGAAAAAATAAAAGATATCATGACTTTCTGGGAACACTAGTAAACCAAGCTATATTACCTCTCATAAATTATATTGAATTATCTTTTGAAGTGCATTTTCTTCTGAAATGTGAAGGATTTTTTCTCTCATTAATTTCAGTTATATTATTAATGTTATATTTCAGTTATATTATGAATGTTTATAGATATAAGCTTTTTCCTTAGATATATCTAATGATTTTGTTTTATATACTGAAGATCATTTAACAAAGAAAATAGTAAGGCATAGTATATGTGATATTGAATATATCACTCAGTATTATTCATAACTATAATTAACTGCTTAAATTAATAACAGTAATTAACTTATTACTATGAAAAAAACTGAGCACATAAGAGTTTGTTGTACTTTAGTTAACAATCTTCCTTTATGATCACCAATGTTACATTTCTCTGAAGAATAAAAGAAAAACGTATTGTAATTATTTTATATCAGGCTGTAATTTCTGTAAAAGATGTTCTCAGTAAAAGATTAGGTAGGAATATAATTCCTCCAAGGTAAGTAAATGGGTAGATTTTATCTTAAATACAAAACATTTTCCTGTTTTGTCTATTATTTATTCAAAGTTATATATCTTTCCCTAAATGGCATTTGGAAAACATAATTACCTGAAAAAAGCTGAAGGTGCAGTGTTTGCATGCAACTGCATAGTTTGAAATAATGTACAAGGCCGCACAGACATGGTTTTTAAAGAAATAAGGCTAATATTTTAGTAGTGACTGTAAATGAGTATCATCACTGCACCATTGTAGTCACTATGTTTCTTTCTTACATCCTAGTCTGCACTTCAAAATAGTTTTCAGCCGACAAATTATAACTGAAGCAAAAACATGGTAATTATCTTTGTCATACTAAAACGTGTCTCCAGGAAAATTAAACATTCACTAACTTATTTGGATAGAAAAATTATTTTGTCTGAACTTTTTTTAATAGGAAAAATATTTGGATCATGAGCAAAATTTATAATAGTTTAATGACAGATAAAAGGAGAAGAAAATACCAGAACACACATGTAGAACAGCAAGATGAAATTAGGTAGAGAACAGTAAAACTATAATAGGCAAAACACAGCAAGTAAAAAAAAATTCTTGAACATACTCAATTTTAAACTTCCTAGCAACCAGAGCAGAAAAAAAAAAAAAAGATGATGACATTGTAACATGCAGGGTTCATATTTGGAGACATACACGCTGCTTGGGATAAACAGCTTCTCCTGGTACTGAGACCTCAGAACATTTCTTCTGTTGGTCCCCTTAAGGGGAATACTGAGATTTAGTGGACAAGGCTCTCGATTACACCCCACAATAAATACAGTAGGGAATGTCATATAATGTTTCTTTCAGGGCTAGCTGACACGCATCACAGTCGTAATGCTCAAATGCTGAGTTCAGAAAAATCAATTCTTTAACCACTGAGACCTGTGATCTATATACAGAGCTCTGAAAGTGGAGAGCGCTTTAAACAGGAAGCTAATGCACAGTGTGAAGCAAGTAATAAAGACTGTGTTCTTCAGGGAAAATCAGTACACCTAAGTGAGTTAAATAAAATTTAGACAATGGAAATAGTTTACCAATACTGTGAGATTGCTATTCTTGTTTGTATTTTTTATTCCATGATGAATAATTCATTATAAAATAGATTGTTAATATTGATGCAATGATGAAAAATCATAAGCATACCAGTGCCTGTAATTGTTTTAATAGCTAAGACAACAGTTCATTTAAGCGTTTATCCATGAAGAATGCACTAAGGAAACAAAGGACTTCCCTTAATAAGGAAAGGAGAAAAATGAAAAAAAAAATGTGTTTTGCCTATGTGTGTAAATGTAGAATTTTCCACTTGTTTTTCCTACTTCAGACTTGGTCATAATCAGATGGGAAATAATACATGATCATAAGCATGACTACTTTACACAGTGTGAAGTTATTTTTATGCTTTGTGAATCCAGATGTTATTTTTATTTTGTGTTTTAAAGTGATAGGAATTGAACTTGGGCATCATATATGCTCATGAAGCAGACAACCACTGAATTACATTCCTAGCTCTGATATATTCATTTTTAGCATGAATAATTACTATAAGTAATATAATTGTAAACTTTGTTTCAGGTAGTTTCACACATGAAAAAGCAATGCTTCATATTTTAGTTTTAAATTTTTGAAGCCTAAATAACATTCAAGTTAACACACACTTTATATTTATTGCTTAAATTCAATTCCTTGGACACCTATACCTCTACTTAAAACATCAGAGAGATATATTTTTAAACATAAGTCTAATATCAATCAAACATTCAATGGGTCATAGGCTTCATATGTTTAGTTCATCATAGACATGTTGATGGATATTGAACTGATTTATGAGCAAAATAACACTTTTACTTGGGTTATTGTATCTTGATTTGTCTTGCTTGGCTGTTGTCTCTTGGAGGTCTACTTTTACCTCAAGAAGAAATAGAGGGGAAGTGGATGTGAGAATAGGAGCTGGAGGGATCTGGGAGGAGTGGGAAAAGGCGAAACTGTGGATATATTGTATGAGAGAAAAATCTATTTTCAAGAAATGGAGGAAGAAATGAAGTTTCGTTTAAAAAATAAAACTGAGTGCTAGGAGAACTGCAATGACCTGATCCAGAGTCCTTTCTCTACTTACCTCTTTAATTAGACTCATGAAGCGGGTCCCAAAGCGCCAGGGTTTGTGTCGATTACACTGCAAGGAGCTGACTGTCATCTGTGGAAACTGCTGAACAGCCACAGACACGACATGCACTGCATCATACATCAGAGCAGCGTCCGTCTGAAAGCCCAGAGAAAGGACAGAAATGTTCACAAAATTGTGGAATGGGGGTAGGCAGCATGAAGAGAAGAATGGGCTAAGGAAAATACCATTTTCCAGTTTTTCTTTATATTAGAGAAAACAATTTCCTCTACATTTCAGATTCGACATTATGGTCATATTACTATAACTCATGTAGAACTGTTAACCCATGTGGTTTTTCTTTTTTAAATCAATCAATAGCCAAGTTAGACAGGCCCTGTATTGCCTTTTTAGCTGGAAATACATGAAGATGCCATTTATTTCTCTTCTCACTCTCCCTGGATTTATCTTACTCTGTCTCACCACATACACAAGAAGTGCACTGGATGAAAATGTGACATTTAGAATGATTATATATCTCACATATTATTCATAGAAGTAAACAATTCTCCTTTGCAGGAAGAAGAAAAGAGATTTTAAAGCAGGGTTACTCAGAAAAGCTTAAAGATATAAGCCCAGATATTTTCAGCTCTATTTTGAAATATCCATTCTCAGTCCTGAGGCGTCATTCCACTGACTGAATCTCAGTGTATGTGTTAATCCCTTTTCAAGAAACTAAGCTTAATCTCTTGTGCTGTTTTCTTCACTCAAAATTTCCATATCAATATAAGTTCATTTGGCTTCCCAAGTAAAATGAATATGAATTCTACTGTTCTGCACCTGCTCAAGTGACCAGCCACTTTGTGAGTCAATGACAAAAATAATGTTTATAACTCATAACAAACAAGAGCTTTAGAGACTGTCAAGCTCTATGCTAAGAAGACCCTCTCACTGCATTTTTGGATCATGCCTGATATCATATCTACAGGAGAGGGACACACTGGCAGGGCTAGTAGCAGTGAACTTTGAGCCATCTGTCTGGAATGCTTTAGAATAAAAGCATCCATTTCTTTTTTTCTCATGCACACAATTAGTGGGCTGTGAAATGAATTCCAAACTGAATAGGAACCCTGTAGATCATATTGTTTGCCACAATTCAAAACAGAATGAGGAGACTCTATTTTTCCATTCAAATGGATCCTAAAAGCTTTACCAGAAGAACTAGAAGTCTGAGGAAACAGCCCACTGCAATACCAGAACACAGGAGCAGTCATTTTGTCCTTCATAAGTCTTTGAGAAATGTAAAGTTATAACCACAAACTCATTTTATAAATAACAGATGGCTAATTTTGCATACCTTACTTGCTCAATGGTGGAAACTAGAGGAGTGAGTTTGATACAGGTATCCAATATGAGCCTGACAATTACACTATTTGGTTTGGATCTAAGTTAACATCCGAAGAATGTATCTCATCCATCACACTGTTAGTCCTAAAAGCAATTATCAAATTTCAAAACGGCAGTTTTTTTTTTTTCTAAAGTATAATAGAAGTTTATGGCACACACCTATCTGAGAAAGGTAGACAGAAATAAAATGTTTCAGGTACTACAGACAGGCTCGGACACAGCATCACCATAGAAAAACACCTTAAAGCATCCATTTTCTCCTTAAATTCAAATTCCATTTTCTAATGTGATGATCAGTCTTGTCAACTGGACTACATTTGGTCACCTAGGACGCAAACCTCTGGGCATTTTGTGAGGGAAAATGCTTTTTCTAGAAAAGCTTAACAGAGAAAGGAAGACATAATCTCCATATGGGTGGGACCATCCCACAGGCGAGCAGCCTAGGCTGAATAAGATAAAATAAAAGAGTGGTTCACCATTCCTTTTCCTTGCACCTGGACTGCAGACCCAAATAGCTATCACACTTCTGCTGCCGCTCTCGCCATGAGACTGTACCCTGTACCTGTGAACAAGAAAATACTTTTCCTTCTTTAACTTGCTCTTGTCAAGAATTTTTTCAGAGCGATGGGAAAAGAAACTAATATATCAAAGTCTAGAGTATGAGTTAAAAATCACAAATAAGATAAAAACTATTAACATTAATTTTCATAGTATTTTTAAATTGGAATTCTATTAAGCAGCTTTATAAGCTCTAAACAATAAAATGAAAAGTGAATAGCAATGAAATTTTTGGAAAACATACAAATACCACAGTAATATCTCATTCCTGAACAAACAGTGGATTGGGCTAGATATAAAAATGTCTTAAAACAAATAAAAATAGAGACATAAAGAAAATAATCTATTGAGTACTAACAGGAGTATTTACAGCAATCAATATATACATGACATATATTTGTCATATATATCATAACCTCTTTTCCTCATGCTTTATCTTTTTAAACCTAAGGCTCAAAGTCTGTACATAGAATGTACATTCATTTGGTGGAGCTCTTTTATCATTCCTCTTTTCACTCTCTTTTATTAAATATCCTTTCTCTGCTTTTTAGTATTACTGAACTTCTAGAAATATTGGAATAGATGACTAAGCAGATCCTGTTGAAGCTAACATTTGTTAGTCTGTCATTTTCTAATCAAAGACAAAAATGCTCGAATTAGAAACTGATATATAAGACATTAAAAAGGCATATACATTTTTAAAGAATAAAACTAAATAAATCTTTATGTGCAATAATTATAAAAGAGAAAGAGGAGGCTTAAATAAAACCAAAGATTTAGTGACACCACAGGAATAAGATAGCTGATCTAGATGGTGACTTAGACTTTGGCAGCTTGACGATCTGAATCAAAAAGAGCTGGAAAGATGGCTAGGTTCTCACCATAAAAAAGATTCCATCAAAAAACAAACAAACAACTCAGAACAAAATTTCTTTCATGGCTAAATTTTATCATAAATTCAAAAAGAGAAGAAATATTCCAGACTCATATTCTGAAGTGATAATTACCCTGATACCAAAATATGACAAGGGCATTACACAAGAAAGCTGCCAAGATTATTGATGAGCATAGACAGAGAATCATAAGGAAAATATTAATAATCAGAGGTTTATTACAGTGAATGGTACACTGAAAAGATTACTGAAGTGAGTCTCAGAGGAGGTCAGAATTCAAGTGAGTTCAGAGGAGAAGGATATCCAACATTAATCTTTGGCTTCTGCATATACAAGCACACATACACTTAAACATGTGCATAACACATACACACACACAAGCACATATGCATAGCACATTTGTTCAATTTAACCAAGATGAATTTTCCTCAGAGTTTCAAGTATTTGCAAGGAGAGTTGGATATACATTGGTCAATAAACATGACGCCTTGATACAACATACCAAGAGAAGGAATGACAGAAGTCACATGATCATCTCAACAGATGCCGAACTCACATGTGATAAAATTTAACATCCTTAATGATCAAGATGCTAAATTATTTAGCTTAGGAGTAACAGAGTTCAAAGTAATAAAATCTATATATAACGAGGCAACAGCTCACAACATATAGAATGCTGGAACTGACAGTGATGTCTTATGATGCAAGAAGAAAAGAATGCCCACCTTTGTCACTTTTATCCAAGATGATACTAGAAGTTCTACCCAGAGCAATTAGGCAAGACAATGAAATAAACAGCATCCAAGTTAGAAAGAAATGCAAATTGTCACCATTTATAGATGACAAAATTTTATATATAAAGATGCCAAACACATCATCAAAAACTATTAGAATTAATAAACTAATTCAGCAGAGTAGCAGCATGTGAAATTAACATCAAAATAAATTACATTGCTATATAGCAAGAGTGAGTTATCTGAGTTAGAATTCAGCAAATCATTCCTACTTAGAACAGCCACAAACATAAAATAAAACACATACAATTTATATTTAAGCAAATATGGAAAAGATTTCTACAATATAGCTATGAAACATGCTAGAATACATTTTAAAAGACATGAATGAATGGAAACACAACTGTAAAACATAGCGTTAAAATTATTAAAATTTCTACAACCCCTAAGTGATTGATACATTCGAAAAAAAAAATCCCTACCAAACTGCAATGATTTTCATCACAGGACTAGCTAAGTAAACACTAAAGTGTGTTTGAAAGCATAAAAGAATTTGAATTGCCAACCTGAATACAAAACACACTACTAAAATTTACATGACGCCAGCATGAAAAATAGCCATGCCAACCAATGAAATGAAATAGAGGAGGAGAACCAGTCCTTTGCAGTCAACTAGTTTTGACAAAAGTAGCAGATAGGAGATTAAAAAAAAAATCCATAAATGTTTCTAGCAAACTAGCTAGCTGCTCATAAAGTGAAAATGGAAGCCCCTGTCAGTGTTTCCAACATTAAACTACTAAATGAAGCAACAGTGCAGATTCCATCTTAATTAATAACATTAAAGAAGTGAAAATGCACAAATGGAATTATAATATAACAACAACAACAACAAAAACTCAGTGAAGAAAACTAACAAAATAACACTTCTTTACAGCAATGGAAACAGTATTCTATAGATAGAAAGAAGGTATTTGCAAACTATGTATCTAAAAAGAAATATACCAGTACATCCAAACACTTGATATCATTGGGGAGGGGGTTCTAGCTAGTAACATGCTTTAAGGGAGGGGGCTACAGCTGGAATACAAAGCGAATAAACTATAATTAATAAAAAATTAATTAATTAAAAAGATTTGGTGATAGACCAATCCTAAGTAAATGTTCGTAAAATTCTAGGTGAATCCGCAATAGGTACCTTAAAAGTTTCTCAATTTTCTTTATTACCAGAGACACATAAATCAGGGTGAAAAGAACATGTCTCCCATTGCAGACAGCGTGGCTGCTCTCCAAAGCCAAGAGATTTAAAGGTGCTGGCAAAGACAGTAAGAGATCAAAACCTTTCCATACTGTTGTGATATTTAAATTTGTTAAATACTATGAAAAGCAGAAGAAAGTTTTCACAAAGGCTATAAATAGAGTTGTGATTTGATCCAGCAATCATCCATATTTGGAGGAGTTCTGATGGGAACTAAACACTTTGACTGACTCTGTTACCCCTTGAAATTAAATCTCTGAGATAAAATTCAAATGAAATACAATGTTTTTCCTAATTTAATTTTCTTTATATGTCATATTAATCCTAAAAAGTACTTCGGAGTTAATTATAAAGTATACATTTTAAAATTACACTACAATTCAGAGTATGAACCACTTTCTTACTAACCTATTTAGTTACTAAATCCAGTTGATTTAGTTAAAAATAAATTAGAATTACTTGTACCCTGAACATTCAAGTATAATCACATACAATGTATAGAAGTATATATGGTGGTCATGCTTCTTTGAATGGTGAAACAACTGTTTACTTTGGAATTCATACCAGCAGAAAGAAGTAGATTAGAATAGTGTTCATATCAGAAGAAGTGGCTATTAGATATTGTGCAATGAGACCCAATATCAAGGCTAATAGGTTAGAAGAGAGTCCCATGCAACACTGATTGTTTCAGCACTTACAACTAGAGTGCCTACCTTACACTAGATTCAGCTTTGGTGCTTTACAATTCTTTCCAAAGAAAATTGAATTATCTTCCTCTATGGCATGGTAAGGCTGCACTCCCCCAAGGGGGAGATGATCAGAGAGCCTGCCACTGAGTTCATGCCAGAGAAAGCCCCTGCTCCCTATACTAGGAAACCCACCTGGAGACTGACTCTATGGGCTACATCTGAGCTGGGGTTTTACGTCCTCTCCTTGCATTGTCCTTGGATGGGGTATCAGTCTCTTCAGGGTCCCCAGGGCTCAGTTTTTTTTTTTTTTTTTTTTTTTTTGTTTTTGTTTGTTTGTTTTGTTTTGTTTTGGCTGTTGGTCTCCTTTGGAGCTGCTGTCCTCTCCAGGTTTTTCTATCTCCCCCTGCTTTTGTAAGATTCCCTGCACTGTGCCCACAGGTTGTCTATCCGTCAAATAGAAGGGGAGGAGGACCTCCCTTATCAGTGGATTAGGGGAGTGGCATAGTGGGAGGGGAGAGAGGGAGGGCGGGATTGAGAGAAGACGAGGGAGGGGCCACAGCAGATACAAACTGAATAAATTGTAATAAATGATAATAATAAAGTAAAAAAAAAATTCTGAATTACAATGACTATCTACCAGTTCAAAATGTGTCTTTCAACCATTTAAAATTGTGCCACATGACAATTAGGTTAGGCACCTATATGAGTATAACAGAGTATCATCACAATCATTTCATTAAATTTTTACCCAGTCATGTTTGGTTCTCTCTGGGTCTCAGGGTTGTCATGCGTCTGGTTCCTGGTCATCCAGGCAGTGTTAGATTTGTGTTCCCTGTCTTGGCATGGGCCTCACATTGAATCAGTCATGATGCTAAATTATGACTACTCCGACAAGGTCTGTGCCTCCACTACCCAAGTACATCCTGGAGTCAAGAAAGATTGTAGGTTGAAGGTTTTGTGACTGGGTTGGTGTCCCGGTCACACTTCTGGAAGCCTTGCCTGGTTATAAAAAATGGACAGTTCTGATTCTATATTCCCTAATGCTAGGATCCTTCTTGAAGATTTCAGGGAGTTTCACCTGGACTATGTTACCACATCAGCACACAAACTCCTGATTTCAATAATCTCTCTTAGTACTCTTTTCCTCCATGACCCCGGTCGGTCCCTCCTGTTCTCATTCCCACATACCCTCAGTCCACTCACAGATTATATTTCTCCTTACCAGGGAGATCCACTTGTCCCCGCATGAGCCCTCCTTGTTACTGAATCTATCTGAGTCTGTGGATTATAGTGTGAATATCCTTTACTTAGAAGCTAATAGCCTCTTAAAAGTGAGTTAATACTATATTTGTTTTTCTGGGTCTTGGTTACCTCACTCAGGATGAATTTTTTTTCTAGTTCCATCCATTTGCTTACAAATTTCATGATGTGATTGTTTTTAACAACTGAGAAATACTCCATTGTATAAATGTGCCACATTGTCTTTATCCATTCTTCAGTTGGGAGACATCTAGGTTGTTTCCAGTTTCTGGCTATTATGATAAAACTGATCTGAACATAGCTGAGTAAGTGTCCTTGTGGTAGAATGGACCATCCTCTAGGTATATGGCCCATAGTAGTACAGATGGTTGTCATCAGACAGGCTTCATCCAGGAACTGATGGGCCCAGATGCAGAGGCCCACTGCCAAACACTAGTCACAGGAAGAGGAACCCCATAGAAGAGGTGGAAGAAGAATCACAGACACAGAAGCAACAGTTATGGACCCTGTAAGGGTCTGATCAAGGTCCTCTGCTTTTAAGTTATGGTTGTGTATCTTGGTGTTCTCATGGAGACTTCTAACAGTGCTGTCTAAGGAGCTGTCTGTGACTAGATTGCCTGCTCTTGGGACCTTCTCTTCCTATTGTGTTGTTTCATTCTGCCTTGATATCAGGGGTTATGCCTGGTCTTATTGTAACTTGTTATGTTGTATTTAGTTGATATCCCTGGGAAGCCAGTAATTTTCTTCACAGGAACCTGAAGGGGATTAGATCTCAAGGAGAAGGGAGGTGGGGCGAGGAATGGGAAGAGCAAAGGAAGGGGAAACTGTGGTTGGGGTGGAATTTTGAGAGAAGGATAAGAAAAAAAAATTGTGCAATAAGATCCAATACATTTCAGCACACATAAGATGACCTTTCAGCAAAAGGGTCTTGGAACAATCATAAAACACCCTTGCAAAGATTTTCAAAATGAGTTCATTTTAATTTTTTCTTGTTCTTCAAGTGATAAAAAAAGGGGGGGGGTGAGGAGTATCCTTTAGAACTTGAGTAATTCAATATGACACCTTCCACTATTCTGTATATTATCACTAGAACAATAAATGGTGGCTCTAGCTAAAAAACCCAAACTTACTTCCTAGAAGAAGTTTATATCTTCTAAGTTATTTTCTGTTCATTTTAATAAAATCTAATGCTGCATCAAATGTTAACATTATACATTTTTAATATTTTCTATATTTAAAATATATCTTGACATAAAAACATAATAAGATTGTTCTGAGCATTTAAATATTTGCATAGACTTAAATTTTATTTATAGAAAGACCTCATTACTAAGCAGCAGGTACCAAGCATATCTACGTTTGTTATACAAGTTATGCTTGTTCTGCTTGTAATCATATTAAATCTTTTCATAAAGTTCTGGGTTAGACACTCTATGATAGTTATTCTTCCCCAAAAAAACAAAACAAAACAACAATAACAGAAGAAAGATTGGCTTTTTATAAAAATGAATTGAAAATAATGAAGTGAAGACAAGCATACATTGAGACTTTTCTAGACCCATGGTAGAAAAAAAAAAACAAACAAAAAAACAAACAAGTTCTAAATTATACCAAAGATTCATTTTAGCAAAATGTCTTCAAAATTATTTTACTTCTGATGGTTGTTGCATTTTTTTTATCGCTGCTCTAGAAATAGTGGCCTTGGAATATCCTTATTAAATAATAACTGAGAAAAATGAGGACAAGTCTGATGGCATATGCATTTAATGACAGCACTCAAGAGATAGAGTCAGGCAGAACACTATGAGTTCCAGGCCAACCTGATCTGGAAGGTGAGTCCCAAGGTAGCCAAGGCTATGTGAAAACCTTTCTTAAACAAACAAATGGCAATAGCAACAAAACTGACATATAGTCTTTTTTTAAGAAGTGTATATTTTTGTATAATTCTTAAAAGTTATAGTTTGGTATGTATGACGGTGTGTGTGTGTGTGTGTGTGTAGAGAAGTAGGTGTGAGATTATGCTCATATTAATGATCTTGGTCTAGGCTAAAACGCTTACAACTCATAGAATACTCTATATGATACACTTATATCATGCTCTTCTCTTTTGTTTACTTTTTGGACCACAGGACCTTCTGCGTACTAACAACACTGACCTATAATGTCACACATATGTTGCCTTGCATATAGTAAGTGGATGAAAGCATTTCAAAAAATAAATACATAATGTAAGTTCTGCAAAAACATTTGCTTTAATAGTAAAAGAACGAGGTCTTGGGGCACTCGGAGGAACAATCACCTCTGCCACCTCTTTCGAATGCATCACCTCCCAAAGGTACCATGAACCAAATCTGCCAGCAGCTCCAGCCTGGGAGGAATTCAAGTGCAGCCTCTGTCCCAGTTCCAAATGAATTTATAGTAACAGTTCTGTGAACACATTTATCTTTCCATTAAATAAGTACAGGCAGGTCCCCTCTGAGATCTGAAGCTAGCTGGCAGGTGGCAGATCCATTCTGGAACTCCTACGTTTCAGATTTTGCTCATTTCTGAAATCCCATCTGAGGCACAATGCACAGCACAAAGAGCTGCTTGCTCAAGCAAATGGAAGTTAAGTCTAGAGATTCTTACTCTTTTTCATTGACTTGGCCTCTTAACTGAAACAAGTAATCAAATTTTAAGGTAATTTTTTTTGCCTTATTTCCTCAGTTTTTAATTAGAAAATTTAAAAAAAGATTTTTTTCCAAAGCACTGATTTGTGAGTGAAAAATAACTACTTTAAAAACTAGATAGTTGCAGTTGAAAAGTAACTGCATGTGTTAATTGTTCAATTAGGAGAGATGACATTAAGTGTGATGGGTAGAGAGGAGGATTTTGGCATAGGGTGCTGCTGTGACAGTCAGCAGAATATGAAATGGGACTGAGAAGTATGCACCTCTCTGTTAGCAGAAGGGTGCACACAGGAAGGGAAAGCTGGTGCTCTCCGCTGGCACACTGTACCCAGCCCCTGTCCTGCACAATGCAAGCTCATGATGAAGAGCTGCCCTCAGAACCAATCAGGAACCTATTGTGAGACAATTCTCCAGTAACCCTGCAGCTGCCATTGTGTGTGCTCTGCTGCCAACTCTTTATCCCACACTGAAAAGGAGTTCTTTACCAGCAGCTGCGTGGACCGCACAGGCTGCATGAGGTAATACACTGAAGTTGTTTGCACAGTTTCTGGCACACGGAGTACAGCAGGTGTCACCAGACACCCTCGGGGATCACCAGAAGGCTGGTAATCTTTTCAAGGTGGACAGGATCCCAAATCAGGAACATATTTAGAGAGTACAATGTTGCAACTTTTCTGCATATGCGATTGGCCTAAGTGGGGTGTAGGCCTACCCTGTTCAAGAGATTGCATCAGGGTTTGTAAAGTGAGAAGCAGGAGGGCAATTTGATAGAAACTTTACTCTTGTAAAATGAAGTATGTTCCTGATAGTATAATTCAATTGAAATAGTATAATTAAGCTTGTACAATCTGGAGTTTTCATTCTTTCTAAAATGTGCTGAACGCCACTGTCCTTACAAGAGAAAAGATCACTTGGAAACAGCATTATTTTAGGTAACTTTTAGAGGTTTGTATATAATGAAATGTAATGTATATGGTTTAAACTTAGAATCATTAACATTATGAATATGACACTTGGAATATTTCTAAGAATTACTATTAATATTGTCATTGTAATTTTGTGGCATATTTTTATTTTTTATTTTATTTTTAAAAATTTTCATCATTTGCTTCTATTTTCATTTTTATTTATTTATTTTTATTATTAGTGACATTTTATTAACTTTGTATCCCAGCTGTATCCTGTTCCCTAATTCCCTCCCAATCTCACTCTCTCTCCCTCATCTCCTCCCTGCCCCTTTCCAAGTCCACTAATAGGGGAAGACCTCTTCCCCTTTCATCTGACCCTGTTTTATAAGGTATCTTCAGGACTGGCTGCAAAGTCCTCCCCTGTGGCCTAGCAGGACTGCTTCTCCCTTGGGGAGGGGGGGTCAAAGAACCCATCATTAAGTTCATGTCAGAAATAGCTCCTGTTCCCCTTACTAGGGTACCTACTTGGATACTGAGCTACCATGGGCTACGTCCAAGCAGAGGTTCTAGGTTATATCCATACATAGTCCTTGGTTGGAGAAACAGTCTCATACAAGACTCCTGTGCCCAGATATATTTGGTCCTTGTGGAGCTCCTATCCTTTCCATGTCATACAAACTCCCCGTCTTTCATATGGTTCCGGACACTCTGCCGAAGGTTTGGTTATGAGTCTTAGTACCTGCTTTGATACACTGCTAGGTAGAGTCTTTCAGAGGCCCTCTGTGGTAGGCTCCTGTCCTGTTAATTGTTTTCTCCTACAACCAATGCCCATCCCATTTGTCTTTCTAAGTGAGGACTGATCATCTTACCCCGGGTCTTCTTTCTTGTTTATCTTCTTTAGGTATATAGATTTCATTATGTTTATATCTTATAAGTCTAAATAAGTGAGTATATACGATATGTGTCTTTCTCCTTCTGGGATACTTCACTCAGAATGATTTTTTTCTAGATCCCTTCATTTGCCCTCAAATTTCATGATTTCCTCATTTTTAATTGCTGAGTAGTATTCCATTGTGTAAGAATACCACAATTTCTGTATCCATTCCTCCATTGATGGACTTTTAGGCTGTTCCCAGGTTCTGGCTATTACAAATAAAGCTGCTACAAACATGGTTGAGCAAATGTCTTTGTTGTGTACTTGAGCAACTTTTGGATATATGCCTAGGAGTGGTATAGCTGGGTCTTGAGGAAGTGCTATTTCTAATTGTCTGAGAAAGTGCCAGATTAATTTCCAAAGTGGTTGTACCAGTTTACATTTCCACCAGCAATTTTTAAATGTGCCATTCTAAAGCAGAAAATCCTATCTGTTGTTTTTGTTTTACCATAATTTCTAAATACTTTAAAACATTTATAGACTAATCCCAGGTTACTTAAATGTTTTCAAATACCACGTGGAAAAACTGTTCACTTTAAGGTATAAATGCTTAAGAGACAGCTGTGAAGTAGGTTAGAAAATGCTACCAGATTTTCAATTAAAAATTCCATTAAACTAATGTAATTATTCTTACCTAATTAAATTTTAGCCCACTAAAATAATTCCATTGAGATATCTTTTTCTCCTTTAAAATGTTCCATGAAGCACTTACTAATGTCCTTGAACCATACTACATCAGTGGGGATGTTAATGAACTCTCCAGCAATAATACCCTCGTCTTAATAATTTAGATCCTGTTAAATCTTGTCTGATTTTCACTACAGTTTGAACAGCTATTGATCTAGACAGGAATCAATATCGAGGGGAAGTATTCTCTGCACCATCCACTGGTCTCCAATGCATTTAATTATCTTGATGTGTGCAGCTGAAATGTGCTTCTAGCATTAAAAATTAATATTCATCGATACTGTTTATACTTAATGTTTTCAATACCATGAATGAAAATTGATGTTTCTAGTGTTAACAGATTGTGATCCTTCATAACTTAAGATGTGGGTGTGTACAATAACTAGAGTAAACTGGTCACATAGGATCATGTTCTTTTTCTCTCTCTTTCATTTTTTTCATTATTATTATTATTGTTGTTACAATTTTTTTTTTATCCGAGCTGTATCCCCCTCCATCATCTCCTCACAGTTTCTTTGTTCCTCCCTCTTCCACTCCTTCTTATCTCCCCTAGTCCACTGATAGAGAAGATCTCCTCCCCTACTATCTGACCCTAGATTGTCAGGTCTCATTAGGACCATCTGAATCCTCTGTGGCCTACTTAGGCCATCTCACCAGGGGGAGGTGATCAAACAGCAGGCAACTGAATTCATACCATTGACTGGCCCTTCTCCCCTTACTAGGTTACCCACATGGAGACTGAGTTGCCCATGGGCTACATCTGAGCAGGTAGTCTAGGTCCTCTCCATGCATGGTTCTTGGTTGATTCATCAGCCTCTTCAGGACCCCCTGGGCCCAGATTTATTTGCTCTGTTGGTCTTCTTGTAGAGCTGCTGTACCTTCCATGTCTTCCTATCTCACCCTTCTTCCATAAGATTCCCTGCACTCTGCCCAAAGTTTGGTTATGTGTCTCAGCATCTGCATCGGTACCCTGCTGAGTCTTTCAGAGGCCATTTGTAGAAGGCTCCTGTCTTGTTCCTTGTCTTCTCCTATTTCCAATGTCTATCCTATTTGACCTTCTGAATAAGGATTAAGTCTCTTCCGTGGGGTTCTCCTTGTTGTTTAGCTTCTTAAGGAATATATATTTTAGTATGTTTATCCTATATTATATGGCTAATATCCACTTATAAGTGAATATGTACCATGTATGTCTTTCTGCTTCTGGGATACCTCACTAAGGATGATCTTTTCTACTTTCTTCCATTTGCATGCAAATTTCATGATTTCTTTGTTTTTAATTGGTGAGTAGTATTCCATTGTGTAAATGTACCACAATTTCTGTATCCATTCCTCAGTTGAAGGACATCTAGGTTGTTTCCAGATTCTGGTTATTATGAATAAAGGTGCTATTAACATAGTTGAGCAAATGTCCTTGTTATGAACTTGAGCATATTTTAGATATATACTCAGGAGCAGTACAGCTGGATCTTGAGGTAGCACTATTATTAATTTTCTGAGAAAGAATCAGATTGCTTTCGAATGTGTTTGTACAAGTTGACATTCCCACCAGCACTAGAGTAGGATTCTCTTTTCACCACATCTTCTCCAGCTTATGTAGTATACTGTTTAATATACATCAAATGGCAATGTTCAATTAAGATATAATAGATAATGCTTGACATTTATTCATTTGAGTTTATACTTGCTGAGAAAATAATAAATCATTAAACAAAACAGATCATATTTTTATTTTAGCTATTTCTGTTCAGAAACTTAAGACACTGAGCCAATTAACTCAAATTAGTTAAAGAGCAGGAGGAAAGGTAATGCAACTTTACTTGGTAGGAGAATGAATAACACTAGAAATCTCAATGGCTTTCTTTCCTAAAGAAAAGAAAAATTACATACATGCCAAATCTAAGGGGAACAAGAAAAAATAGCAGTGTACAGAAAATTGGGCAACAACAAAAATGAGAGAGAAATGCTATCAGAGGTATGAGAATCCTCACACACACACACATACACACACTTAAAAGAAAAATAATATAGAAAGTAATATAAAATATATGACTACATAATGTGCTTGTTAAATGAAACAAAGAAATTTGACTAATTTATTATTAAAATAATGCAACAAAATTATTCAACACATATTCATCTTTATCTAGCCAATGAGCTTCAGTCTTACAAAATAGTCCTAGAAACACGCACTCTAGCTCAAATCATGATGTGGCATTAGTGTATGATATAGTCTTTGGACCATTTCAAGAGTGTCATAAGTCAGGTAAAATCCTTTATCTTGGATTCCAACCCATAAAGCTTTTATTTCTCTTTCCCATAGTTATTCTCCAAGGTTCTCTTCTTCCCAAATGTTAGCCTTAGTCACCCTGCATTTTGAAAGATACAATACTGAAAATATAAAAGCCACCTATGTTATTTTAATTTTTATTTTATTTTTTCTTGTTTTTCCCATGTATTCGTTGATATTTATTTATTTATTTAATCACTTTACATCCCGATTTTAGCCCTCTTTTCTCCTCCAAGTCCCATCCCCACATACTGTCTTCCCATCGTCACCCTCTTTCCTCCCAGAAAATGCGAGGATCCCGGTTGGTTCCAATCCATCTTGGTATCTATCTCAAGTCACAGCAGAACCAAGCACATCTTCTCCCAGCAGGGAGTGACAAGGCAACCCAGCTATGGTAAAGTAAACCAGAGCTAAGTAATAGATTCGAAGACATTCCCTATTGCTAAAGTTAGGGGACCCACATGATGACCAAGCTGCACATTTCCTACTTATGTGTAGGGGGTCTAGGTTCGGTCCGTGTGTGCGATTTGATGGCTCAGTCTTTATGAGCCACCACCGCTATTTCTCCCAGCCCAGCCCTTCTGCTCTTTAGATATTCTTGTGGTACTTGACCCCTACAGCTCCCTTTGTCCTTCCACTTGTTCTTGTACAGCACTCCCTGAGCTCTGCCCATTACTTGAACTTGGGTCTCAGCTTCTGTTTCCATCAGATAAAGCCTCTCTGTTTTTTGTCAGAGGTTATGCTAGACTCCTGTCTGGAAACATAGCAGAGATCATTAATTGTGACAGTAGTCAGGCCTCTCCCATATGGGAGACACCCTACTTTAAATTTTCAACAAAAGTGAACCCATTGTGGTGATCTAACTAAAAACGGTCCCCATAGACTCGTAGAGAACGGTATTATTGGAGACGTGGCCTTGTTGAAGTGGGTGTGGCCTGGCTGGAGGAATTGTGTCACTGAGAGTGGGCTTTGAGACTTCAAAAGCTCAAAGGAGATAGAGTGGCTCACTTGCTCTTCCTGCTGTCTACTGATCCAGATATGAAACTCTCAGTTACCTCTCTATGCCTGCTGTATGCAACCACACTCCCTTAGATAATACTAATGAACTATACCTCGAACTATAAGCCAGCCCCAATTAAACGTTTTCTTTTATAAAAGTTACTGTAGTCATGTTGTCTCCTCACAGCAATGAAACCCCAAAGTTAGACACCCATTATTTGCTAAGCAAAAGATTGTTTTATCTTTCATAAAAAATAAACAGTATAAGGTATAACAGTATAAGGACATGATCTATTTATTTACTGTTTTACCTTTACATCTTTGTACTTTTGAAATTAGTTGAAACACCATGACCAAAAATTTAATGAATTTTACTGTGAGAATGATAAGCATAGCAAATATTTGATGTCAGGTTAGTTTTTAACAATGTAGCCTGGAGGATAATCTACTTTTAAATCAGGAAAAAAAAATATTTCACAAAGAAAAGTTCATTTATTGTAATATTGTTTTCTATATCATTTGTTTCTTTGAAGTATAATGGCATATACTTTTTAAGCACTATTAATTTAATTTTCTGTAATAGGCAAAGTTATGAAATGTAGAGCATGAAAATACAAGTACTAAAATAACACTGAAACCTGAAACAAGATCCAAAGATCTTGTTTGTTTGTTTCCCTGCTAAAACGTGAAAGCATAGACAAATCACTGTTCTATATGTCTAAACCTTTTACCAAAAATATCAAATAAGCATCTAGTTTAGAAACTAGCTTGTCTCGTGTTAATAGCACAATGTGGCCTATAGAACAAAGCTTACTGAACATAGCTGTCATCCTGTTATCTCACTTTGTGATCTAGAAACAAGAGGGAGTCAATAACATTTCTAGTTGAGAGAAAGTGATGTTCTCACCAGACATATTTGAGTGATGACGTACTCCTGCTGATCAGTGGGAGATTAAAAAAAAAAAAAAGGTGAAAATATTATGCCAGAGTATATGCTGGGAATATGTATCGAGCACCAAGTAAGCAATATGATGTAAATTGGAGCATAGTTTATGAACACAAAAGAGTAATTGCATATGTGCATTACAATGTGGTTTCTAGATTTTTCAAAGTAGAACATTTAAATATTCCTGAATAAGATTAAGCAAATATATTTATAATTGAACTACATAAAGTTATTACAATTTTATCTGAAGCTACACTTATAGATATGCAAGGATAGATGCTAGAATATATATATATACATTATATATTATATATCATATATGAAACTAATATAGCAAGTAAATATTTTAGAGCCTGTCACCAATGCTCCTAATTTTTCTCAAAATTACCTCTCAACATCATTGTTTGTGAAGACAAATATCACATACAGTATTAATTTTTATTCCCTGAATACAAAGCAAGATAAAATATAACTTTCTTTTTTTTTATTAATTACACTTTATTCACTTTGTATCCCCCCATAAATCCCTCCCTTCTCCCCTCCCAATCCCACCATCCCTCCCCCTTCTTCAGGCATGCTCCTCCCCAAGTCCACTGGTAAGGGAGGTCCTCCTCTCCTTCCTTCTGATCTTAGTATATCAGATCTCATCAGGAGTGGCTGCATTGTCATCATCTTTGGCCTGGTAAGGCTGCTCCCCCCTCAGGGGGAGGTGATGGTTCATAGTATGACTGTCTCTTATAGGAAAAAAAAAAAGGAAGTTTTTTTTTAAGCGGGCTACCTAAAAATAACTTTGAGTGGTGAGTAAATATGCATTAAAACCACTGGGTCTTCCCAGAAACTCATACATCAACCAAGTACCATGTATGAAGATAACCTAGAACCCCTACATAGATGTAGCCCATGGCAGTTTAGTGTCCAAGTGGGTTACATAGTAATGGGAAGATGGACTGCCTCTGTCAAAATATAACTTTCAAAATAAGTATAATATATATATTTAATAGCAAACTCATTATATTTAATAACTAAACTGATTTAATGAATATTCTGAAAAATCACATCATGTTTGAAATGAAATGTAGTTTATGACACCACACTAATTAATTTATCTGTATTCAAAGTGGTTGTACAAGTTTTCACTCCCACCAGTAATGGAAGAGTGTTCCTCTTTCTCGACACCCTCGTCAGCATGTGCTGTCTCTTTTTTTTTGTTTTTTGTTTTTTTTTTTTGTTTTTTTCAATGCAGTTTATTCAGGAACATTGAACAATCCTCGGACCCCGGGGAAAGCCAGCCCACAGCTTAAATAGCCTCTGGGTAGCCAACCCAGGCGTGCCACGGGGGCAATGCAGATAGGTCCACATACATGGAAGCAAGCCAGATCCTCGGCCTTAGCCAAATGTGGAGTTGTTCGTGACAGAGAGCACTCACCATCGGGAAGGTGGAAGGCGGAAACCAGCTCCATCTTTAAGGCATAGCATTCCGCAGCTCTCTACAGTTCCCCCTTTTTGTTTTAGACGCATCAGGCAAGAGTAGAGGTCTGATCTCTGATATTAGAAATAAATTGGGACTTTGTACAGATGTCTCTTGAGAATTTGGGCTGAGCCATTCTGACCAGCATGAGATGGAATCTCAGTGTCATTTTGATTTGCATTCCCCTGTTGACTAAGGAATTTGAGCATTTCTTTAAGTGCTTCTTGGCCATTCGAGATTCCCTCTGTTGACAATTCTCTGTTTAGTTTGTGCCTCAGTTTTTAATTGAGTTATTTTGTTTATTGGTGCTTGATTTCTTGGGTTCATTGTGTGTTTTGGATATTAACCTTTTGGAAGATTTAGGACTGGTGAAGATCTCTTTCCAATCTGTAGGCTTTTTTGTTTTGTTTTGTTTTGTTTTTTCTCTTGACGATGTCCTTTGCCTTACAGAAGCTTTTTGGTTTCAAGAGGCCACATCTACTAATTGTTGATCTTAGAGCCTGAGCTGGGGGTGTTCTGTTCAGGAAGTTGAATCAATCTGTCTCTTTCTCAGAAAACTTGGATTAGTTTTACCTCAAGACCCTGCTATACCTCTCCTGGTTTTACACCCAAAAGACGCTCCAAGGTACAAGGACATTTGCCCAACGAGCTCATAGCAACTTTATTCATAATAGCCAGAATCTGTAAACAACCAACATGTCACTCAACTGAAGAATGGATAAGGAAACTGTGGCACATTTACACAATAGAATAAAACTCAGCTATTACAAAGAAATCATGAAATTTTCACGCAAATGAAGCAAATGAAAGGAATTAGAAAAGATCATCCTGAGTGAGTAACCTAGACCAAGAAAGACACTCACTTATAAGTGGATTTCAGCCATAAAGTAAAGGATAAGCATAGTATGATGCACAGACCCAAACAAGATAGGTAACAAAGAGGATCCGAGGGAGGATGTATTAATCTCACTTGGAAGGGGAAATAAAATAGACAGAGGTAGTGGCTGAAGAGAGGGAACAAGGTAGGAGAGAGACCACAGAGATTTAAGAGAGTGGAGAACAGACTTGGTGTGAGCAAGGGCAAGAGGACAGAAGGCTTGTAAACAAAAGAGAAAATGAGGGTGGGGGTATCACTGTGACAAGCTGGAGACCTAAGTCAGGGTAGGGTTCTGGGAGGATGTGATCAGTACTCGAGCAAAGACTTCTAGCAATGGAGGCCATACAAACTGAAGTGGAACCCTGCAACTAAACTAGTCTCCTAGTAGAAGGAAGGGAACACCAACCCACCCACAAAGACTTAGAGCCATCATTTACCCTGCTTATAAGATGTTCAGGGATAAAGATAGAGCAGAGATCGAGGGAATGCTCAACCAGTGCCTGGCCCAACCAAAGACCTACCCTATGGGAGAGAGCCAACCCCTGACACTATTAATATGCTAAGCTTGCAGAGAGGAGCCCGACAGAGTTGTCCTCTGAGAGGTTCTACCCAGCAACACCTCAAAAGCAGTTCCTAATCTCACTGCCAAACATTTAGTGATGCACAGGGACTCTTGCAGGAAGAGAAGACGACCTGGAGGAGCGTCACAAGAATATCAACAGAGCCAACTCACCAGGGCCCAGAGGGGCTTCCAACCAAGGACTATGCCTGGGCAGGACCTAAGTCCCCTACAAAGACATAGCAGACAGGCAGTTTAGGCTTTCTGTGGGTCCTCTAGTAAGGGAAGTCTTGACCACATAGGACAGGGACTCACTCGCCAGCGTCTTGGTCATTTTCCCCTGATGTGACTGCTTTGCCAGGCCACAGGGGAGGAGAACATGCTCAGTCCTGACGGAATGTGATGAGCTTGGGTGGATGGGAAAGGGAGCGCCTCTTTTCTGAAGAAAAGGAAAACAGGGAAGGGGATGGATAGAAGATGGGAAGGGGTAGCGGGATGGGCCTACAACAAGAATGTAAACTGAATTAAAAAATTTAGCTGTATCCATCAACCTTTACACATACATAAGAAGGCAAAGATTATGACTCAAAAATATTTAAAATATTAGTGGTATCACTTGAAAAAGAAATATGCCCTCTTCTCCATATTACTTTTAGGTTCTATTCTTTTTTAAATTTAATTTAATTTATATATTTATTTATTACAATTTATTCATTTTTTTATCTCCATTGCAGCTCTCTCCCTTGTTTCCTCCCAGCCCCACTCACCCTCCCTCCCCCTTCTCCCCCTATGCTCTTTCCCTAGTCCCCTGATAGGAGAGGATCTCCTCCCTTCTGTCTGACCATAGCCTATCAGGTCTCATCAAGGCTGGCAGCATCATCTTCCACTGTGGCCTGGAAAGGCTGCACCTCCACAGAGGGAGGTGATCAAAGAACCGACCACTCAGTTCATGTCTGGAAACAAACTAGATGTCCCTCAACCGAGGAATAAATATAGGAAGTGAGGTACATTTATACAAAGGTTGTCTCTTTGTGAATAGCATTGTGCATATAAAATTCAGAATTTGTAGCCCACATATAAAATTTATAAAGTAAGTTACTTCTTCTGAATTTTAGAAAATATTTATGGTTTACTTGTATTATTTTCAATTTTCTGGTTAAATTACATATGTAAACGGAACTAGAAATGAGATAATGTTAAGACTGCCAAGTTATACTAAACAAAACAAAACTAAACAAAAAAACTATTTAGGTAACACTTCAGTCTAAAGATAGCTCCATAGGCAGACACAAACAACTAGCTATGACATCTACTGTGTCAGGAGACATAATTACTTTCTAAATCTGAACATCAAAAGGAGTAATTAATCAGCTGATATCTTAAAACTTTTCCAAAGCATTGTTAAGTTAATTAACAAGGTGTCTTATTTCCTGCAAATGAAGCTCTGACATATTAAATAAATTACAGCATCACTTGCTGGGAATGGGTTCCTTTGGAAGAGTATTAAGGCACTCTCTTCTTCTCTGGAAGTGAATTAATTGTCAGCAGCCAGCTCAGATCTGGAGAGAAATACTCCTATTTGACAATCAGTCTTGGAGATATGCTCTAGCTATCTAAGATGATTTAACAACTGTATGTAACATCTCAATGTTTGAAGCAAATGTAGTTGCTTATAAATACTCATATTCAACTTTGGCATTAAAAATTATTTGTAGTTGTCATGGTTGATATTATTCTCCCATTTGTATAATATGGAATTCAAAATGTTCATTTGTTCATAGGTGACTTTGAGGTCTAACTGTTTCAGGAATTGCCCACGATACCATTTGAAATGCCAGTTTTGCTTTTACAACTAGAAGCTGTTTTTTATTTTATTTTACTTTATTTTTAATTACACTTTACTTTGTATCCCCGCCTCTAGTTCCCTCCCTCCTCCCCTCTCGACCTCTCCTTTCTTCCCTCTTCTCCACACATGCCACTCCCCAAGTCCACTGATAGTGGAGGGTTTCTTTTTCTTTCTTCTGATCCTAGTCTGTTAGGTCTCATCAGGAGTAGCTCCATTGTCTTCCTCTGTGGCCTGATAAGGCTGCTCCCCCCTCAGGGGGAGGTAATCAAAGAGCAGGCCAATCAGTTCATGTCAGAAGCAGTCCCTGTTCCCATTACTAGGGAACCCACTTGGACACTAAACTGCCATGGGCTACATCTGTGAAGGGGTTCTAGGTTATCTTCATACATATTACTTGGTTGGAGTATGAGTCTCAGGAAAGACCCCAACGTTCAAATTTTTTGGTTCTGTTGCTCTCCTCCTGTCCTCTCCAGATCTTACAATTGGAAATCATGAAATTTGCAGGTAAATGGTGGGACCTGGAAAAGATCATCCTGAGTGAGCTATCCCAGAAGCAGAAAGACATACACAGTATATACTCACTCATATAGACATATAATATAGGATAAACCTACTAAAATCTGTACATCTAAAGAAACTAATCAAGAGAGAGGATCCTGACTAAAATGCTCAATCCCCATCCCAAAAGGCAAAGAGGATGGACAGCAGAAGAAGACGAAAACAGGAAACAAGTTAGGAACCTGCCACAGAGGACCTCTGAAAGGCTCTGCCCTGCAGACTATCAAAGCAGATGTTGAGAATTAATGGCCAAACTTTGGGTAGAATGCAGGGAATCTTATGATAAAAGCTCGTTTTAAAATATTAAGCTGGCACAGTGGCACACGCCTGTAATCCCAGGGCTCAAAAGGAAAAGGCAGGTGGACCAAGTAAATACATAAATATATTAAAAGGAAATTTGGGTAAAAACCGTCCCAACACTCAAGAGGCAGAAGCATGTAGATCTCTTATGAATTCAAGGCTAGCCTTTTCTGCATAATGAATTTCAGACAAACCAGGGTTACGCAGTGCGACATGTCTTTAAATGTTATCAAAAATATTTATTGGTAATTATTTGTAAAATACACCCAATGATATGGCCACCTACTTTCTATTTATTAAGGCTGATTTGTTCTGATTATTTTATGACAAGAGGTTTAATGTGCATAGTAATTATGACAAATATAGATGAGGTATGTATATAAGATATATGAATTAAATATCATTCTATGATGCTAACCATCTTATCAAAATAAATATGACCTTAATATATAAACTATCTTAATCTGTGTTAGATTTTTAATATGACCAATGCATTATCCAAATAAAAGTAACTTAAAGTGTATTAATCAAAAGTTATTGGCAGTTAGTGATTTATATCTTAATTAACATGTTTTATATATTGCACTATCATAGTTTTAAGTGTATTAATATTGAGAAGTAGTTAAATCTAATACCTTTAAGCTAATACCAAAAAATTAATACCTTTAAATAAATGGGGCCCACAATTTCTGTGTTACCATTATTCAACTTCATCTTGTAAGCAAGACCGATTGTAGACCAAAAGCTTTGTGTGTGGGTTTGTGTCCCAATCCTTCCACTAGTGTAGAAATTGTGGGAGTGAAAAACCAATGATTGGCCCAGCTTTTGACCCATGCTATGAGAGGAAGCCCACCCTTGGCACAGCCTAGAGAGTCAGGACCCAGAGGGCTGGATAGACCAGAGACCTGGGATAGAAAATGATCTCTAATGATTTTATGCTATCCTCAGACTGGTGCCTAGCCTGATTGTCATCAGAGAGGTTTCACTCAGCAACTTTGAAACAGATGTAGAGATTCACAGCCAACGATTAGTCAGAGCTTGGGGAATCCTTCAGAAGAGGGGAGGAAGGATTATAGGAGCCAGAGGGGTCAAGGATAACACAGGAAAACAAACAGTCAGTCAACGTTGGGCTCACATGCACTGAACCAACAGCCATGGAGCCTGCATGAGACTGCCAAAGGCCCTCTGCATATTTGTGACAGTTGTATAGCTTGGTCTTCTTAGGAAAAACTAATAGTAGAAACAGGGGCTGTCTGTGATTCTTTTATCTTCCTTTAGGAATCGTCCTCCTACTGGGTTGCCTCATTCAGCCTCAATAAAAAGGGAGGTGCTTAGTCTTATTAAGATTTGCTCTACTGTCTCACAACAGTGTGATGCAGCCATGATCATTCAGGCCTTTACAGCCATTGAAGCAGGACATTCTCCCCATGATGCCCCAGGTCCCGCCTCTGAGAAAAAGGTATCGGACTGGTCTGATGCTCTTTGGGTGGATGACACCTAAATGAACATCGGTACAAAGTCCCAATTTATTTCTAATATCAGAGATCAGACCTCTACTCTTGCCTGATGCGTCTAAAACAAAAAGGGGGAACTGTAGAGAGCTGCGGAATGCTATGCCTTAAAGATGGAGCTGGTTTCCGCCTTCCACCTTCCCGATGGTGAGGGCTCTCTGTCACGAACAACTCCACATTTGGCTAAGGCCGAGGATCTGGCTTGCTTCCATGTATGTGGACCTATCTGCATTGCCCCCGTGGCACGCCTGGTTTGGCTACCCAGAGGTTATTTAAGCTGTGGGCTGGCTTTCCCCGGGGTCCGAGGATTGTTCAAGGTTCCTGAATAAACTGCATTGAAAAAAAAAAAATTTGCTCTACCATGTTTGGTTGCTATCCATGGGAAGCCTGCTCTTTTCTGAAGAGAAATCATAAAGGAGTGGATGGGGAGGTGGTGGTGAAGTCTGATAGGAGAGGAGAAAGCTGAAACTGCACTGCTATTGGGGTGTGAAAAAGAAAGAAAGTAAATGTATTTATATGAAATAATAAAAGAATCAACCTAGATAATAAAAATAATAACTTTTACTTTCCTCCTTTTTCAAGAATGTATTATGTCAGAATTAACTACAGTCACCACGCTGATTTCATGCCTATTCCTCCTACCTTTCTTCTGCTAACACCTCCACATTTTCTTTCATTAAAGTCACATTATTTAGTAAGCACTACTCTACCTAGAAAACCAATTTTTATTTTTTTATTCTACATATGTGTGGACCATGTAGTTATCTTTCCATACCTGGTTTACATTACTTGATATGATTCTGTTTAACCCAGCTTGTCAAATAATGTAAGATTGCCTCTTCTTTAAAGACATGAGGAGCATCCATTGTGCTTATATATTTCTTTACTTTTTTCATAAATTGTCTTTATTTATTTACTTTACATCCCAATCATACCCCTTCCTCCTTTCCTCCAATCTACTCACCCTCTTTCCCATCCCCCTCTTCTTCACCTCAGAAAATGCCACCCGAAACACATCAGCACCTCAAGTTGCAGGAGGACTGAGCATATCCACTTCTACTGTGGCCTGTCAAGGCAGCCCATCAGGAGGAAGTGATCAAAAAGAAAGCAACAGAGACTGTGTCAGAGACAGTCCCCTCTCCCCTTACTGAGGAACCAACTGAAGGCCAAGCTGCCCATCTGCTACATCTGTGGAAGGGACCTAGGTCCACCTTTGCACAGTGCTTGGTTGTTGCTTCAGTCCCAGCAAGCCCCTCTGGGCACTGGTTAGTTGGCTCTATTAGTCTTCTTGTAGAGCCCCTGTCCCCTCCAGGTCCTTCTCTACTTCCCACCACTTTTCCACACGACTCGCTGTGCTTTGCTCAATGTTTCACTGTGAGTCTCAGCATCTATTTTAATCCACTCCTGGGGGCAGCCTCTCAGAGGACAACTATGCTAGGCACCTGACTGCAAGTATAGCAGACTATCATTAAAAGTGTCAGGGGTTGGCTCTGTTCCATGGGATGGTTTCAGTTTGTGCCAGGCATTGGTTGCATGTTCCCTCAATCTCTGTTCTTTCTTTACCCTTACACATCTTGTAGACAAAATTTCAGGTTGAAGTTTTTGTGGGTGGGTTGGTGTTCTCTTTTGACAAGGAGTCCTGGCTAGTTAGAGGCTGTCCTCTTCAGTCTCCATGACCATTGCTATTAGGAGTCTCAGGTAGAGTCACCCCCATATCCTCCCAGAAGCCTACCCTGTCTTAGGTTTTCACATTGTCTCAGAGATGGCCCTACGCAAGGGGTCTCTTTTCTCTGCAGGTCCTCTGTCTTCCCTTTCCTGCTCTCCCAGGTCTGATCTCTACCCTCGTTTCTTTGCATGCTCCCTCTCCTACCTTGTTTCCTTTCTTCAATTGCTTCAGCTATCTATTCTATTTCCCCTTCTGAGTGGGACTTAAGTATCCTCGAGTCCTACTTGTTACTTGCCTCCTGTTACTTCTTCGGGTCTGTTTATTGTAGTATGTTTATCCTGTACTATACAGCTAAATCTGCTTATAAGCGAGTACATACCAGGTTTATTTCTAGGTGTGAGTTAATGCCCTCGAGAAGATCTTTTTTAGTTCCATCTACTTGCCTGCAAATTTAATGATTTCTTTGTTTTTAATAGTTGAGTAGTATTCTATTGTGTGTAAATGTATCACAATTCCTTTATTCTTTTATATATTGGTGGATATTCATGCTGATTGTATATTTTAACTATTATACAAAGCACATGGGAGCATAGATGTCTCTTTAATATGCTGATGTCATGTCTTTAGACTACATAGCTAGTAGCAAAATCACTGAATCACTTTGAAAGGATTGCTTGCAATTTAATGATATTAAGCTCATCTAATATTTTTTTAAAATTGAGGCATTCTTTTCATGTACAGAAAAAAAACTAATATTCCATAAATATCAGCCACAACACTTTTTAAGACATTTTCAATAAATATATAAGGAAATACAATTTTGTCTTTTGCATCACTGATTTTTACATAAAGGGTCCCATACCAGTATGCATCCTTATTAACCTTATTTCAAGACAGGATGGAGCTGAAAGAACATTAAGTACAAGAGTAATTTCTTGCTTCATGGGAAGGGAGAACATGGATCTAATATCAGAAGACAATGACTTTGTGTCACATGAGTATTGCATGGATCATGTCTGGCTTATGTTTTGGAATGAGACAAATCAATATTAAGTAAGAAAAATAACACATTAAACTAGATAGCTTTTGTAAACAGGAACATAAATGCAGTATGTAAACAGCAATTTGAAATAAATAATTCATTCCAGCATTCTTCAGAGAAATGTGTCAGCTATTAAGGTCCAATACAATGTGCCCAACTCTATAAGCATTTGTATCTAGATAGTATTCCATTACCATATTCACAATAGCATTTAGAACCAAAAGGAAATAGGCACAAAAGACAAATTGTACATATGAATTCAGCACCCAGCTGTTCTATACTAGATACTGTGCTAATATAGGAGAGACAGGCATAAGCAGAACAGACATAGCATGTGTCCTCATGAAGCTCATTGCTTAGAAAATGTTAAGCAATTCATTATTCAGTGAAATTTAGTATGCCGAACACTAGCGAAACAGAAAAGGGGTGAAAGATACTATAACAAGCATCCAGCAGAAATCTGAATGAAGTTTGAAAGACAACGGAAGACAAGAACAGTGATCTTGCCACCCAGGCAGGAAGTGACAGTGGCCGGAAATGGAGAAGAATCTATGATCACTCAAAAGCTGAAGAGAGTAGCGCCACTTAAGGTGGTGTGTCGCCATTATAATTATGAATGATACTGGAGGGAGGAGTGAACCAAAAACAGAGACATGAACCCTTCATCAGCCATACCCAGGAGTGTAGATTTTATCTGTAGAGTGGGAAACCACTAACGTATCGTCAGAGGAAACGTGATCAAATGTTTTCAAATGTGGAAAAACTAACCATACTACGAAGTCAAATCCCAAGAAAACTTCAATATACTCTAAAACAATTCCAGGGAGATAAGTGGGTAAACTTTAAATAGGTTTGAAAGGAGGTTCGCTTCTGAATCATTCACTGGGGTATGACTGAAGGGATTTATGGTGAATGGCAGGGGGGAGTTTCATTAATGCCCAAGTTTGCAGTTAGTGTCGTAGGCTATCATAGTCACTGAGGTAAATAAAGAAGCAGTTGCTCTTTATCTCCTCACTTTTTAAACATTTCTTCTGTGAGAAAACATCAAGGCACTGTAGCTGTTTCTCTCTTTTAGGACTGTCCAAATGTGACCAATTGTTATGTTCACATTTGTAGACGGGAGGTTTCAGGGAGAACAATGCTATATTTAACTCTTCAGCAAACTTTTCAAGTAGAGGTGGCCAGCAAGCGGATTTGGCACATGAGCTCAGGCCTTAACACAACTGAGGAAATTGTTAGCTAATTCAGAACTGAGCCATAAAAGCAAACAGTACTCAGGAAATCATGTGGAACTGGAGAAAGAAATCTGATAAGTCACTGGCATAAAAACTGACAAAGAATGGGAGACATGAGATGTGGTGGTGAATACAGGAAATCAGTAGACAGTGGTCTTAAGAAGGCCACATATATGAACTATAACTTGGGTGCTTTTCTGAATGTTGCTTCAAGGTAAATGTTTTTTCTCTCTGCCAAAAAGACAACAAATCGTAAGTTATGTTTAGGTTTAGGTTTGTCAACTATGCAAACTATGACTATTTAAACTCTTAACAACAAAATACATGGATTTTTAATTTAGAGCCTGCTGAAAACAAAACAAAAACAAAAACAAAAACATGGCTTCCTAGTCAAAATTACTAGTTGAAAATATCCTTAGTCATTCATAAAATTAGCACTGGAAATAATTTTCAATTTTCAACCAAGTTTATATGAATTATATAAGAATGTTCTATTTTATGCAGATTTACCCTATTTAATTCATCTACATTTCAAAAACATTTTGTGATTAAGAGCAGAAAAACAAAAAATAAATAAAAGGAGGACAAAATCCACATGTTCCATGTAGTTCCAGTGTAATAACTTCCTTGGAAAGTAAATCCTTCCATCCTGCAGGTGAGCTGTGTAAGCATGGAAGAAAACACCTCAAAATACTTTCAGGAAGTCTGCTGCCTGGAGGAGGTTCAGACCAACTGGGTTACTTGGCCATTCTACAACCTGTTGTGCTACCTACAGGCTGTGCAGTGATCCAGTTTCCCAGCATTTGTGTATTGTCACCTGTGCTAGGAGGGTTTGGTGATTCAGCTGACTTTGATTTCTATATCAGTAGGCTACCCCTCACCCATATACTTGCAATTAAACCTAAAAAAAAAAAAACAAAAAACAAAAAACATGCTTCCCCAAGTTGTACTGTGGTGGTGGTATTCTATTCGTACGTTGGCCTGTCTTGGGACCCTGTCTGGGGTGAACATGTGTAGCATCTTCCCAGGAAAAGTTTTGTCATATAACATTCATGTGAGTGGATGCCAATAATCCCTCCAAAGAAGATTTTAATTGCATGAGAAAATTTAATATGATAATATGCTAGCATCCTTACATTAGGGAAAATTTGGAGAAGAGATGTGTGTTTTCTAAGCTACGTAAACTTTTATAGCACACCCAATCTGACAGTTAGTTCATGTTGTTTTATCACAGACTAACCAATAACGAAGAGGGAATAAATAAAATCAATATTCCATTTCTGGAAACTTCAGATACCAAGCTATTTTCAGGGCTGAGTGAATTAGGAGAATTACACCAGCTCAGAGCTTTGGTGTCAAGGGAATCACTGGGTTGTTACAAACAAATCTTGCTACTCCAATGTTCTTACCACATTGTCACTGAATCAAAGCTATGGGGACGGCGCCTGTTGACTTCCTGCCAAGGCTCTAGATCAGTTCATTGTCCTTTTGTCATCTCCTGCTCCATTGGAGGCTGGCCTTGACGCTCTTTGAAGCATTATTTCATTTGTACATGAACATCTCCAAGGAACACCCAGCATGATTTGTCTGGTACGGCTGCCCTAGTAGACAGCTCTGGGATCGCCAGCTGCTGCCAAGTCTACCCAGTCTTATTCTAAACGATACGAAGTAAAAGAGAGTTCTTTATATCTAATGACTCAGGCTACAAGAATTTTCCCACCTGAACAATTACATGATCAAAAAATGATATAAAATGTACTGATAACATTTCACGTTGATGGTTACTTTACATCATGTCTAGAATAATTTCATGGATATCTGAAATAGACTCACCTGAAAAACACTTTTTAACTACATGTTAACTAGATAAAAAAAAAAAAAAAACATAATTTAGTATCTTGAATTTTATCAAACTTTAAGCCCTGTTGGTTGAGTCATACATATTGACAAAATGTTACACTAGATCTACTTCACAAGAGAAATTCCTCTTATCACAATGAATATCACAGTCAGTATCAAATAAGATCTTGTTCAAGCCATTCATTCTCAGATGGAGTAGGAAGACCTATTCTTTAATAGAAGTATTATAACATGTTGCAGGATATTTGATCCCATGGTGAACACTGAGAATGTGAACTATAAAACCCTGTTTTTTGTTTGGTTTGGTTGAGCCCTAATGCACACCATTTTAAAAACAATTATTCTTATTTATTACAATTTATTCACTTTGTATCCCAACTACACCCCCCTTCCTCATCTCTTTCAGTTCCTACCCTCCCTCCCTTCCCCCCACCTGCCCCTCCACTAGTCCACTGATAGGGGAGGTCCTCCTACCCTACTATTTGAGCCTAGCCTATCAGATCTCATCAGAACTGTTTGGATCCTCTTTCTGTGTGGTGTGGTAAATCCATCCTGCCATGGGAAGGTGATCAAAGAGCAGGCAACCAAGTTCATACCAGAGACTTCCCCTGCTCCCATTAATATGGGACTCCCATGGAGACTGAGCTGCCCATGGGCTATATCTGAACAGCGGTTCTTGGTCCTCCCCATGCATGGTCCTTGATTGATTCATCAACCTCTGCAGGCCCTCTGGGCCCTGATTTTTTGGCTATGTTGTCCTTCTTGTGGAGCTCCTGTTTCTTCCAGGAGTTTATAAAGGATACACATACTAAAATCCATGGTCCCAAAGAAGCTAAACAACAAGGAGGACCCTGGGGAAGATGCTTAGTCCTCAATCAGAAGGACACAGAGAAGAGACATCAGAAGTGGGAGAAGACAATGAAGAGGAAAGGAGCCTTCCACAGAGGGCCTCCAAAAGACTCTATCCAGCAGGATATCAAAGCAGATGCTGAGACTCAAAACCAATCTTTGGACACAGTGCAGGGAATCTTATAGAAGAAGGTGGAAATAGAAAGACTTAATGAACACCTTTAATCCAAGAACTTTCTGTTTATTGTAAATAGGTGATTATGGTACGGTTCAGTAAGCCCCCAGCACAAACCTTTAATCCAAGGGCTTTCTGAACACAAGATTTAAAAAAAATTAACCAAAGGTCAAGAGGGTAAGTAAGAAACCAGCTGAAAGGGATAAAGAGTAGAAAGGACTTTGAGTTATAGAGTATTTAAGAAAGCATGTAGACGTAGAAGAGGCTTTAACTCTTTTCTTTAACTTAGGCTTTAGCTCTCTAGCTTTCTGGCTTGTGGGAGCCTTTTGGGCTGTGAGCTAGCAAGCCTTTGGCCTTGGAGTTTTTGGTCTTTTCCTCCTGAGCTGTCATCTGAGCTAGAGAGCCTTTTGGGTATTTTTCCATCCACACCTGACCTAAGAAGGAAGGTCAGCTGGGTACATTCTTTGCCTCTCTGAGCTAGCAGGTTTTCATGACAGCATTTGACTCCTGAGTCTTTACTGGTAAAAGAGAATGGTTGAGATTTTCATTCTTTTTAAAACAATAACATGTTATAGGACAACTTGTATATTTGGTTTTTATTATAAATGTAACTGTTAAAGATCCTGATCAGGAGTGTTTTTCTTATAAGTATGAAAATATGTGTACATCATCTGAGAGTATAATTGAAAATAGATAAATTTACAGCTATGGAGTTTGGTAGATTTTAATAAGAAAGAAATTTTATAAAATGGTGTAGATGTTCAGAATCATAAATAACAGAGGCAGACAAGTTTCATGTCATGAACTTTCTGTCAAATAAAAGGACTACGTTTTGAACACATTCCAGTTTCATAGTAGGCTTATGGCATTTGCCTCTAGGGAACTTGTTGTAACACAAATACTTGCTGCTTGCATTAAAAAAAAAAAAAAAGAAAAAGAAAAAGAAAACAAATGAAAGATGAAATCCCTGGAGTCCCACAGCCATAAATGAACAAGTTTTTCTTCTTCATTTTATCAATGATCAGCCAAAGTCATAACTAAAACCACTTCCCAAAAATCCACAGTATTTCAGTTGTAGCCTTGGAATACAACTTTAAAGGTCTGTGTGAAGGTATGATTGACACACGGATGGTGGCCAGGAGTCTGCCATCCCTGAGTGCGATGATCTTCTAAGCTGAATGAGATGGACACACTAGAACTGTGAGTTTGTGGGAACATCTAATTATTTTTTCTTTTCTTTTCAGTGTTGCTAGTTCCTCTACTGAAGTATCACTGAAGTTAAGCCAACAAACAGCAGGCATTTAACTCTTGTTTAATTATTTCTCAAGTGACTAATATGAGATAGCTGTTGTATTGATATATAAGACAGGTATGTTTAACTCGGATGAAAAGTTGATTATGTTGAATTATGTTAACTTTTCCTTAGTTTCTCCCTATTTATAGATACCTCAAAGTAAAACAGTATATGATAGAAACAGTACAACTCATGTTAATGCTGTTATGCTTTACTTTATAAATCTCATTTAATTATGACATGCATGTAGCATTTAATGTAAAATGAGAATAGGAACTGGAAAGAGCAAGGAGGGGGTATGTGATAGTGACAGAGAGAGGTAAGAGCAAGGAGAAATGCTTTAATTATATTATAATATCAAAAAATAAAAATAAATAGAAATTACATGTGTCATCAGTCTATGATGTCAAACATATTAATTATTTTTGTTAACAATAAATTGTTTAGATATCCAAGTAGCGATTCCTGAAAAAATACAGTTTATTTTAATAAAACAAATAATTGCTGAAATTATTGAGAGATGTTTTAATTTTTAGAAATAAAACCTTGACTCTGAAATAAAATTCTTCAAACATCCTAAAAACATTGCTATTAAATATTATTTGGCTAATATGGAACAAAAAAAAAGAACTTGTAGGTATCTTATGACTAGAACTCAAATGACCAAACTTGAAACCCTTTCTGTACTTGTCGGTCATATGCCCTGTGGTGAATTAGCAACACTTACAGACCTATTTCTCCTAGGTATAAAGTAGAAGCACTAATATCTGTCCTATTTCCTGCACCAGTTTATAACAGGAAGATAACAGTGCATGTCATGAACTCTGCTCCCCCATAAATTGCTGTTGTTTCGCTGTGCAGATAAAGATAATTTTAGCATTGCACTGTACGAGCTTGAAAGTCAAAACATTATTCCAAACACCACAAAATAATTTTGTGCCTTAAATTTGACAATTTTTTATAGACATAACATTCTCTTTAAAAGCATATTCAAATTATTAGTACTTCTTTAAATGATAGAAAAGTTGAGTAACACACAGACTTTAAAAATAAAATTTAAAGTAAAGCTTCAGTTGAATTAGTTATATAAATGCCATTTAAAAGGACCAAAATGTGTTTAGTTTATTACTTGCTGTACATAAATGAAATCTTGTCTTTGTTCTCGTGCATAATTTAGTGGAAAAAATGGCCAATTATCTTGAAGTACAAATAAATACAGAGTTTAAAAATAGTTAATAAAGTCACAGGAAAATGGATGTACTAGTTGCAGAAAATAGAACTTTCATCTTGTAAAATATCTTTCATCTTGTAAAAAAAAATCAATTCAAAATACACCAAATAAATATGGAGAATGAGATTGAAATGGTCATCCCAGTCTGCCTCTGCCTCCCCAATGGCGGGTTATAGACATGCTCCACCACGCCCAACTCTAGATTGATACCTTATCAAGTCAAGAGCAGAGAGGTTTCCTCTGGAAGCAGATAGGAGCAGATGTAGAGACACAAGACCCGATATTATGTTGAGAGAATATTTATATTAGAACTCTTTTTTTTTTTTTCCAATGCAGTTTATTCAGGAACATTGAACAATCCTCGGACCCCGGGGAAAGCCAGCCCACAGCTTAAATAGCCTCTGGGTAGCCAACCCAGGCGTGCCACGGGGGCAATGCAGATAGGTCCACATACATGGAAGCAAGCCAGATCCTCGGCCTTAGCCAAATGTGGAGTTGTTCGTGACAGAGAGCACTCACCATCGGGAAGGTGGAAGGCAGAAACCAGCTCCATCTTTAAGGCACAGCATTCCGCAGCTCTCTACAGTTCCCCCTTTTTGTTTTAGACGCATCAGGCAAGAGTAGAGGTCTGATCTCTGATATTAGAAATAAATTGGGACTTTGTACCGATGTTCATTTAGGTGTCATCCACCCAAAGAGCATCAGACCAGTCCGATACCTTTTTCTCAGAGGCGGGACCTGGGGCATCAACCCGCATGCAATCAGACATGCTCTTCTCTGGGTCGAAAGTGGCTGACCCTGAGTGCAGTGCTTAGCCTCGCATCCTGAGCGTATCATTTTAGCTTTTTATGGTATCCAACCATTATCCCCACTCCCTACCCCTACACTCTGATCATGGAACCCCTGGAAAAAAGGGGAGGAAGGATTGTAGGAATCAGAGGAAATAGAGGACATCGGAACGTGGCCCACTGGATCAGTTAAGGCAGGGCTCTCAAGGGCCCACAGAGACCGGAAGAGCAAACATGGAGCCTGCATAGTCCTGCACCAGGTCCTCTCCATGTATGTTATGGCTTGGTGTTTTGCGGGACTGCTAACAGTGGGAGCAGGAAAAGTTACTGATTCTTTTACCTTCTTTTGAGACCTTCTTTTCCTCCTATTGTGTTCTCTTGTGCAGCCTCAATAAAAGAGTTTTTGTCTTGTCTTATTGTGTCTTGATTTGTCATGTTTGGCTGCCTAGAAGACCTGCTCTTTTCTGAAGAGAAAAGGGAGGAGGAATGTATATTGGAGAAAGAAGTTGGCAGGGAGTTAGGAGGAGTGGAAATTGTGGTTGGGATGTGTATATTTTCTTATTGAAAAACAGAAAAATCTTATTGAAAAATCAATTTTCAATAAGAAAATAAAATAAATATTTTAAAATAGAGAATAAAAGAAGTTCATTAAATTGTATGGACTTCAGTCTGGTTAATTTGAATGTGCAGTGTCTTTCTTTTTAAGTTTTTTTTATAATAAGCTCATAAAATATAAAAGTTAATTAAAAATAAAGAACAATAAAAGATAAAAATGTCTAAGATGTGTTTAATTTACTACCTGATGTGAAATAAAAACTGAAATCATACAAACCTGTCTTGTATAGTAAATGCCAGTTCTCACAGAATACAAAATAAATAAATAGTTTAACATTTCAGTCCTAATTCCCATGAGCTCTTAGCCAGATAAATTTATTGTTTTGAAACTAAACAAATAAAAACTTTGTTTCTAGATTTTATTTTGTTTCCAAAAGGCTTTTGTTTGTGAGACAATTATTTTGAAAGAATGAATTAAGAGGAAATAGCTTTTAAAAAACGACTAATTCCCCCACTTTATTGGGCAATAAAATCTATTACCCCTGAAATCATTTCATTTAATTCTCACTTGTTCCTATATCCCATACTCTATTTTTGCTGAGTGAAATTTAATAAATCTCTCAGCCCAGGATTAAATTTTACTGTTTTATGAACTGTTAAATTGTGTTGTATTCTTATCAAACCTAGTGTTCTGTCTTATTTTCATTGCTACCCTGAAGCACAATTAAACAAACAACAGAGGTTTGATTTTCACCCCATAGTATCTTTCCAAGTGGGAGCAATAGATGAGCACCAGCAAGTCCTTTAGACACCAACCGTGTTCTTAATAATCTATGCCTGCCTTCAACTCCATAAACTATGTTTAAAGAGGTGAAGGCACTGAATGAATAATAATATTCATGTCATAAGTTATGACTCAGAGAAGTGAAAATAGATATGGAACTACCCCACAGATGATTCATGAACATCTTCACATGAACTCCATAATATAATGACACAGGTTCCATAGAAACATACAAGCATTTTCATATACAGATGATGCATTTATTTCTTTAATGCTAGGGATAAAAGTAACACTTATACTATAATTCATATAAAATTGTAAACAGATATTTCTAAAAAATATAAGATAAATGGTATGGTAATATACACATATTCTTTTGGAGCTCGAGAAGCTGAGAAAAGAGAGTCTGAGTTTGAAGAATCCTGGCGATATAATAAGGCCCTATTGTTTTCTATTTGCAGAAAGCCACAGTACTTAAAACTCCGTATAAAAGGTCCTTAGTACTACACCGTGGAGAATAGAATTTCTACTAATGCTATCTAGAATACATGCTGCAGTTTTTAGTAAACTGTATGTAAGGCGTGAAGTCATGTCACAGGCAAAAGCACAGGATTCATTGACTGCGATTACATGCACTTTGAACCGTTCCTCCTCACCTTTTAACTCAGGGTACTAACCAATGACCCAGAGTCCTGACTGTGTTCACTTCAATTGGATGTTATAGAGATAAGCAAAATTTAGTCACATCTTGAAGATTAAAATGATAGAATGAACACTGATTACTTGGCAATACCAAACATGTGTGTGTAATAAGAAATAGTTTACCTTAGTATTTAAATTAAGCATTACTTTAACATTGAATTAATATACTGATTTTCCTTCATATGTACTGTCATATGTTCCTCAAAGAACTGAGCTTCACTGAACTATTTCCCACATAAATGCATTGAATAATGAAGATTGATTGATTGAATTATGAAGTGTTGTCAACCTCAGCACCTGAATACCTTTAGTTTCAAAATATCTTTATATTGATGGAAAATACAGCAAAGGACTGTAACATTTATTATTTCAAAGATGCAAAAGCCCAGTGAACCCAATTCTGATCTCAATGACCATGAAGATGTTTTTGTTTCAGCTTCTATGCCTACTCTTCAGGTCTCACCACCTATATAAAGCAACATATTTGAACCTCGGATATTAGATATTTTATCATGTAAGTATTTACAATTTTTCAGAATATCATTCTTCAAAATTAAAAGAATAGATACTAAAAATAGATACTAAAAATACATTTCCATATATGAACATACATGTTTCTTAGGGCTAATGAGAGGTTGAAATCAGTGCATCAGCTAAAACAAAAGTCTGTCGTTAAGCAAATCTACAAAAATTGGTCTAATTCATGAATACTGACTATTAGACAGATCAAATTTATGTTTTAAATAAAAAAACCAATTAATACAATATCATACACTTGTACTTGAAATTGAGAATTTTTGGAATGTTTATCCTATATTATATGTCTAATATCCACTTATAAGTGAGTATATACTGTGTGTCTTTCTGCTTCTGGGATACCTCACTCAGGATGACCTTTTCTAGTTCTCACCATTTGCCTGCAAATTTCATGCTTTCCTTGTTTTTAATTGCTGAATAGTATTCCATTTTGTAAATGTACCACAATTTCTGTATCCATTCTTCAGTTGAGGGACATCTGGGTTGTTTCCAGCTTCTGGCTATTACGAATAAAGTTTATTATGAATAAACATGGTTGCGCAAATGTCCTTGTGTACTTGAGCATATTTTGGATATATGCCTAGGAGTGGTATAGCTGGATCTTGAGGAAGTGCTATTCCTAATTGTCTGAGAAAGCTCCAGATTGATTTCCAAAGTGGTTGTACAAGTTTATATTCCCACCAGCAATGGAGGAGGGTTCCCCTTTCTCCACATCAATCTGGTGTTCTCTCAGACAATTGGGAATAGCGTTATCTTAAGACCCATCTATATCACTCCTGGACGTATACCAGAAAAATGTTCTACCACACAACAAGGACATTTGCTCAACCATGTTTATAGCAACTTTATTCTTAGACAATTTTTTACTTAAACTTACTTTCTAGATGTGATTCTAGATTGTGTTGACAATTAAGCTCATCATAAATGAGCTTAAATAAATTAAGGATTTTTAGGCCACTAATTTTTAACCTTTTGGAAAAATTGTTTTCAGAGTGGGCTCTCTTTACTTCCAGATCAAGTGCATTCCAGACTGTCTTTTGATGGAAATGTAAAAATTTGTCAAGAGGAATTTTTAGTGAGACAGCTTCTAAGACTCATGTTTGACACAAAATATATGAAATAAAAGAACCTTTAAATTTTACAATGTTGTAGGAAATGTTTATACTGTTACATATATATCACACACATATATGTAGTACATATGTGTGTCTATCTATCTAATATATATATATTAGAATTATAGATGCTTGTGAGAAAGTTCTTTTTGGGAGAAATTGTTGAATTATTTTTTTTAAATTGGGGAGTAAAGACCATGTAATAAACTGTTTGTCCTTGGCCTGCATTGCTCATTTTTGTTCTTGTTTATGTTTTCTCTTGAACTTAAATTGCTTTCTAAATATCCCAGTGCCTCGCTCAGTTTAATTAATTTTCTAACTGCTCCGTGAGGGAAACTTACCTCTTTTCCTGGCCTAGTCTGTACTGTGCAACAGCCATGCTAACAAGGGATAGCATCACACTTTTCTCACATGTTGATATGGAACACAAAATCAGAGGGAGGGCGCCCTGCACCCCCTGGAAATGTCCTTCAGTAGAAAACATTTCAGATGAAATGCCTACAGGCTCACTCTCAAAACACACTTTTTTTTTTTTTTAATATTCATTTCCCTCCAGGTCTAAAGTCTTCGTGTTCAGCAACTAATTGAAGAAATGTTTCTATTATACAGTTGTTTCAGAAATTGCTCTCCTAGGATAAAATGGTTCACATAAATCAGTTTGGCCAATAGGCTCAATGTAACTGTATGGGAATAGCATTCCTCACAGTAGTTTACTGTCTTGACGTCCTCCACATTGATCTTACGGTGCTTCACCTCACACTGCACTGCTTCAAAGAACTAGAAAGCATCTTTCTATTGATTTTGCATAAGCTAGGACAGTGCATCAGTTCACTATGCTGATATGACTTACTTCCTCCCATCATGTCTGCATGAGAAAAAAAAAACTTTTAACATACTTGCTTGGAAGGAGTCTATTTAAAAACCTTCACTGTATCATTGTAGGTAAATCTAAATGATACAGTAAGTGAAATAAGTCAGACACTCAAAGACAAATACGATTTCACTGGTGTCTGCAGTTTCAAAAAATTATTATCCAACAAATGTAAATTACAGAATAATGGTTGCAAGGAGTTGGTGTAGTGTGTAGAAAAGAGTGATAGACAAAGAATATATAATGTCAGGACAAAGTTCAAGAGAGCTTATACAGAGATACATTGTATTATTAAAAAATGTTGTGTGTCAGGTTACTAGGAAGATGACTGTCATTATTACCATATGCTAATAAGCTAAGTGTAGTCATTACATAATATACATGGATTTATTGCAGCCTGTTTTATACTGTCATCATACACAATTACAGCTGTCCATTTAAAATCAAGAAATAAAAGTAAAAAAAAAATCAATTAGAACCTTAACTTCTTGAGTTCTTTATATATTCTGGATATTAGCCCTTTGTCAGATATAAGGTTGGTAAAAATATTTTCCCAATCTATAGGCTGTCATTTTGTTCTCATGACAGTGTCCTTTGCTTTACAGAAGCTTTTCAGTTTCATGAGGTCCCATACTCCAACCAAGAACAATGCATGGAGAGACATAGACCCCCTGAACAGATTTAGCCCATGGCAGCTCACTTTTCAAGTGGGTACCCTAGTAAGCAGAACAAGGGGCTATCTCTGATGTGAACCCAGTGGCTGGCTCTTTGATCACTTCCCACTGGGGACGGGGCAGTTTTACCAGCCCAAAGAGGAAGACAATGCAGTCAGTCCAGGTGAGACTTGATAGGCTAGGGTCAGATGAAAGAATAGGAAGACCTACCATATCAGTGACTTGGGGAGGTGAATGGGTGGAAAAGAAACAGGAAGGGTGGGATTGGAAAGGAATAAGGGAGGGGACTACAGCTGGGAAAAAAAATTGAATAAACCCTAATAGATAGATAGATAGATAGATAGATAGATAGATAGATAGATAAGTAAAATAAAAAGAATGATTTAAAGGTGACTTATGCTAACACTGCTATAAACTATGGTGACTTGAAAAGCCTAAATTTCCTATCTTATTCCTATTTCCTGAAGTTGGTGTTCATACTTCAGCCTAAATGAATTCAAATTGTCTCCAAGGATACACCAAACAGGTAAGTTCTTATGATTTTAACATTGCGGTATACATAGAAAGATCTATTTGTTTTCACTAGTCCCTCTCACTGGCCTGACCATTTTACCTGAACAACTCAGCCACAAAGTGGCCATGCCCTCTTACCTCTGATTCTTTACTCCTTTTGTTTCTACAACATTCTCCCTTGCTCTTCACAGTCTAGTTCTGTTTCTTCAGCTTCACATTCTAGCACAGGCTGACATTTATGTGCTACCTGGCAGACAGTTCTTCCTGTACACAGCTGCACATCACACTTTATAAACAAGACTTTGCCAGAGGCCCTCATGAGTCATCATATATACGAGCAGAAGGCTCACGGCTCCTTGGTCCCTCTGTACCTGGTTTGTGTATTGGAAGGCCCCACAACACAGAGCTAAACAGAAACAAATCTAAATCAGGACACGGTCTCTTTTCTAACTCACTTACCACTTCTCTGCACAGTTACTTTGTTTCCTTAGGCATACAGGAAATAGGATGTCAGTGTAACAGGTAAAAGTTCAGTTTTCAAAAGGGATTGGCTTTTAATTAAGGAACCATTTAGAGTTATACTACAATTGAACATTTGTCCATAAAAAATACTTTAAAGTATTATTTTTCTTTTACCATATGGTTTTCTAATACTAAATGGTCAGCCTTGAAAACAAACATACAAGTAAATTTATGTAGGGTGAACAGGTTGTATTTGCTTTTTTAGGACAATACATGTATATACACACATACATATATGTAATAACACTTACTGAACAAAGAGTCTATGAATTAGAAAAATAGCAAAGAGAGGATACCAGAGGGCTTAAAGGGAGAAAAGGGAAGTAGGAAAATGTAATTATATTATAATCTCCAAAGATAAAAGAAATATTTTTTAAAAAGATTACACACACACACACACACACATTCTAATATCCATTTGGAACAACATTATCCTATGTGTATAATAGTGGTAAAAGAGTGAGAAAGTTTTATAATGAATTTCTAAATTCTGAAAATAAAGAAAGAATATAAAACAATAATAAAGATTTGATATATCAATATGGTATTTTTGTAGAAAGAAGAGTCTGTAGAAAAGACAAAATGCTGTGAAATTTGTTCTCAATCAATAAAAGTAAAATTAAAGTATCATAATTTTTACATCATTGGTAAATCAATCTAAACATAACATTACTTAGGAATTTTTATACATAATTAAAAATATTAAAACAAATGACAGTATTGTATTGTAGAAACAACTAATTAATAAAACTTTAATTTACAATGAATACAACCAATATTATAAGATTATTTTAACTGACATAATTTTTACTGTCATTTGCTATAGTCTATGTATCAATAATCCACATCACCTTATACAGTAGAAAGAAAAGGCAATACCTTATTAGAATGTCTAGAAACCCAGCTATACCACTCCTAGGCATATATCCAAAATACAATCATGTACACAACAAGGACATTTATGCAACCATGTTTGTAGCAGCTTTATTCGTAATAACCAGATCCTGGAAACAACCCAGATGTCCCTCAAAGGAGGAATGGATACAGAAATTGTGGAGAGCACCATCTTCTAGGTATAATGCAGCCATCGAAGACACGTTGCACAGAAGCTGCCTTTGAACGCACTGGGCCTGTACAAGACAAGTCTGTCATCACTAAAGCATGTCTCGGGGAGGAGCTCAAAGGATTTTGACCCACCATGAGTGGGTCCTTCCACTCCTCAGTCCTTCTGTTCCCTGCTGTTCCTCCCTTCCATCCACTGTTTCTCTTTCTTTTTCTCTTAATCTTTCTCCTTCTCCTTCTTTTTCTCTATCTCTTTCTCGCTCTGCTCCTGCTCTTGCTCTTCAGAAAAGGGAAAGCCTAACATGGATATCAACCAGCTGTGGCATATCAAGTTGCAGTAAGACTATTGAGGCTAGAGGAGGCATCTCAGTAGGGTGAAAGGGGCCCAAGGGCAGGCAACAAAGTCAGAAATAACCTCTGCTTCCACTGTTATGTGTCCCAAATGAAGATGAAACTACACCATTATTACATATGTGCAGAAGGCCTAGGTCAGTCCCATGCATGTTCTCTGGTTAGTGGTTCAGTCTCTGTAAGCCCCTATGGGCTCAGGTTATTTGATGTCCTTGATGCCTCAAGGACTCTTGCTCAGCTATGTTCATAGCAACTTTATTCATAACAGCCAGAAACTGGAAAACATCTAGTTGTTCCTCAATCAAAAAATGAATAAAGAAAATGTGGTACATTTACACAATGGCACTATTTAAAACACTGACGTCATGAAGTTTTCAGCCAAATGGATGGAACTAGAATAGATCATCCTAAGTGAGGTAACTCAGACCTAGGAAGACAACCATTGTATGTGCTTACTTATAAGTAAATATTAGCTGTAAAGTAAGGATAACCATGCTACAATCCACAGTTCCAAAGAAGCTAAGTAAAAGAAGGGCTCAAGGAGCAATCGTTGAATCTCAGGAAGAAGGGGAATTAGAATAGACATCATGGGTGTACTGGGACAAGCTGAATGTGGGAGGGTTTGAGAATAGCAACAGTATAATTATTTATTTACTAATTAAAATAGAATATCAATGCTTTCCTTACAAATCTATGGTATTATTCTGTTTTTGTTTGTTTTGTTTTTTCATCTAAATAACACACGAGGTAAGGAAATTTAAAGTTTCATTTCATTTCTTTAGGAAAATATTTATGAATTATTTGCCATATGAATATAGAAAACACACAAAAAGTAAATAAAAAATAATAGATTAAATAGCCAGTGGAGGGCTGGAGAGATGGCTCAGAGGTTAAGAACCGGCTACTCTTGCAAAAGGTCTTGAGTTCAATTCTCAGCAATCACAGGGTGGCTCACAACCATCTATAAATGAGATCTGGTGCCCTCTTCTGGTGTGTAGGCATACATGCAGGCAGAACGCTATATAAATAATAAATAAATCTTACAACAACAACAACAAAAAGTCCAATGTGCTTGGGTTGTAGCTCAGTGGTAGAGTTGTAATCTAACATGTGTGAGGCTGTGGGTTCAATCCTCAGCAACACACACACACACACACACACAGACACACACACAAAATAGTCAGTGGAACTCTGTAACAAAAAGCGTAAGAAGTATACCAACTTCTGCAACATATATCCAAGGCTATGCAGCCACAATACGTATCTCTATTCAACTGATAACTTTCCCTAGGTAGTAAGTTAGGAACTAAAACAAACAAAAGCAAACCCACAGCAATTGCATCCTTCGTCCTGTATACTTTTCCTTGCCGTGTCATTGAGACACTGACGAATCCCATTACTATAACCTATTCTATAGATATATGCAATAGGCCTGCAGCTCTGTGTACCATTAATCAGTTGCCATAGAAGAAATATTGGCTGTGCCTTTCAGTGGAGAAAGGTTTGATTGTTTTATTTTCCACACAGTATTCAGTCAATGTGACTGCGTGTTTTTAAACACATTTATCCAGATCTCTGTGAGATGAGTTAAAAAAAAGAGAGAGAGAGAGAGAGTGGAAGCATCACAGAATCACAGACACATCACAAAAGGATGTATTATGATATGAAATATGGGCTTCCAATTCTGTGACGCATGTTCAAATACCAGCTCTGTCATTTCACTACGGCGTGTGCCACTGGGTAAATTGGTCTCTTCAAGCAATAATACTAATGAAGGTTATTTAGGAGCAGAGCGTAAGAACATCTCAGAAGTCAGCATACACATGTCTAATGCATGACATTTTTCTAGTGTTGCTCTTATTGCAATTTAGTGAAGGCAACACACACTAAGAAATATTGAGCAATTCCCTTAATTTTGTCATCTTGTGTGTTTGGCCTGAAAGAAATGCAAAAAAAAAAAAAAAAGAAAAAACAAAAACCATTAAGCTTTATGAACATATAATCCTTATAAAGAAGTAGAACATATCTTAAAATTATATGTATATATATATGTTATGTATATGTTGAATATACATATATATTCAGAGTCACCTAATATACTGGATGAAACAACCAAGGAGAGAGTCTCGGGCTTTCATTCAAACAATTCCTATAATTCAACATTTTTAATGCCTACTGTCCTTGACTTACATGCTGTGAAAACCGGCATCAGTAACTATGCTCTATTGAATCTCATAACCTGGCAAAAAATTATTTCACAAAAATATTTATAATATTAAATAATACATTAATTGTTATTAAGGGTATGCCATATGAAACTGGAGATATAAACTTATCTTAATTATGAAATGGAAACTTTATGTGGTTACATGTAAGCTAATAATAATTTAGCTTCACCAGAGATTAACATTAATGTACTATTAAATTTTATCACTGATAGATAATTTTCAGAGTAAAGTTATGACTATATTTTACAGCCTCACACAAAGAATTTATCTTTGTCCACTTTATTTTTAACAACCTTTAAAATAAGGAGCTGCTGACTTCAAAGTTCTCACTTATCTTGCCTGCATGAGTAAATTTTCAGTTTGCACCTCACAAGTTCACATCATCCAATCACATGTTAACCCAGCAAGTATCTGCATGAGTACTATATTTTCGGGAGAAACTCTAGCAATCACAATGCCAGGGTTTTTTTGCCTGCTCTGTATTTTTGACTTGGCAATATCCAGAAACCTCCTACAGAGACTCTGGCTCCTGTCCTTTACAGCACATTCTTGCCAGCCACAGGAAAAATAAATAAAATAAATGATTGTTGTTTAATAAGATGTGTTAATACAATGATATGTCCTAAATTACAGTTTACTCTGCTTTATGAATTATGTTCTTAAAATTGCATGTCACTTGGACAGAATTTCTCTTTATTTCCATTTAAAATTAATTAACAATCACATAGCTTTCCCACCTCCCCATTAATGATAAACTATGAGTCTCCCAACATTAGTGCTTGTATTGTTATTACAAAATACTCTTGTAAATCTTTATGTTATCTTAGAAGGATATTAATATTGACTCAGTAAACCAAGAAGGTGCATATATTTCAATACTATTCTTCACACATGAAGCACAGAAATTCCAGAAGATCCAACAGATTAAAACATAATGAGTCATGTGAAAAATTTCATTTCCCAGAAAAAAAGATTTGGTCATCTAATTGAATAATGCCTGTCCGTCATCAAAGAAGAAAGAATTGTAAATAACATAGACATGGCAAGCAGAGAATTGTTTCTAGAGCAAGTTAGTGCAACATGGCAGACCTACTGCGGAGTCTCACCTGACTTGCTGACAAATGTTCAAGCCTGCTGGTGCACGAGGATATTAGTGACGCCGTGATAACAAATGCAACACACTGTTAGGTGTCATAAGGCCTTATACAGAAACCTAAAACGCTTCGGGAACCGAGGTGTTGCTTAAAGCTCTTCTGCTCATTCAATATGTGATCAAAGAAAGGGAAAAATTAAAAGCTGGCTACATAGGTAGTGGAATAATTGTGGTTTTAGTTCTCAAATTGGCAATCATTGGCCTAGAATCACCTGCAATGAGGAAGACTGCTATTTCTCTAATGAACATTGACCTAATTCAGATTCTTTTAAAATAAACTTATGAAGTGGTAATAATGAATAAGAGGATTATGAAAAGGTAGTGTTAATAACCAGATTCGCCAGAAAAACTAACTCCATCATTTTGGGCCAAATATGAAGCAAGCTTTATTAAATATTAAATATTGACTATGAGCTGGACATTGGTCAGGATTATTCACAGGAATTTCCCACCTGAGAATGGCCTTTATCCATGTGTTAGAGGAGCTTGTAAGGACAAAATTATAGCCCTCTGTACTTTCCCATGAGACTTTGTTATTTCCTAAGAACTACAATTCCCAGAATTCCAGGAAATTAGCTGGTTCCTGGGCAGGTGGTACTTACAGGTTAATTTAGGGCATTTCAGTAGTAATGAAGGTGAAATTATAGAACATTTCCCAGGGCATATGCTGATATTTTATTTTATTTTATTTCATTTTTGTTTTTAGCTTTTTAAAAAATTTTATTATTAGTTACATTTTATTAAGTCTGTATCCCAGCTGTATCCTGCTCCCTCATATCCTCCCAATCCCACCCTCCTTCCCTCATCTCCTTCCTTCCCTTTTCTAACTCCACTGATTGGGGAGGACCTCCTCCCCTTTCATCTGACCCTCTTTTATCAGGTATCTTCAGGACTGGCTGCAAAGTCCTCCTCTGTGGCCTAGCAGAACTGCTCCTCCTTTGGGGGTGGGGAGGTCAAAGAGCCTGCCATATTTTCTAAGGAATAGTTTCGCACAATAAACTTTAATGATGATTACAATAGATGTTTTTTTTTTTTTTTTAATATTCCCAATAAGGAAGGAAATAAAGAAACATACAGAAACATTTCTGAATGTGTTGCATCCTAAATGATTCTACTCTTTAAGACATTTGGGAAAATCATAAAAGGATAGTGCTATTAAATTATTCTCATTTTTTTTTCTTTCTTTGGTTTTAGAATTTGTAAGAGGCATTAAATTTCAATACCATCTAGAGAAAACTAAATTTTGACTTATAATTATATTGAACGTCTCATTAGATATTATTGTGTATTTCTATCATTTTCCAAAAGAACACCACTCAACTTTTCTGGATATACAACATTTCCACATGCTTCCCAACACAGCCTGTGGGTGCCCAGCAGAACAGGGGACCAGCTGTGTCTTTCAAGAGTGACATCCAAACTCTAACTTGCCAGACAGTCCCAGCTACTTAGGAGCCCTAAGCAGGAGCACCGAACACTTAAGAGCAGCCTGGGAAACAGATAGATTCCACATCACAAGAAAACAAAATAATTATAGTTTTAGATATTCTTCACCTTTATAAGTAGACCTTAATATCTGCCTCCTGGAGCATCAAAATTTCTTTTCAGATTAACCAATATAATATCACCACTTTAGTTATAGAAGAAATCATGTAAAGGTTTACAAAATTCAATAGTGTTCAGACTTAAAAGGGGGCTCAGAATTAAATAGTGTTCAGATTAAGCAAATAGAAAGGAATATTAACATTTGTCTTAAGGAGCCCCCCTTTTAGTTTATTTTCAGTTAAAAAAATTGGACAAATGATATGACACAAGAACATTTGCTAAGATCATTGCAGCTTAGGGTCGAATCAGGTACCACAGGCAGAATAGGAATGCACAGAATTCCAGGATTTTTTTTTTCTTCCTGTTTGTTTTTTCCATTTAAAAAAAAAGTGGAATATTTAACTAGAAAGAGTTGGAGACTCTATTATAGCTTCTTGAAGTAAGTTTTCTTTTCCTTCCTTCCTTCCTTCCTTCATTCCTTCCTTCCTTCCTTCCTTCCTTCCTTCCTTCCTTCCTTCCTTCCTCTCTCTCTCTCTCTCTCTCTCTCTCTCTCTCTCTCTCTCTGTCTCTCTCTCTCTCTCTCTCTCTTTTTCCCCAGGGTTGTAGCCTTAGTTGTCCTAGGCTCACTCTGTAGAGCAGGCTGGCCTGGAACTCACAGAGACCCAGCTGTATTACAGCATGCCAGGCTACAGCGTACCATTTCAATGGGATGAGGTATAGAGCTGCTCTTCCTGGAGTGCCAGGAATTTTTATAGTTTTAAAACCTCAGAATCTTTTGCTGTCTGATGAGGCAGGCTTTGTCCATAGCTCCTGGAATTTATCTCAGACCTTTCCCCTTAAACCCTTGAGCATTACTTTCATACCATATAACCCATCCTTATAAGTGATGTCACCTGTGCTTTACAACACCTTAAGTGACTTCTATGTGAAGGGCCAGATCAATCCTGTACCCACAGGCTTTATGTTTACCTCAGTTGAGTTCCCTAGAACCTAAGTCTTGGGCACTATCTCTGAGTCAAAAGTACCCATTTTTGTGAAAGGAGCCAGTAGTACTTTGTAAAGACATAAACCTCTCTTAAATTGTTGTACACTTGGGACTGAGTTGTTATCTGAACACTTTTCTCTAAAATTGTTACATACTTAAATATGGCTAAAGTGAAATGATCTGAGATAGACTTTAGAAGTCTGGGTCTAACATCTACTGTTTACAATGAAATCCAATAAACTCAGGCTGAGCCTAGTTTCATCCTTACCTTATCCTGATCGTTTTATCTCCTTCCTGCTGTAAGGCCTGCAGGGGAATCACCACCCAAAGAAACAAATACAAAATCCACCAAAACCAGAAACAGTATTTAGCTTATCAGTCCTAGGGTTTCTGAAGGGACCCAGTGACCTGCTCACTAGTGACTGCAAGAACGGTACAGGGGAGCCTGACAGATGGCCCAGTACTTAAGCGGGGTCCACTGCTCTGGGTTAAGATCTGAGAAATTCATTTCCACACCTGTGTCAGATGGAAACCTGGCTCCAGGGACAACTGGCACCTCTGGTCTTTGTGAGCATGCACTCTACACTTTTATTCATTTACCATTTACTTACTTACTTGTCTACATTAACAGAACGGTCTAACAACACTGCTCTGGAGTCATGTGACGCTGGGGCTAATCTTGACTGTTGTGCTCTTTAACGATTTACCATGTACAAATTATCTAAACTGACTAAACAAAACTCAGCTCCGCAACACTAATAATACTATTAGGCAGTTTTGATTCGTTTTTATGTATCGCTGGTTTTCAGAGTCATGAGATGCAAAGTCATTAAGTTTGACATGAAGACTATTTTTAAATGAAGACATTGAAGCTGTAGATGAAAAACAATTCATATGTGAGCTCTGCCTATCTGACTGTGACAGAATGTCCTCAAAAACAGCTAGTGTTAACCCTCTTCATAGGATTTTCCTGTAAACTCACTGCCTGAAGACAGACTGCCTGTTCTCATTAGTACCAAAATGCTTGATCCACCTTACAAGCTTTCACTTGGCGCCTGAAATAGAAAACATTTTTTCTTAAAATGACATTTGTGTCTTTATTTCTATTCAGTCAGTTATTTACCACAACATGCTGTGATATGCTCGCATGCATGTGGAGCTAAAAATTATCTTTTATCCTGACAATTAGAAGAATTAAAACTCAAGGCTCCCGAGAATTTAAACCTAAAAGAGTAGGTTTAAACCTGATAGTGGAATTTGGAAGTAGTTGTGCCTGGGTTTCCACGGAGTTATTGTGTGAAAACTCTAATATATTGTCTAATCAAGTGGGTTTACATTATCTAACGATGTAGTGGTGCTTGACCCTACTCCCTAATCTTGACCTTTGATTTTTGTTTAAAAGCATTTCAAGACCTACAGGCCAGAGAACATGATCAAGATTTAAATCAGCACAATGATTTCCTCTGCATCCCAGAACATCTATCTGCATATTCCCCAACATTATCCTCCTCAAATTAGTTTGCCATTTCATTGTCTTGTTTATCTGTGTTTTTTTTTAACCTGAAAAAGAAAATAATCAAGACCAATTAAAATAGCAAACAATTGGCTTAAACACAGGGTCAAACTAATAATATAGTAGAAAAATAGATGAAAACATTCATTCCTGTATATTAAATTTAAAAATAAAATTAGTATAAATATTGCCCAAATACAGAGCTCAATAATAAAGAGAACATTAGTTTTTGCTTCCCTTTTCTTCATCTCCTTTTCTGGTTTCTTTCTTTTTGTGGCAGGTATTATATAAAAGCTATAATTGACATTGGTATTTATCATTGGCTATGGACCATATTAAGAGATTTGTAGGTGCCATCTATATGAACTCTCCAACAAACCAAAAACAGCCAATAGAATACTCTTTTAGAAAGCAAACTCTTCTCCAGGGTGATCATGTAATTTGAGAAGGAGAAGACTTTCATGGAAGGCTGGATTTTAGGAGCAGATTCTGTTAACTGAATTCTTTTTTCCACAGCACATACATATTAGATTCAAACTATTTTGAATCTAGAGAAACTAAAATGTGCATTCTCTCAGAAAATAAGACAAAGGATAGTAAAGTACTTGAATACCCACTCATAGAGTGTTATGCCATTTGGGTAAAAACAAACTTGTGAACTTTTAAAAAATAAGTTCTTTTGAGGTCAAGAAATTGATAATATTATAGAAGAGTCATATATCAAGAACAAATGATTTGTTATTTTAGCCACAAATTTAAACTCCTATATTAATTTTATTCAGTTAAAACCACTGGGAAAATGTTAGGCAGCACCAGTGACTGTCAGCATTCTGACTCACGCTTTTAGGTGGACGAGAGTAAACCTCACCATCCTTACATTGAACTGTGCATACCCCCAGAAGTGTTTCTGATTGCCATATTTCCTTTTTGAATTTGTAATCTTTTTATTTAAATTATAAATGCTTATAATTCTACCCACATTGACTATTGGAATGATTCATGCCTTAGAACATGGACATGGATAGTGCTCCTGAATTAAATCCCCTTGGTTTCTTGGCTTAGGGAAATAATTACATTGTACACAACGTTACCATTCTTATTCATCACTTTGGGCAATAACATTGTCCTGTTTTTATTTCTTGTCTGTGCTATCTATCTTTGCCCTCATAAGAACGCCAATCTAGTGCATGAAGTTACCGTATACAGTATCACAATACTTTTTTGGTAGACTATAACCTATAGAGAATTCTGTTAAGCTTTTAGCCAAGCACGTGACACACTGGTGAAACACACTAAGTTTACTATTACTGTGATGTCACCTAAGTTCTCAAGCAGATTTGATGCAAAACAAACAAACAAACAAACACCAAAAATACTGTAGTTGTTCTTGCTTAGAGCAACCATATGGGAGAGGGCCAACCCCTGACACTATCAATGATACTCTGCTGAGCTTAAAGACAGGCACCTGACCAACTCTACGAAAACAGGGCCTCAAACCAGTTTCTGAGACTCACAGCAAAACGTTGGAAGATGCTTAGGGATTCTCGTGGAAAAGTCACCTAGTGGTGCCAGGAGCTCCACAAGAAGACCAACAGAGGCAACTAACCAGGGCCCAGATGGGCTTGATGAGACTGAAGCATCAACCAAGGACCATGTATGAACTGGGCCTAGGCCCCCTATAATGATGTAGCAGATGGACAGTGAAGGCTTCATGTGGGTCCTCTAGTAAGGGAAGTAGGGATTGCATAGAACAGGGACTCACTTGCCAGCTTTTTGATCACTTCCCCCTAGGCCACAGGGAGAGGACATATCCTCATTCCTGAAGCAACTGATGAGCTGGGGTGGATGAGAAAGGGAGCTCCCCTTTTCTGAAGAATAGACCAGGAGGGAGGGAAGAAGGGCGAGGAGGGGTGGGGCAACAACCAGGATGTAAAGCAAATAAAAATTAAATTAATTTAAAAAATTCAATATAATCTGGGAAATGCGTACTATTTTTTATATGTTTATCTAATGTCTTAAAAATTATTCGAGCATTCTCACTAAAAAATTCAAGATGCTCCCACATTCGATACATGATTTCCTCATTTAAAAAAAAAAGTCAGGAAGTAAATAATGACAGTGCAGTAGTCTCATGTGTGAAATGATTAGCCAAGTGTCCTGAAAGTCAATCACTGCAGAGCCTCAGCCCGCCTCCAGTTGTTCATCCTCTGACGCCTTTTCATTAGTCATTCTGTCCCAGTGTCTCTCATTCAGAGTTCTGGCCATTCTAAAATCCCTAAAAAATGGCCAGCATGCTTCAAGAGAGATTAAATGATGTAATAGACAGAAATTAACAAATGGCCTTAAATGAATGTACCTTCAAATCATCAATGGGTGGCTTGTGTGGCTTATTGATTTCTGTGTTTCTCAGTGGTGGAAACAGGACTTTAAAAATCAATAGCACGTGATAGACCATTTAAAGTTATACTCTATTCAATTGAGATGCTTGACATATTCAAAAACAGCTTACTATGACAGCGGCATTTTATAAATAGTCAAGAGCCAGAAATAATTTAATTGTGTAAATAATATCAGGCTCTTGCCTTAATTGGCAATCTTAGTGTCTCTCAGTAAATGATAGGCATCTGTGCAAAGGAAAATGAGGATTTTTTTACATCCTTGGACCATACAGAAGGCTTTCCTTGAAAAGATTTAGAACTTCTGTCCTGCTCCCTCTCCTACCACAGTCCCGTTTATACTATTCAACAGCACCTGTAACCACCAATGTTGTGTTGTGTTATATTTATTTGCCATCTGCCTCCTACCTCTAGAGCTGTAATTGTCTACAGGGTAGAGTTTTGACATTTGTTGTTGTCATTACGTACTATCTGGAGAGAATTATTGGGTGCTATGAGCACCCAATACGTAGAGGCCAGGGATGTGGTTACACATTGTATGGTACATAGGAAGGCACGTTATCCCATGGATTATCCAGCCCCAAATGTACATAATCCAGAGGGTGAGTAACCTTGCTTTATAATGAAAAATCTTGAAAACAGAGACTCCCATTTCACTGGATAAGTTTCTAACACATATGAATGGATGGATGGTGTTAGTGCCAGAGAGCAAAGAAGCCGGATGCTCAATTTCTGTGAAAACAGGTCAGTGGAGAAGAACACTAAAGCAATTCCCAGGGAAAAGTGCAATGTTGAAAATCCCACTATTGTCTCTAAGCACACATCCTGTGCACAATTTAAAAAATCGCAAAGTGCTAGCAATCTCTTGATAGTTAAATACCTTTAAACTAACTGAAAATAGTTAAAGCATGACATGATTTTAATAGAAGATTCACATGCGTGTTCACACGTACATAAATTATCATTTAATTTTAACATAGAATGATGCGATAATTTTCCAGGTTTTTGTCACAACAATTTAATTCTAAGTTTCATAGAAGAAGAGTTGTTTAATCTCACTAGGAAAAAAAAAGAAGAAAAAAATATAAGCTATGCATCTCTGTCTTCTTAGAATACGTATTTGCAGATCAGTGTTTACTCATTTTCTCTAGGGCTTACTGCACCCTAAATATCCTGATGGAAAAAAATATATTGATCTTTAAATACATTTTGGCATGGCTTGATTTTTGAGCAACCTCTTTTTATGCAACCCACCATCAGTCCACATTCACATCTGTAGCCAAAGGAAAGGTAGAGTCTGTAAGAATGTGTTTTGCTGACTGAAGCGAAACTCAGCATAAATAAAACAAAAGATGGAATTCGCATTACATCGTAGCCCAAGCCTAGAGATCAAATGAAGTCATGATTTGACTACATTTTTTTTTAACCTGGATCACACTTTTTTCTGCCCAAAGATATTTAGGAGATATTCTGTAAGCACTGATATATTCAAATGTGTCAAAGAATGGCACTACTTTCAGTGCTCATTCATCAAGCTTCTAAACACTAGGTTCTTAGATACCAGATTGCCTACACTCTTTATGTGTTTTCCTACTTGAAAGATCCTAGTGACTCAATATGAAAACCTTAGCAAAATATCACAAAAAGGCTGAGTTGCTAAAGATTTAATTTTTTAAAAAAAGTGGTGTTCTCTAGCAAACTGTCTGAGTATAATGTCTAAAAGTTACCTTGAGTGTAACACTTAGCCTGCTTTCATTTGTTGTAACTGAAAACATTATAAATTTACTATTCTGTGACTTACATAAAATGTACATTGAGGGTTTACAAACAAAAAGAAATCACCTGTGAGAATGTATGTCATTTATATCTGCCGTTTTTAACTCCAAACCTGATGCTCTTTTTAATCACACACTACTTAATGTTGCTCCTGAGTTGTTTAATCCTATGTGTTTTGTTTCATCAATTAAGACAAGCTTGGAAGGACAGTAAACCTCCTCTTCACTTCTTCCTACAGTTTTTACCATAATAAGATTTTTACTTTGGTTCTCTTAGTAGAAAAGCAATATAATAGGTTAGGGCATGGATGAGAAATAAATGACTTAAAGTAGTTTGGGCAACTATTGGTAGGATGTTCTTTTGGACTGTGTACAATTTACCCTTGTTCATTCAAATGCTGATTTATTTACCCCACTATCTGGTTTCAATCTGGACATTGCATTGTGATGCTTTTTCTAAGTATCACCTGTCTCAAGTTTGTGTAAACATGACACCATTTATTCTCTATATGGTCAATTAAACAACCAGCCCCAATGCCAAGCAATGGAGAGAATAGGATGGGACATCCTGGTCGAAGGGGAATGAGAGGAAGTAGGATGGAGGAACAGAGGTCAGCAGAAAAGAACTTGGAACCATGAGAAGAGATGAGCCAGACCTAGAATATAACTAAAAGCAAGTATAATGGGTGAAATCTGAATGGTAGGAAACTATGTGGGCTTGGAGGTTTAGGATGGAGTAACTGTTGCCCAGCATTGTGCTCTAGGTTAATTAAATAAATCCTGTGTGGTGATTTGTGTATACAGCTGGTTTAGGAATAACCACTGCTTAACTAAAAGATAAACCAATAGTAAATATTAATAACCCACAACAAATGGCGCCCAACTAATTTAAGTGTACGACAGGCAACTAAACTGGGGTGAAAGTTGTCTAATAATCAAGAGTCACAATTTTGCTTTGATCCTTTTTACAATGAGTGGTACTGCTCAACGCACATGTAATTTCTAAGACTTGTTTGCAAAACAGAAAAGTCCCAGAAAGCTGGAGAAGCATTAATGACAACCAATCATATATTTTGCACTTCTAATCAGTGATGTGGTTTGATAATGCTTTGAAAAACATTGAAGTAAATGGCAGTATTTGAGAATTGTAGCAATAGAAGGGCTTGCTACACTTGAAGCCTGGATTTGTTTCCCAAGCCCCTCCCTCGATCATTCTAATATTTATGACCCATATTACTCTCTCAAAGCTTCAAAATATTCCAAGGCCCAGGTAATTTTTTTTTCTTTTTCTTCTTCATTTATTGCTCTTCCTTCCTCTCCATTTTCTTCTGTCTCTTTTGTTTTCCACCTCATAATAATATTTCTTGTTTCAAGAGTGGTCTCAAATTCATGAGTGACCTCGCATACATACACACATTGACCGAGTGAAGGTAAAGGGTGTAAGATGGTTATGTACGGCAAGACCTATCATCAAATGCTGGTAAGGATATAGGGATAGGGGACACTTACCCACTGCTGGTGGGCATTCTGTAGTGTAGTCACTATGAAAATAAATATGGAAGTCATATGGTACTATCATCTGACCCAGTTACGTCACTCCTAGGCATATATCCAAAGAATTCTACATCCTACTGTAGAGATATTAATATATCCATGACTACTGCTGCGCTATGCACAGTAGCAAGGAAACAGAACCAAGTCTGATATCCTTTAGCAGGAAAATGGGGCATGAAAAGGTAGCAAGAGACATAGTGGAAGTTTTCCGGCTGTTTAGAGAGGTGAAATTTGCTGAAAAATATATGGGACTTAAAATAATTATATTAAATTAACATATTCTCAGAAAGGCAAAAGTAGAATGTTTTCTCTCAAATACAGAACTTTAAATTTTAAAGTTTGTATGTATGCATATAGGCAGTTGGGAGACAGGAAATTACAAGAGAGGGGTTAAGCAGTTTTGGGGGACAGGGCAAATGACACCGCTGTCATGGAAGTGAAAAGGTTACTGACTGGGAAAAGTACTAGAGAGGAAATAAAAAGGAAGCAACAAAGACAACTTTTTTAAAAACCACATAATAAAACCTAATTTTTATAAGCTAATAAAAGAAAAAATAAATTAATAAATAAAGGAACTATCATATATTAAAACTTATTAATTCATAACTTAGGACCAGTAAAGCATACCTATCGAAGTGTTTTAGAGTATTTTTAAATTTTTTTCATTTTAATAGTTGTTTACAAAACAAAATAATTCTATTTACTGGTACAATAAGAAATGTAATAAAGCCTCATAGACATCAAATAACTTTGAACCCATACAGGAACTTATGGCTCCCTTGCAGCAACCACTGAATTTAGTTTTACAATGTAGTGTGTGCATGCGTGTGTGTGTGTGTGTGTGTGTGTGTGTGTGTGTGTGTGTGTGTTTGAGTGTGTGTGCATGTGTGTATCTTTCACTGGGTATTAAGCCAAAGGCCCTACAATAGGGTGCCAGGCAAGTCCTCTGTTGCTAAGTTTTATTTACCCACCATCTTTTTGCCTTTTTTTTTTCTTTTTTTAGATAATACTTTAATTACATAATTTATCCTCTATTTTCCCTCGCTTCAAGCCTTCCCATATATCCCAAGTAACATAATTTCATTTGTTGAGACAGTCTTACTATACTGTCAAGGCCAGCTTTGAACTCACTCCTCAGTATCCCGGAATGGCCTTCAACTTGTGCTTCTTTGACCAAAACCTCTGTCCTGAGTAGTAGATCATGGTCTTGCACTACCAGGCCTGGCTTAAAATAGATATTCTCAAGTCATATATCAGACGAGTAACGTTCTCACAGAAACACAAGCACACACGTACCTTCTAATTTAGGATCCTCACTTGGGTGCTGCACACTACTGATTTGCTCTTTAATACTATGTGTGCCGTACTGCAGATTGAGCCCAAGGCAGCAAACATGTCAGTTCAATGCTCTACCACTGAGTCATAACCCCAGTGTCATGCATCCAACATTTTCAGAATAGTTCTTCACCACTACACAGTTCTTCGACACAATTATGAAACAGCACATATGGATTCTGTAGGAGCAGGTTGTGGTTTTGTTTAATGAAGAGATAAGCTAATAAAAGATTACCTAGTTTATACTTCGTTAATATTATAAAAGCTTCTAATGACATTTAATTTATTAGAATTTATGGACATAGAAACTTAAAACCATTTAAAATATATTACAAATAATTATGTGAACATTGATTCAATTGTCAGCTAATTGTAGTTCATAAAATATGTCACTGTGCCTCTAACCATCACACAAACAACATTCTTTTCTCCAATTGTGATTACTCAAAATAAAAATTTTAAAATCATTAAAAGGAAAATTACTAACATTTACAAATATTCTATTTCTGAACAATTTTTTTTTCAAATAAACAATGTGAGAAACAGAACATAATATTCTGTGATTTATATTTCATGTATGAGAATGAGAAATAGCAGGACTGTTTCTCTCTCCTCAGTTTTTTCCACTCCATTTTCCTCTCTACCTCCATTCCTCCATCTTTCCCTTCTTCCATCCTCTCTCTTTTTCTTTGCTGCTCTATTTCAGTGACTGCCAAACTCTACTGAAGACACTATCCCCACCATAGGTATTTTAGAATATCACAATCCATTTTCTCTAGGTAGGTCATAGACACTAGGATCACCCCTTTTATTTAAAGTCCCTAAAGCCTAACTATAAAGGTCACTTTTTCTCCTGCCACTAGAAAATTGTCTTTCCAGAGGAATCCTTTCCAAGCTCTGGAGGAAGGAATGTTTCAAAAACTAAAATAGTCCAGCTAGACTGTCTCTTCTTGGGTTTTCCCATAGTTCTTAACATATTGTTTGTGATGGCAACTTTTTTGTGAGACTGTGGATTCTCATCAAATCTAAACATAAAAACTGTCTCCTTTTGTCTTCTAGTTTTCATTTCTGAAGGTTCCCAGGTCGCATAAAATATTCATTAAACAGTACTTTTTTCCCTCTTTTCTACTTGCCTTTTCTTATAGTTATGTTGGTTAAACCCACTTGATAGAAAAGAAAAGTTTTAATACTATTTTTGCCTGTACAATAACTCATTATTTCAGGGCCTGACAATTCTGTGAAATGATAATTAACAAGCAATGTTTCATTCAGCTAATAAAGACAAAGGCTGAAATATATCTAGAAGCACAATAAAATAGAAATTTATTCGTACATGAAACATCCAACCTACTTGCAGTAAGTCAAATATTTCCCACAATTTCATAATTAGTACTTTCTTTACATACTCCTTAGATCAGCCAATGTTTTCAGTTATTTCAAGGCAGTGAAATGAATGTTTAAGAAAGGCTCTGCATATATCTGAATCATTGTGCCTATGTATATGTGTATATATATATATATATATATATATATATATATATATGTGAAGATCGATACATAAAATGGGGAATACATACATTACATACATGTATGCATGCATACATAAATGGGTAGAATAAAAAAGAAATGTGGAAACCACATACTTTCCTAATTACATGCATAATCACGGATGCTGGTACATGCTACGGATGCTAAATAGTTTCTACTTTAACGAGCCATTTTAAATGAAATGGTTGCCTGCAATTAGACATCTGCAATCTAAGGAAAGCAAGCCTACTCTGTATTCTGGCTGCCAGAATTACAGTGTATTCCTAAGCGGGACAATGAAGAGAAAGGGTAATTGTAATTATAACATATACGTCTTCAGTGCTCTATAGTTGGAAGAGTATGCAAAACAAGCCTTGCTGATATATTTAATTGCACAGTGCTAATAAATGGTTGTCAAAAGAGTTGCTTTTAATGCATCCGTATTGCATTAGCAGTATCACCAAGCAGTATTACAAGGCACCTATATCAACATGGAGTGAGCATAAAAAGAAATGATAAGTGACTCACTTTATTTAGGCACCTACTATTTGGGGTCACAAAATGGGGGTTCAGACAGATTTCCTTTCTTAGTTTGATGACAGATTCAATTTCCCTTCAAATATTTGGATGAATATCAATAGTCATAGATGACCCAATCAGCTACAAGAGCACAATTCTTATGACTTACTGTATGTACTGTTACTCTCGTGTTACAAACAAGAAAGTGCAGCCTAATATAAGTAATTTGTGCAATCCCACACAGTTACTGTGGGCTGATGTAACTGCTTATCAGAACGTTAAGCTGAGTCTAGTTTACTTTAAAGCCCATGCTCCCTTTATTAATATTTTACTTGATTTCTTTACTAATTTTGAAAACAATATTTTTATTAGAAATGTGGATGTAAATATGTCATTGTGCTGTGTGATTCAGGCAAGGTGGTTTACCTCTGCTATCCTCGTTTTCAAAATGTGCAATGCTGTGTTGTTTATGTAATTAAATGAAGATGTCAAATATGTCTTTGGTCTCCCCACCCCCGAAGGGAGGAGCAGTCCTGTTAGGCCACAGAGGAGGGCTTTGCAGCCAGTCCTGAAGATACCTGATAAAACAGGATCAGATGAATGGGGAGGAGGTCCCCCCTATCAGTGGACTTGGAAAGGGGCACGGTGGAGATGAGGGAGGGAGGGAGGGAGGGACTGGGAGGGAATGAGGGATCGGGACACGGCTGGGATACAGAGTTAATAAAATGTAACTGATAAAAAAAAATAAAAAAAAAATTTCGAATGCAAAAAAAAAATATGTCTAGTTAGGAATACATATTCAATAATCTGAGCTATTTTTTAATTAGTTGTTGAGAGTTTATAAATTACTTCATATTTAATATCTGTGGTATCTATGATGAGTTAATAAAATTAATTTCAAATATTATTGTTTGGTTTCAAACTTAGCAACCTCTTAGCATTTCTATGAAAGAATCCTCTTTCTTTCTTTCTTACTTTCTTTTTGTCTCTCTCCATACTATATGCTGGTCTTGAATCTTTTCCCTCTGTCGTCTACCAAGCACTGTGACTATAAGCATGCAGATAAGAAAACCAGTATTAAATACAACATTTCCTCACGTAAGCAGGCAGCATGCGACCATGTATTCACAACCATATGCAGATGGTCCATTTTATTAGGCTCAGATGTGTTTCGAGCTCACCTCCTTGCACACATGCTTCAGTACAGGTAGATAACTGCCCATCGTTACCAGCCCCCAACTTTGCTTTACGTGTTTAAGTGTTCATGTCTCAGCAGCCGCATCCCCACCCCGACTCTTACTTCACATTCTCACTTTCTCTTCAGTGTTATATTTGGTGTTATGTGCACAGCCCTGTGGAAAGTATGTCAGGCACTCATTTTTGGCAGAGTAACAATGAAATCACAATTAAAAAAAAAAAAAAAAAAAAAAAAAAAAACTCTAGTGTACTCCCAAGAAGATAAAAAATCAGACAGAAAAAGCACTTAAAGATTAAAAAACAAAAAAAAAAAAGGTTGAAGGGAAGATGACAAGAGACGTGTCTAGTATATACTGCCTGGAAGCAGATGGAAACAGTAGAACCAGTAGCGGGCCTGGCTCCCCACAAATGCTCCACAAGTCCAGTTTTCATAGGATTTTATGCAGGTTAAGATGATAGGGCACACCTGCACTGGGCTTTATTCATTAAAAAAATCTTAGCTTTATCCATTAGAAAAAAAAAACTTATCAAATGTCTTAATCTCTTTTTTTTTTTTTTCTAGTTGTTACCTAAGGTTTTAGTTGCTACCCATCTTCCTCAGATTTTCCCACCAGAATGCTATCAAGACAGAGAGCATACAAATCTAAGCTGTTCATCTTATACTGGTAAGGATGTTCGGAGGAGATTCATGTATTGAAATGTGAAACTAAGCTTAATTCTAATAGTAAATATTTGAGCAGTTGTAAACATAGGAGAATGAGTTGATAAAAAAAATGTGTAAATTTTACCACAAGATAACAACCTGAGAAATTCAAAAGGTTAGGTACTAAAAGAGAAATATAGCTAAAGTAAAATATTTGTTTTAAATTTATAATCTCTGACAGTGTTAAGAAATATTTAATAGGTTTGTGTTCAGTTTAATTTGAGGCACATGTATAAATATCAAATGCAATGCTACTTGTCTGTCCTTGTGACCTGATTTCTAAATTGTAGATAAATAAAAAATATTAATAACTACAAGTTTTTACTTCAATACACACACATATTCACTGTCTCTCATCGTTTATATTAGTTTTTCTCTAATATATATAAGACATGAAATTTGACCAAGATACAGACAGTTATGCACATAAAATTCTAAAAGTGGCATAATTCCATTGACCTTTCCTGCACATTATTCCCACAGGCAGTCATCACTGCTTAGTCTTGACAGCATGTTACAATGCCTGTATCACCTGATTTCTACCCATATAAATTTCTGTCTTAATTTGTGGGCAATGCAGCCCAGTGTACCTCTCACAAATTTAGCTCCTATCAGAGTCACAAATATTTGATCTCTTTGCTGTCACAATTCATTCCGGTTTGTACGTCTATCTGTACAAGTTTCTTACCAAAATAAGACTCTAACCAACTCATGAGGACATTATGCATTCAAGTTTGGTTAACATTAAAAAATGGCCCAGTTATATTATTATGCATTATGGAACCTTTCCTTAGCTTGTGAGAAACCTCTGCTTTAACATCTTGAATTAACAGACTCTATCCTTATACTAGGAAAGCCTAATTTTTCTACTAATCATATAGACTAATCAAGCATTGCCATTTTTAGTGAAGATTACATATTTTATTTGGACACTTTGCATAAGGGGCTATCCAACACATGAAGATTTTTTCCAATCTTTCTATAAGAAGAAAATTGCAAAATTTAGAAAAGGGTGAGCTTCGTGTTGCCATATATTACAACATTTTCTCATTACTGAAAAATACAGGAGTAATTTACTAAATTAACTTTTTTAATTTAAAGGTTCATTTCTTTGTTAACTTCTATAAAAATTTGTTCCATAAAAATTCATTATGCACTTTCACCATGGGAAGAAAATAACATATCAATCTTTAGGCTGCCAGTGACTCGTGAGATACTTCTTTGGATTATGTCTACAGATCTGAGGACTATTAGAAATGAAAGATTAAAGTTATACAGTTAGAGGAATGATGCTATATCTAATGTAGCAATGTACTTAAACAAGTTATGCTTTGTTAAAACTGTCTGTAGAGTATCTTAAATATTCTGTTTTCTGAAAGATATCCATGAACAAAAAAAGAAAAAAAAATCCTATAATATGTAAAACAGAAAAAAGAAAAATTAACATACCTATTGTATCAAAATGGCAGGAAAAATAAATACTTAAACTTTTACTGCCTGAAAATCTTTTCACAATTAGGAGGCAATGGAATTTCATGTTCATCAGAGATAATTAGATAAAATATTTCAGAAATTAAAATAAAGATGACTCTAGATCTAGCAGTTGAATAATATCATATAAGTAAAGGCATATAGCCTCCATAATATGTTGAAATCAACTGTTCAAATATTTCTTTTTGATGAGTTTATCTCTAAAACCTCGATTATGGAGAAAAGCTCTAACTACTGAGAAAAGAAATCAAAGATTGCCAAGATTTACTTGGAAGGATCATGTGTCTTACTTGAAAGAACAGCTCCGTAATCGTTGAATGACTGTTCCCTGTGGTAAGCCACAAACCTGATCATTGTCTTAAAGAATTATCACAATTAAACACACACAGAAAAGAAAAAATGCCTGTAGAAGATAGGGTGAAGGCTGTGGTAGCATACCAAAGATGCCTAAATATTCACAGTAGGAAAAAAAAGAAAAACAAAAGGCACATCTAGCTTTTAGAGATCCTTCAGAGCTTCTGGATGGGTTAGGGAAATGTTAGATAAACTAAAGGAAGAGAGGGAAATACAACCCATGATTGTTCCACATTTCTGAGCATTTTCATTCATTGTAATATACTTTATTGGTTTACAAGGGACCACATTAATTAGCCATTTAAATTTGACTTCTCTCCCAGCCAGATTCTAACTTTCCAAACACAGAATGTGTTCTTCGATGAACTCTAATCAATGTTCCATGCTTATCCCCATTCTCATGGAACATTTTATTTGCTACGAAATACCATCCTGAACTGTATACAAAGATAATACCAATCGTAAAGATGATTATACCTTATTATCAAGATTAAAGAATTTTTCAGAGTCAGCGAGGATCTTATTACTATTCCACTATTAAAAATAAAACCAAGAATATTCAGGGCAAAATAGAACACACCACGCACATCCTAAAGGAAACTGTAGCTACTATACAAAAATAGCCAAGGTTTTACAAAGAAGAGATTGTAGAGAGGAGAGAGTTACTTGCCTACCTGGAGAATGCATATGCTTTGGCCTTTTTCTTCTTTATAAGGAATCATTCCACATCATCTCAGTTTCAGTCAGAATGTGACTATCTCATGACAGTAAGTTTCTCTTACTTTTTTTTTTTTTTACAGGGTTTTTCTCTGTAGTTACAGCTGTCCTGGAGCTTACTCTGTAGACCAGGCTGACCTGGAAATACAGAGATCACCTGCCTCTGCCTCCTGAGTGCTATGATTAAAGTCATGTACCACCATTGCCCAGCAGTACTTAATATATTTTTAATGTAGTAGACTTAGCATGAATTTTGTAAGCCCTAAAACATATTAGATAATAAAAAATCCCAATCTACAGTTGAGAAATTCTTTTTTATTTTTATTTTTAATTTGGCACTGGTTCAGAGTTAGTGTCTCCAAAAAGGATCAAATGCATGTTTTTGGCATACATAAACAGGCAAGCATGGGCGTGCACACATGCACTCTCTCTCTCTCTCTCTCTCTAATGATCTCCTTGACTGGTATAGTATGGAAAGTCTGCTAGTGGAAGTAAAGGTTGTTATGATGGTTTGAATGAGAATGGTTGCCATAGACTGACTCAGATATTTCAATGCTTTGTCACTAGGGAGTGGAACTGTTTGAGAAAGACTAGAATTTGGAGTTTGGTTGAAGTAAGTATGCCCTTGTTGGAGGAAGTGTGTCAATGAGGGTGGCTTTTGGGTTTTCAAAAACCCATGTCAAAACCAATCTCTCTCTCTGTTTCTCTGTGTCTCTGACTCCGTCTCTTTGCCTTCAGCCTACAGATCAAGATTTAATGCTCAGCTGCTGTTCCAGTGCCATGATTGCCTGCATGTAGCCATGTTACCTGCCAGGCTGATAATGGATTAACTCTCTGAAACTGTAATTAAGCCCCAATTAGATGTCTTCTTTTATTAAAGTTTCCTTGTTCACGGTGACTCTTCACGGCAATAGAACAATGACTAAGACAATAAGTAACAGTGCTACTGGACTCTACAACTTGCAGTATGTTTGGTTTTGGTTTTCTGCACTGGTCTCTGTCTGTTACAAAAAATTATTTTCCTTGGTGAGCAGTGAAATCTGTTTTTATAAGGACAAATATTTTAAAATTGTCGATAGAGAGTCTACTGATCACAAATACTCATACCTGACGCTCAAGGAATATTGAAGAAGAGGGGATGGGAACCAAAGGATTGCAAGGTGTGCTGTAAGAATATGTCTCCTTGTAATATCAGAAGCTACAGCCATAAATCCTCACCAACATGGCTGCCCAAATGTGAGCTGGAAAGGATAACCCCAGCAGATGTGACAAGCTAGGAAAAGCCGAGAAGGCCTCAACCCTACACAAAGACTTTTAGCAATTGAAGAAAGCTGAGAAAGCTCTTTCCTAGAGAAGAGAACACAAGCTGGTTGTCCAGTGCCAAATGGTCAGCACTAAAAGCATAAACATAGGCAGCAATTTATAAACTGAACAGGTTATATTTGGGAATATATATGTTTATATGTAGATGCATAGAATAACAATTAGCATAAAAAGAGGTCATGAATTCAAATCCATGAAGAAAATCATGGAGGAGTATATGGGAAGATTTGGAGTGAAGAAATGGAAAAGAAATATTGTAATTATATTACATTCTCAATTAAAAAAAAAGAAAATTTTACAAAGGGTGTTAACAGGGAGCTGGAGAGATGGTTCTGTGGTTAACAGGACCCACATAGTAGCTCACAACCGTCTGTAACTCTAGTTTCATTGGAATTGTGAGGGCAAAGGGCATGTTTGTGCTGCCCAGACATACATGCAGCTAAAAAAACCATTACACACTGAACAAACAAACAAACAAAACAATTAAATAAATAAAATACTTTGCTTTAAATTTTTGTAATTCAAAATATCCAAATTATTTTAAGACCAATTAGAAGTTTATAATAAGTGTCTGATATATAGTTCTGAAATATATTTTGGCTTTTTCCTTTTAATTTTGCCATTAGCATTTCTTTTCAAGTCATACCTGTTTCTACTATTCCTTAAGAGTTTTGACTTTGACGTGTAAAATAAAAAAATTAGCAACTTTTCTTTGAGAAACTCCCAGTCTCAGGTTTCTTTCTGAATGTCTTTTTTCTTTCTTTCTGAGTGCCTTTCTGTTTCTGAATTCTAGTGCTGAAAATCTGGTAATAAACTTCACTTTGCTTCAAAAAAAATTTAAAATACATAGAGTGACTTTCTTAAATGTGTCACACCAACTCAAGTCTTAGTAGTTTATTTTTAAGTGGCTTTCTTTGTTTATTCGTGTTACTATAAAAGTTCCCACCACAAAATCCCAGCACATAGAAGAGAAGATGGATTCGGGCCCAGTACTACCTGACATGCTATTAGCATTTCATAGCTGCTGGGAAAAGAGGCTTAATGGTTTTCTTTATGTGTGTGTGAGTGTGTGTGTTTCTTTGATGATTGTAAATGTTTTTATTTCCTCAGAGGAGGGGATGAGATGAGAGCCTTTCCCAAGCTGTGTGAATACAGGGCTTGGGCTGAGCCCAGAGCCTTTCTTTCTGTTTTAGCTCTATCTAGACCTAGGCCTGGAAAATCCTAGCCTCTGAGTAATCTAATCTTCTGTAAATCTGAACCTTGTAGGTTTCACATTCCCCCCTCCATCTGCTATCCTTGGTATAGAATCTTTCAGCCTCCAAGACTTAGCTCTTTCTTAACTCTCACTTGCTGGTTCAACTCAGCTGTTCTGTCCTAAACTCCTCGCCAAGCTGACTGACTCAATCTGACTTCTCTCTGGGCTTCTGACTGAATTGCTCTGCTTGGCCTTAAACTAACTATGGCTATATGGTTCTATTCTTCTGGCTCCTTCTCATTTTTGACTTATTCTCTCTGCGACCTGTCTTTGTAAAACTGCCCCAATAAAACTGTCACATGTGCCAGTCACACTACACTAACCACTACTGCTACAACTCTCTGCTCCTTGCACAGCTCCCATTCCTGTACTGTTCTCATGAGAGCTGGGTATAGGCGATCTGACTCATTCCGTCAAATATTTCTCTAATTTATCACTTTGCATGCCCCTCAGTTAGATATTACTTTCAAATATCCCTGCTTCCTTCTACAAACTAATCTTATTTTCATTGTTTGGGATTGAAGATGTGTACCAAAGGCATGTCTGTATTCTAGCCACATTATACTGTAATCCAGGGCATGTCAGCATTTCAGCCAAATTACATAGACCAAGCAGGCCTTTTGATGTGATTCCTTGCCAGAGCAGCCAGGTTGCTGAATGGAAATACCTTTACAAAAGATATAACTCAGCTATGCCGACCAGACTCCAGAACACTTTCAACCCCCAGACTAGCTCATAACACAGACTAGACTCCACAGAGAAAGAAGGAAGGACTTTAAAAGACATTATCTCATATTTGGGAGAAAGGAGATGGGAGAGTGGAGAGGGTGGTAAGAAAAAGACTTGTGCATGTGTGTGCTTGTGGGGGGTAAATGCTCAAAATATATAAAATTATCAATGAATAAAAATATTGTAACAGATTACATCACTCATTTGACAAAAATAAAGTGAGTTTCATCTATCTGTTTAAAAAGTGATTTTTTTAAAGGAATAAGGTTGAAAGAGATTGTAATTTCAAAAGTAATTTAAAACGAATCAGTGATGCTTAGATAAGGTTAAAACTCCATACAGCGTGCATCATCTTGTGAGAATTTTTCCCATGAGATTGTGCACTCAGACAGAAAAGTAGAAGTCTAACACCATTTAACTCTTCTCACAGTACCACAGTGCATCATAATTTGAATTTTTATTCCTTATTGCATAGGGGCGGTTATTATCTTGATGCTTTTGCATCCTATTTAATAATTATTGACTTCACTAGTTGATGTTAGACTTCTTAGCTGTGATCAGAAGCAAACTGCTCATGAGGTGACTTCCAGCTTTGTAAGCACATGTTACCATGGTGTGCTTCAAAGGCACCAATAGCTATAGTGAATTTTTTAAGACAGGTCTTGTAAGCTATTTCTGAGAGCAACACATTTTCAGGTCCCTAGCAACTATTTTATTAGAAAACATGCTGCTGATTATTTCACAATCTCTTCATGTTTTTGATATTTACGAAGTATTTTTGTCCTAGATTTCGCAATGAATCAGTTTGTAATTCTGTCAACATGACTCAATACTGACTTCTGTGCTGTGTCTAATTTTTTTACTTGTCTCTGTTTGAAAACTTTACTTCTTCAATCAGTTCCCCTGGAACTCTAAACTTTGGAACAAAGTGGATGTTTCCCTAAGTGTTCTCCATCAGCTGGTGATGCAGTCAGTGGCTGCTCCTCATATTTGAAGATTTAGGCAGCCCACTTAGAGTAGTGCACACACTGTGTTTATTTTACTAAAAGGACCCTGGCTTCACACCATGCCTGTCTTTTCTACTTCTAAATATAGTTAAACACATCTCTCTAGATAACTAGCAACAAGATGCAATTTCAGAACACAATGCCTTCAAAGCAGGAGGATGAATCCATAGATGAGCCGGTACTTTAAAAGAGCTGGCAGTCAAAAAGACATCCTCGCTGCACATCATTCTCCACGGACATCTTAATTAAATGGCTCCTGCTTCTTGCATGTTTATTCTCATCTGTCACCTTTGATATCAGATGCTTAATATTTGACTCTGTACCATCTTATTTATATGGAATATAGGAGTTTTCCCTTTCTTCACCATCACATCCCATTTCATTATTTCAGTCACCAATTGTTCTAATAACAATCAATTCCAATCTAGCTTTCAAGGCTAAAATCTATCCTCATAATATGTATCACACATGGACCCCTAGCCAAGAGGTGGTCTACAAGAGAGTCTACAAAATGGAGGTAGAAAAACAGTCTCAACTATTTGTTGTTTTACTCATTGATATTATAAATTCTGTAGGTATTATTTCTCATTAAATTTGTTCTTTATACAAACAATTTTAGCAGAAAAGTAATTATAAGGTATCAATATAGATAAAATTAGATCAAATGTTTCTGATTCATAAAAATCAAAAGAGAACAGCAAAGAAAATATTTCAATATATTCACATTTCAGAATAAGACCAAATCACAGATAGCTTTTAGAAAGGATTATAAATACATATTATACACAAATAGATACAAATTCTGACCTATTTCTGCTATAGAGAAAGAATAACATCTCCAGGTACTCAGACATGGCTCATAATTGTAATCTCAGTACTGAGGAGGATCTCTGTGAATTCACTATCAGCCTAAGTTACATAGTGACTCCTGTATCAAAAGAAAATGCAACAAAATGGGAGCAACTAAGAGGTAAATATAAATAATAGTAACTATAACCACAGTTGACCTACTTAAACTAACAATATTTAATCTAAGCATATTTAATAAATTACTAACATGTTCGATTACCTCACATAGGCTCATGAACACATTGAAGTACAGATGAATTGCAACCATGTTTCTTCCATGTTTCTGTTTATTTAGATTTTAAGTAGTCCTGGGAAGAAATAATGCTAAGAGAACATATAAGTAGAAAAATTTAGTCCTCGAAAAAATCATTGATTTCATAAAAATTTGGAATTTACAAATTTTTAAATCTTTATTTATTTACGGTTTTTCAAGACAAAGTTTCTCTGTATAGCTGAAGCTGTCCTGGACCCACTTTGTAGAACAGGTGCGGCTTGAACTCCTGAAAATCTGCCTTCCCCTGCCCTCCCTGAGTGCTGGGATTACAGGTGTACACCACTGCACACAACAGAGATTTGTTTTTATTTATTTACATGTGTACCAAAAGTTTGCAAGTCCTACAGATGCCAGTAGAAGGGAACAGATCCCTGGGAGTGAGAGGTTTTTGGCACTTGTGAGTTGCCACATAGGTGCTAGGAGTCAAAGTTCCTTGCAAGATCAGCCAGTGCTTTCTAACCACCCATCCATTTTTCTAGCTGTTGGAAGTTCTTTCTTTAAATGTGTACCACAATGGCATAGATGTGGTATGTTTTAGATAGCTTACACATTATATAAGGATGCCATAATTCCAAGCAGGTTAGTTAATAAAATTTCCAGACATAAAAACAACTTGTGGAAAGGATGCAGAAGAAAAGAAGACAAAGAAAACCTCATTGTATAGAGAAGGGAACATACAATGAAAGTAGAGTAGTTCCTGAACCGTTTACTGCTGAAAATACTTTAAAATAAAGGGCTATTTACAGGCATGGCCAAAAAAAAAAAAAAAAAAAAAAAAAGTGAAACAACAGTCAATAAACCAAACTTCCTGATTACCTGTAGATTAAAAACAGTTGCCCAATTCAAAGAGCAGTAAATTATTAAAAATCTATCGCCCTGAAAAGCAAAAAGAGTCAGGATAGACATGGCCACCTTATCTAGGCTTATATCTTGGCATTTAGCTTCATCAGCATACAGAAATTTTCCTATATTACTTGCTCATTCAGTTAATAAACCTTGACAAAAATTAACATTTTTAAGGTGAGGGATTCTAGTCACTAATATAACAAATATAAATGTAAATTTTCTGACTTTAACGATGTTGTTTTGTATGTTGAAATTCTTAATATGAAATGAATTCCTCTGTCCACCAAACAAAAAGGAAAATGAGCTGGATTTTAGTTATAATTTAGTAGTGCACAAGTGGTTTATCTCAAATGCTTTCCTTCCTGGCATTTTAGGAGTTTGTTTCAGAGCTTGTTACATGAAAATGGACACTTTGGGAGAGGAGAGTAGGGGGAGAGGGGAGAGGGCTGGGAACAAGAAGGGAAACTAAAGGGCGCATCTTTTGTCAAGCTGGAGGCCTGTGACAATGTAGCAGAGGCTCCTGACAGGAGGAGAACATGAAGACTGACTTGACCACCTCGTAGCCAGGCAGGAGTAGTAGAAGAATGGGAACAAATCACTGACAAAACCTTTGATCCAAAAATTACCCTGCCTGCAAGAAGTGCAGGGATAAAAGGAGAACAAAGATTGAAGTTGAAGGGATGTTCAACTAATAACTGGCCCAACCTGAGACCCATCCCACAGCAGAGAGCCAGCCCCTGACACTAAAAATGATACTCTGCTATGCTTGCAGGCAGGCGCCTAATTTGAGTGTCATCTGGGAGGCTCTAGCCAGCAGGGATCAAAACAAATGCTGGAACCAAACATGGGGAAAAACATATGCTCAATCCCGACATGACTTCATGTGCTGGGGGAGGAGGACATGAAGGTAGGGGAGCTACCATTTCTGGGGAGAAAGGGAGGGGAGAAAAGAGAAGTAGGGGAAAGGAGGAAAGGAGGGAGGGCCACCCGTGAGATGTAAAGCAAGTAAACTAAAATTTAAAAAAAAAGAAAAATATAATGGACATTTTATATTTAAACAGATTTTAAATGACTGAATATTATTTGTGGTCCTTTTTTCATATATATATATATATATATATATATATATATATACATGTTAGATTTGCTAAGAGACATAATATATTAATAAATAAGTGCAGAAAGTCTAGAGAGAAATACTACTTTCAGCTTTCAAGACCATAGCAGAAATACTAAGTATTATATATTGATGACATCACAGTGTCATCTTAATTGAGCATAACAATAGCAGATGAAGACTGTATTTGCTTAAAGAGAGGAAAAACAGGCACAGGATGAAATTCAGTTGATAGAATGTTTGTGTAACATTTATAAGGCCTTGGGCTTGGTCACCAACACACCACAAAACCAGCAATTTTTTTGGCATACATCTGTAAGCCAGCACTAAGAGCAGGGATAGGAGAAGTTCAGGGTCATCCTCAGCTACAGAAGGAGTTGAGAATAGCCTAAGAAACATGACGCTTTGTCCCCACCCTCCAAAAAAAAAAAAAAAAACATAATAGTATAGATGACCAGGCAGCTGAGTGTGTCTGGGGTGAAGGGAAGTTAAAATATTTTCTTTTAATTTTCGACTACAATATAAGTAAAACACGATGATTCAGCAGGAAACAGAAAACTTCTTTTTGACATTCTGGTGAAAGATTCCATATTTTTTAGCAGAGAAGCACCCATTATTAAGTGTATGGTGAATGAGCAGACTGAATAATAATAAGAAGAAAAATCTAATAAACTCAGTAAAATTTTCTGTAAAGCATGGAAATATCCTAAATACAGGCTGTTTTTAGCAAAACTGTTAAGCTTATATTAATAAGATCAGAAAGTGAAAACGATAGTTTGATCATATCCTTTTATCTTATAGGCATCATTTTTTACAGGGATAGTTTGTTGACTTCTCTTAATTTGTACATTGTATACCTACTCTATCAAATGTATGTAGGTTAAGTTAAAAAGCATGACACCTTGTATTAAGAACAACCTGCTAAATTTCAGAGACAGACTATGGGGTGTAACCTCAATTGATAATATGATGAGACCCACTTTGGAGGGATTATCTTGATTAGACTGACTGAACTAAAAAGACCGTCCACTTTGGGCAGCACCATCCTCTGGACTGAGAACCTGAACTGTAATAAAAAGGAGAATGTGAACTGAGCACAGCACTCATCACTCTGCTTCCCGACTGGGTGCTGTACGAGCACCCACCTTGATTTCCCTGCGCCATGGATAGTGTCTATGTAGTCGTAAACTGTGAACCAAATTAAACCCATTCTTTAAAAGATATTAAATTATATTTAGCATACACGGTATTAGAGGATAAAACACGCAAAGGTGAGAAAATAATTGTTGACAAATGTTTTAAGTGTTATACAAATTAAAATTTGAATTGCAAAACGGGTATAGTCAGTCACACTAGGGACTTATTAGCGATACTCAGTCCATTTCTGTAACTGTGATGTGGCTTCCTAAAGGATGAATCAAATGGGAAAGGGCAAGAAAAGTAAAATTCATCTCTCAACAAGAGCAAAAGCAAAACATCTCTTTAAAAAGGATAATTCAATCAATTCCATTTATGGCTATTGCCAAAGTTCATGTTGTATCCATACCCTCTCTTACTTTGTGAAAAATGTAAAAGCTTAAAGATATCAAAACATCTCCTCCTCTGTGAAATGAAAATATAGTGGAGTGCCATACAACCGAGGTTCTTGGAGCAGAGTCAATGGACTATGAAATGGGAAATCATCTGTTTTCAGATTTCACTTTACCATCATTGCCATTCCCCAGAGAGTCTTCGTCTGGTAGAAAGGGTCTTAATCACTTCCTGTGCTGGCAGAAAACCATCACGCATTTAGTCGAGCTATTCATATCATAATTTTCAATCACCTCCTCACAAAAGTTCCAACTAAAATCTATGTTTTTTTTTTGTTTTTTTTTTTTTTTCCAGCCCAGCACTGTCTTTAGTGCATTTAACTGCCCAATGAATTCCAAATACATAATGGTTTTTATACTCTAGGTTGTTGAAGGCTTGCTTTTTAAAATGGGGGCCCATTTGATAACTCATAGGTACTTTGTTAACCTTTCCCCCCAACACAAACCTTTTTCTCTCCCTTCCTATAGGGTGGTAGTGCTTGGCATAAACCATACAGACAGACATGAGTGGATAACATAAATTCACACTAGCTTATGTATGCTGTTTGGCTCGCAGTGAAAGTATATTTTGGAAACAACTCCTCTGCTTTAGCTGCTGTATAGTTAATGATAAGAATATGAAATCAAAACAGTAACCAATGGGCATGGAGAGAATGGTCTTCATGGTTTCCCAGAGCAGCTGCTACTGAATTCAGAAAATCTGCCATGCAACAAATTAAAAATGCTTAGGACAATTGTGTAGTCATGAAAAGGAAGGCCTTGCAGCATGTCGCCCATTTCAGAAAATGCGTATGTGTGGCTTCTTTTAATCACATTTAAGTTGGAAAAATAGCATAGGACTTGTTATTGGGAAACAAGTGAGAAAATGTTGGATTTGAGTGACAGGACAAAATTATTGAAGGAAAATAGACTGAACACATCATTAAGCTTACACTGCACACATTAAATTGTTTTAGAAACTGTCGAGTTGGTGATATGACTATCTTATTGGATAAATAATAGAATTAAGCAATTACTGTATTTAAGGCATAAATAACCAATGGAATATATTTCCATATAACACAAGTGTTTCCCCTCATGTGTCAGCAACTGGGTCTCCAGTGTTAATGGTGTTTGGTGGGTTTAAACTTCAAGAAACAGGCTTACTGCATGCATCTAACCTAGGCCCTCTGTATATACGACACAGTTGTGTAGCCTTTTCTTGTTGTGGGACTCCTACCAGTGAGCGGTGCTGTCTCTGACCCTTCTATCTCCATTTTGGACCCTTTTCCTTCCACTAGATCACCTTGTCCAGTTTGACAAGAGAGGAGATACCTATTCTTAATGCAGCTTGATATGCTACGTTTGTTTGGTATCCCTGAGAAGCCTGCCCTTTACTTCTTTTTTTTTAATTTAATTTTATTTATTCATTTTTTATTACAATGTATTCACTTTGTATCCTTGCTTCAGCCCCTTCCCTGGTCTCCTCCCAGTCCCACCCACCCTCCTGCTCCCTCTATGCCCTTTCCCTAGTCCCCTGATAAGAGAACACCTCCTCCACTTCTATCTGACCCTGCTCTTTTTCTGAAGGAGGAAGTAAAGGAGTGGATGGTGTATGTGTGAGTGTGTGTGGATGGGGGTAGGGGTCTTAGAGGATTTAATATATAGGAGAAAAAAGTAAATAAAATTAAAAATAGATTAAAATTATATATAAAAAAGAATGAAACAGGCTTAAGGGACAATATTTAGGTCCTTGGATGTTACCCATGAAAGAGATTTGGGTTTCCAATAACCTGTTAGTGACCAGGAGAGGAGATAGTCACAAAAAAAGGTCTGGATCCTAAGTCTGCTGCTGCCTTCTTGTTTGCCAGATAATTTGTTCCTTCTATTCCTAGATTGTCACACTTCTCTATGATGTGATGTAGCTAGGGAGATGGTTTGTTCCATTTACCAACTAGAATGATGAGCCACAGAAATGTCATTTCTGTATTAACTAAAAACTCTTGGTTATTTTGTTATCAAACAGAAACGAACAAGTTCTACAGCAGGATTAAAACTGTCTTTATGGAAGATCACAAAAGAATGCCTCATGAAGTGTTCCTTTCTAGGAAAAGAAAATGGAAGAGGACTCTAAAAAGCTGACTGTGTGCCTCTCTGTCTGACAATAAAGACAGCTATTCTGTTCCTAAATACCTTCCCTGTAGTAAGGAGGGCAGACTCATCAACATATAAAAACAAATGTTTCCCATAACGTGCTCAAAGGGGCACGGGCCAGCTGAGGACAGGCTGGCCAACTGTGGGAATCTGAAGTGCATCACCGCTTCTTCTGAAAGGAGTAGTACAATATTCAGTGCCTGTGTGCATATGGGTGCTTGCAGAACGCCAGTATTCACTGACAAAAAAAAAAAAAAACAAAAAATGAGTGTCTGTCTGACCTTTCCTTTTTCGCAGAGTTATTTGTCAATATTTACATAGGAATGTTTATAATAAAATGATTTTTATATTTTACCATAATTTTATATCTGGCATTACATCCTTTTCTGCCAGCTTTATGATAAAAATGTGCCCAGTATATTGTGATCTCCTAGAATATAGAAAACATAAATTCTCTTTATATTTCTTTAAAGACACTTAGAGTAAGATAAGTCGGTTTTCCAGTAGCAGCCTTAACTTTTGTTGGACTTCTCAATTAAACCATCATTATTTTGTTTTGATAAATAAAGCATGGTTATAAATGATATTCATTAAAATTTAATTTAGTGGCATAAAGAAGATAGCAATGCCTGGTAAAATATGAGCAAGAAGACAAATGATATCTTATTAATAAAGATAGGTGAGTGGCTAATAGAATTAAATATGGCATTGTGTAATTTAAAGGAAATTGTGATTAATGAAGCTAAATGGCAACATTCAGAAGAAACTAGAAGGCTTCCCCAAACGTATACAACAAAAATATTTTTTTACACTGGAGAAATGGCTCAGAGTTTAAGAGCACTGGCTGCTCTTTCAGAGGACTGGGATTCAATTCCCAGCACCCACACAGCTGCTCACATCTGTCTAACAACAGTCCCAGGGAACCTGATGCCCTCTTCTGGCCTCTGTAGGCACCATACACACACGTCACGCACAGACATGCAGGCAAAATACCCATATACACAAAAAATAATAAAAAATATTTATTTATAACTTGCCAAAAATTGCTTATTAAGTTCATAAAAGTAATTTTAGATCATTAAGGTGATATGAGATATGTATTATATATAGTTATATTACATATGCATATATTATCTATATAATTTAATATTATATGATAGGGAGAGCTTTATCCCATCAATTTGCATTCAGGTTACTCTTTCCTAAGAAAAAATATTGTCATAAATTGCTGGAATTGCTTTCATCTCAATTAAAAGTATAATACCTAAATTTAAACTCATCAACTTATCATTATTAGGTATTATAATTAGGTATTTAATACATTTATTTCCAATTAATATAACATCTGAATTCTCTACAAGGTTAGCAGAAACACAACTTTCAAAAATGATTTGTCTTCTCTGTCACTCTCTCTCTCTCTCTCTCTCTCTCTCTCTCTCTGTATGTGTTTTAAGAGTTATGAGTGAAAGATGAAAGTTGTAAGGCAGATGCTTTTCCATAGAGCTCCCAGAGCCTTTCTATACTCATTTTCTTGGCTTTGCTTTCACCTGTCCTACTCCTGGCTTTTTTCTCTACACTTCATTCACAAGGATTTCTAAACCAGAAGAAATTTCTTAGGAAAAAATCCAAACACCTTCCATTCTTCTTTCAAAACCATTTCTTTCACAAAGCTACTTAATTAGATGGAAGTAAGGTGCTAATTTGCTAAGGGGAAAAGATCATTTGCATATCAATTTACACACTACCCTCCACGTATTTATAATTAGGGAGCAATCAACAAGCTTTTGAAAGCTGATGGAAGGGGAAAAGATTTCCTGTGGAGCTGATCTAGGCAGTAAGGAAGGTAAAGAAATGAGTCCACAAAAAAAGCCAGCTACCTCCAGGTTGTACCTTTAATTTAACTTTTGGAAATCTGAATTTATTAGCGGGGGGGGGAGGAGTACTTACTGTACATCTTTCATAGACAGGGATTTCATTTCATAGAGTTCACTTCACAGGCCTTAAATTCTTAATGCCCCAAAACAGATATCCCACAGGTCAACGAAATCAACAAGAAACTATTTTAAGCCTCTCTTTGCTTATAATTCCACTATGAATCAAATTTAGTAGTAGTAAATCTACTCCCAAGGTGCAAGGGAAATTTTAATATGATCAAACTATTTAAAATATGAAGAAAATAATTACCAAGACACAGTGACTACAATTACTATTTCTACACCACATGTATGTATATGGACAAGTGTGTGCATACACAGCAGAGTATGTGAGCATATGTGCCAGAAGAAGAGGTCTTCTTCCATCAACTTCTGTTTGTTTCCAGGAGGCAGGATCTCTTCTTCACTAGTATTTTTGTTTTCTTGGACAGGTGGGAAGCCAGCAAGGCCCTGAAATTGATCTATCTCTGTCACAATAGGAGCTGGAAATTGCAAGCAGTCTTAGGATACACAGCTTATTACATGGAATCTGAGATCTAAACTTGGTCCTCATCATAGCGTGGCAAGTTACCTCAACCACTTTCATCTCTCTATGACCTAGATACTATACTTTTGTACAAGATTTCATTGTGTCCTTGTGACTTTTCTAATCATTGAGAAAGCATAAACATTTAGAGCCTCCCCCAGCTATTTCCCTCTTTCATTATATTATAATAAATCTTTCCTCTACAGTAAGTCCTACTTGTACCAAATGAAAAAGTATTTAACTGACCCCAAGCATATTTCTTACTATAGTCTACCCTCCCCAAGGCCCCAAATTTACCTCTACTCTGTCCCCTTTTCTTTGCCAATTAGGATACTATTAACTATTTTTCAGGTAAGGAAAAATACAGTTTTAAAACTTCATGAAATAACAAAGCAACTTACTTTCATATTGTTTTTTGACTTATATTTTCTATATTCTGGAGCTTGCCAGAAATATAAACTAGAAAGCCTGTAAAGCCAGGGACAAGAGATGAGTGCTATATACAGGAGTCTGTTAAGGAAGGGAAGGCTTCGGATGAAATATTGAATCTTAGGGATTGGATTTCAAGTCTCTTTTCAAGCATTTCCACCAGAAAATCCATTTTTATATCAGCTTTAACAACTGTTTTGTTATCACACATACAAACTAAACCTCTTATTGATGTTTAGGAAATTTAAGGCCCAGAATAATTTCTTTTAGTGATTTATCATGTGGAGTATGAATGAGAGTAGCAGGGTAGACTTCTTTCACATTATCTAGTAAATCTTTGTCATTTGACTTTTTCCTTCTAGCTCATCCCACATTATTTCCTCTACTTACAAGTCTTTTGGTCATGTTAGAGATTATTCTCTTTCGTAATGTAGAATTAAGAAGACAACATGAAAACATCCACACACCTTATAATTTTATGGGTAGTTGTTTTGGTTGTATTGTATTTTTGAATGAACTAAAGGTATGATTTTTGATACCTAAGGTCAAAGCAGGCATAAAGTAAACTACTGGGAGTTTTCTAGTTGTTTTTTTGTTTTGTTTTGGTTTGGTTTGGGTTTTTGTGTGTGTGTGTGTGTGTGTGTGTGTGTGTGTGTTATGTATCACTAAGCTTTTCCCAAGTCTGCAACATCAATTCCTTGAATGATGGCTTCCTCATTAAGCTCTCAGTTGAGTTTCAAGCCTCTGGAAGGCTTGGATAGCTCAACTGATAAGGCTCTGACCTGGAATCTAAGAGTTCCAAGCCTTTGTGTTAGCATTCTTTATATCAAACTAGTTTCTAGATTGCTTCTTCCAATTACAAGTTCCTTCTAAATAAGCATTTGGTAACCTGAGTGACATTTATTTAATTTGGTCCAGGTCATCGAGAAATACACTCTATTGTTTCATTTTTTTTATAAATTACATGCTGACCGAAAAATGCAAACCAATACAAAAATATCCATGATGTTTTGCAAAATAATTAGATGTTGAGGATGAATTTTCAAATACTTATGAAACACTTAGGAATTCACTAAAATAAGAACAGGTTTACTTATTTATTGTTGTTGTTGTCTGGATTCATTTTATGTAAAATACTTTCTGATTTTGTAAATTAATTTAATAAGATTTACAAAATAAAGCTATAGTAAATATTGTAGCCTCCCAAGCTTTCTTAGTATATACTTTTGCTTACATGCTTTATATATTATTTTAGGATGCTTGTTTAAATAACTGCCATCTAATCTTGGGAGATACTTCAGATGACTTTGCCATGTTTAACATCATAACAATTTGTTTGAGTTTATACTTTAGATGGATTCTCATCTATATCCAGATCTCATTACATTAAGTCAAACCAGTTTTGAATTTGTCACATCTTCCTGCCTCTACCTCAGAAGTGTTGGTATTTCAGGAGTATAAGCCTACATCCAGCCAATGTTCATTCTTTTTGAGATTATTTTCAAATCAGTTTTTCTTATTGGAAATTAAAAACAAACATCTCTAAGAGTTGTAAGTGCAAACATAAGCCACATTGAAGATACCCACCCCCGAAGGGAGGAGCAGTCCTGTTAGGCCACAGAGGAGGGCTTTGCAGCCAGTCCTGAAGATACCTGATAAAACAGGATCAGATGAATGGGGAGGAGGTCTCCCCTATCAGTGGACTCGGAAAGGGGCAGGGTGGAGATGAGGGAGGGAGGGAGGGACTGGGAGGGAATGAGGGATCAGGACACGGCTGGGATACAGAGTTAATAAAATGTAACTGATAAAAAAAATAAAAAATAAAAAAATAAAAAAACAAAAATTAGAATGCACAAAATTACAATGTGAAATATTAGAAGTGAAATTTGACTTTTGAAAAAAATGTAAATATGAGAGCAAATGCTATCTAAACAACAAAGGCACAGCTATCTGTGATAATCTCTAAAGAGAACTCTGAAAGGAAATCTGAAGTATAGTGCAGAAGATAGTTATAAAGAGAGAATCTCACGGAATCACAACCCTCGACAAAGAACTACATGCAACCAAAAAATGCTGAAAGTGGGAGAAATTGTCTTCCCCCAAAAAATATCCAATGCAAAATTGTCAGTCCTGAAATCATTTGCCGTCAAATAAAAAAGCAGAGACCAAGAATTCAAGAGACAGCAAGGGGACTGGAAAGATGGCAAGTGGTTAGGTGGCGAGGCAAAGCGAAATACATGAGAGGAGTTGGAGGACAGAAGGGAAGGAAGAGGTCCGGGAAGGACTCTTAGATGTAACCTTCATTCCAAATGGCCTCTAAAAACAGCAAATGAGAACATGACTCTAATGCGCTTGATGATTTTCTTTGTATCTCAATAATACAAAGAAGGGGTAAATATGTGTTTGTCTAAGAAGAAATTTGGTTCTTAAATATATCATCCTCATTTGAAAGGTAAAAGGTTCTAATGATGTAATTATATTTTAATTTTGAATGGCAAAAAAGTTGGCATCAAATGACATTTATATAGAAATACCAGGAGTAAAGATTTTAACCTTTCAACTGCTAAGAAACAATCCTCTTGAGAGATATGAGCAAAAGAGAGCACTAGAACACAAATATGATTTTTGGTCAATCTAAGTATGAAACGGCACATTCACTCCTCCATATTAATAATCCATCATATAAAATTCACATAAACTTCATGGAAATTATTTTCAATCATTGTAAAATTTCATGTATAGATTCATTTAATTTTAATTTTGAAAGTATGATTTACATTTTAATTCTTCAGGTACAAAATTTTTTACCTCTCCCACTATTAAGACAGTTTAACAACTTTTATTTCATTGAGAATTATCTGTGTGTAGACAATCCTACAGTATTTTATCAAGTCTGGGGAAGGACTCTTGCAGTTAACATGCATTCCAAATAGCTCCTCAAAACAGCAAATGAGAACATGACTATAATATGCCTGATGACTTTCTTTGTATCTCAATAATATAAAGAAAAAAGGTCTTTCTCTAATAAATATTATTTTTAAAGATATCATCCTCAGGGGGACGTGATCAAAAAGCAGGCAATAGAGTTCATCCCAGAGACTGCCCCTGCTCCCTTTACTAGGGTACCCACATAGAGACTGAGCTGCCCATGGGCTACATCTGAGCAGGGGGTCTAGGCTCTCTGCATGCATCCTTCTTCTATTGATTCATCAGTCTCTGCAGGCCCAGATTTTTTGGCCCTGTTGCTCTCCTCGTGGAACTCCTGTCCCCTCCAGGTCTTTCTATTTGCCCCTTCTTCCACAAGATTTCCTGCACTCTGCCCAAAGCTTGGCTATGAGTCTCAGCATCTGCTTTGATACCTTGTTGTCTAGAGTCTTTCAGAGGCCCTCTGTGGTAGGCTCCTGTCCTGTTCCCTGTCTTCTCCCACTTTTGATGTCTATCCTCTGTGCCCTTCTGAACAGAGAAAGAGGATCCAGATAGTCCTGATGAAACCTGATATGCTAGGGACAGATAGTAGGGGAGGAGGACCTCCCCTATCAGTGGACTAGAGGAAAGACATGGGGGAGAGAGAGGGAGGGAGAGTGGAGCTGGGGAGAGATGATGGAGGGGCCTACAGTCGGATAAAAAATGAATAAATTGTAATAAGAAATAATATTTTTTAAAAAAGAAAAGACATCATCCTCATCTGAATGGTAAAAATTTCTAATTTAAAGTTATTTCAAAATAAAGAAGAGAAAATAAACTTTAAGTCAAGGCAGGGTTTCTGGTATTACATCTATGACACTTGTCCTGTTCTCGAACTATCCAGTGCAGAGGATGAAGAGACAATAAGCAGCTATGTTCTTGGCTTTGTTTCAGAACAGAGAAATGCTTTTCTTTTCTTTTTGAACATATAATTACATCATTTCTCCCTCTACTTCCCTTCTTCTAAATCCTTCCATATGTCACCCCTTACTTGCTTTCAAATTCATGGCCCCTCTTTTTATTAATTGTTATTAAATGATATGCTCTTCCCTAGGGAAAACTATGTCTCCCACTGTCAGCATTCCTTAGTTGCCTGTAGTTCTTTGTGTAGAGAAATATTTGAAAGACAAGGTTTAGAGAGTCAAATTCATCATCGATTTAGCCATAAGTTTATTTCTAGCCAGGATCATAAAAATAAAAAGTATGCAGTGATTGTTTAAAACGCATTTTTATACTGGAACAGAAATTAGCCAAAGCCACTGGTTATACAGTTAGGCTAAGGAGGAACAGGGAAGGAGATATTTAAACAACTTTGAGGTAATGATCTGATTTCCAGCATCTTTCCAAAGTGTATCACACCTCACACAAACGTCATAGAAAAACAACAAACCTTTCCTCCTATTCCTTGATAAACTTATTTCTGTAGAACTGATTTTGTTTAATGAAATAGACATGAGAAATTACATATTGGAAAACACAGAACCGCTTAGACTTGGTACTCAATGAACCCATCACCTGAAGAAAATTAGAACACAGCGTTGTCAAGAAGCAAATGTGCCATTTAATCAGTCCTTAAGGAAGCTACATTCACAGGAGGTATAAAACTTAGAGAAGGAAAGGTCAGGAGAGTTTTTCATGCATACAGATCAGTAATGATGACAGACATCATGCCTCTTCATAGATTAATGGTGTAATTTTTCTTCGTAACATGCACTGTTCTCACAACCTGAAAGACAGTAGCCTTGGCCTTTGTCCGTAGTTCCTCCCTTATTCTTTAACCTTTTGATAAATTTCCAGTATAAAAAGGGAAAATAGGAAGGCTATTTGTATTTTTTTCCCTCTGAATATAATCAAATATTAAGTGCTGTGCTTTTTGCCTAGAAACCAGACAAATATTTAGCAAGACTAGTCCTTTGAAAGCTGTTTTTTTATAAAGAAGCATTTCAATGTTTTGAGGTCAAGTAGTAATTATATGTTTGTGTCCTTTTAAAACATTCTGCATTTCAAAACATGTCACAGTCCTTTGCCTAAAGTCAGGTTGGGAACTTTAAACAAATTCTGGTGTTCTCCTGAAGACTGAGTTAGGTAAAAATCAGCCAGTTAGCAACACTGCCTTGATGTGATAAGGTTGTGTCTCTTCCTGGGAATGAGACTCTATGTTACCCCCACAGTTATGGGAATAGTTTCAAATATCACTAGCAACAACAATGCTCAGCTAATGGAAAAGAAGATACATATCAAGGAAACTCACTCTTTGTGGAAAAAAAAATCTTTGGCTTTTTCAGTCAGTCATGAAAAAACAGCCGAGTAGATATTTGATATTTTATGAGAAAATTAACATTTTTACTTTAGCTTACTTTGGTAAGTAATTAATGTCTATAACTACAAGAAAATATCAGTAATCATATAATGGTGTTTTAAATCAGTGGCTTTTCCACTTTAATATATCTATCAATCACTAGGGATCATGTTAAAAGGAAAATTAAATTTAAACTCGAGATTTTATATTTCTCCGTCAATGTTGCTGCATTTGAGTACAGAGTCCGACATGTACTGCAAAAGTTCTGCCTGATCACAATGAACAATAATCACGTACACAAACAGAAGACCTTTCATGTGCTGAAACAGTAATTATAATTTTTCTGAGATTGCCTTTATTCATTTTAGTAACGTTTCTAGATTCTAGTTTTGGCTTACCTATAAGTGTACTTGGTCAATCAGAGATAATTTGACCAAATTTTAAAAGGGCCATTTGTGTTTATCATTTAGCAAATGGGGTAAATTTGAAACATAAAATGCATATAATTTTAATATTTATTGCAATGGAAGTAATAATATAAATAATTATGATAAGCATTCTTCCTAGATATGAAGGCATAATGTTACATTCTAAAACATTGAGAGAAAATTCTTAGTTTTAATGTTGTGGCTGATGGATGTTTATTTGTAAGTAAAGGGTAAATTAAATGCACTTTTCTCTTCAGCCATGATTTTTCATAATCAAAACATGAGAATTCTCCACTGATCTTATGTCTCATAACAAACTTCTTTTAAAAAAATAGTGTTTTAAAAATGTCATACCATGTATTTCTATCATTTTTGCCCCATACCAAGTTTTCCCAGATCCATTTCCCTTTCCTCACTCGCCTAACTTTGAATCCTTTTGTTTTCTTTTTAAAAAATCATGTAGTAGTTTTGAATGATAAGACACATGTACTTCATTTGGAATACGTCTATATATTTCCTTTTTAGAACTTACGTTAAGTCAATAGCATATATTGACAATTAAATGATTAACAAAACATAAACAAAATTTTCTTTGATGCTTGCTTCAAAAGGATTGATAATTTGTTTCCAGGAAAATGAAATATAGGCAAGGACAAATCTATTTAAACACAACTCACTTTTTTAATGCAATTACATCATGTAATTTATTTATATTGTGAATACACAATCAAGAAAGACATACATTAAGCATATGGCCATGAATATTACTCTTCAGATTTAATATTAAAATTATCAATTTTTTTGTATCTCAAATTGTGGAATTAAATTCAAGACACATATGGACATAAAATAAGTTTGGAATGGTTTTTAAATACTTTTACAGGAAATTTTCTATCTTTGGCAAAGCATTTAATATATAGTGAGTGGATTCCATGATCATATTGGATATGTTTTGGTAAATTATTCTAAATATTCATAGTTTATATTCTGAAATTTTTCAATCTGTCAATGTTTAAAATAGGAAATATTAACTCTGTTTATAGGTATTATAATAAAAGTCAACATAAAAGGCATGCTTTTCCCTTGTAGATTCTAACCTTATGAATTTCTGTCACTCCAGAGAATTCTGATGAACCTGATAGTCATCAAGTGATAAAAACTCTTTTTGGAAATTTCCAAAAGTGACACTGGTCAGGTTCTATCCACTGACCCCAAACTTTAGGGTTACCAATGAAGACCCTGTGGAGGGTACCAAAGCCAAGTGAGAGAAACAGTGAAAGCTTTTATGTAAAAATTGCCCCAAGGCTAAGAAACAAAATAGCAATTCACTTAAATAAAGCATTTTAAAAGTAGGACATAGTGATGTAATACCTGCAACCACAGCAATTGGTAGGTAAAAGCAGGAAGATCAGAAGTTCAAAGCTAACCTCAACTACGTGACATGTTAGAGCTCAGCCTATGCTACTTGATTAATATCTGTCCCCTAAACCAAAACAACCTGTCAGTCAAACAAACAAAACAAAACAAAACCCAAAACAAACAAAAGGAAAAAAATTAAAAAGTGCCTACCCAATAGTTTCACAAAACAGAGCAAAATTTTCATTCAGATGCTCTAGTTTCTTTTGAGAAACCAAATTTATTTTTCATTTTTTTTATATTAATTAGTTTGTTCAGTCTGTATCCCACTCCCTCATTCTCTCCCAATCCCTTCCCACCCTCCCTCATCTCCTCCCTGCCCCTCTCTAAGTCCACTGATAGGGAGGTCCTCCTCTCCTTCCATCTGACCCTAGTTTATTAGGTCTCATCAGGGCTGGCTGCATTGTCTTCCTCTGTAACCTAGCAAGGCTGTTCCTCCCTCAGGAAGGGTGGGGATGGAGGTCAAAGAGGCAACCACTGAGTTCATGTCAGAGACAGTCCCTCTTCCCTTTACTAGGGTACCCTTACTAGCTTACTTGGATATTGAGCTGCCAAGGGCTATGTCTGAGCAGGGGTTCTAGGTTATATCCATGTATGGTTCTTGGTTGGAGAAACAGTCTCAGAGAAGACACCTGTGCTCCGATTTATTTGGTCCTTGTGGAGCTCCTGTCTTTTCCAAGTCTTACTAACCCCCCCCTTCTTTCATATGATTCCCTGCACTCTGCCCAAGGTTTGGTTATGAGTCTCAGCATAAAATCTATACACCTAAGGAATCTAAACAAGAAGGAGGACTTGGGGTAAGATGATCAATCCTCACTTAGAAAGACAAATGGGATGGACATTGGAAATAGGAGAAAACAAGAAACAGGACAGGAACCTACCATAGAGGGCCTCTGAAAGACTCTACTTAACAGTGTATCAAAGCGGATGGGTAGTTCTTAAAATGAGATCAGATGTGAATAAGGAGACAGAGCGGCAAGTACAGATGTAGAGACAAAAGAAGGGGACTGATGCCCATCTAGATACACTATGAATGGAAGGGAAGAAATGATTTGAAGTATTTGAGTCAGGTGTCTGAGGTGGTTAAGTTTCTTGTATTGAAAAAAGAGAGATAAAATTATAGAAAAGATTTTTTTATAATAAAAATGTGCATAACTCATGTAAGAAAGCAGTGTGTCTTCTCAAATATATCAAATAGTAGCTTTCTGACACTTCTTTCCAGTTTCTAGGTCAGGAAAATTGGAATAGAAAGCATCTATGCTCTTTTTCAAAAGAAGTTACTTAACCCACAGATTCTGTAATTGTTAGGGTAGTAAATTCAAGTGTCAGGAATTTTTGAAGAGGAATCTTCCACAAATCCTCTATCCGTCACACTTACTTACTACTCACCAAAAACTAGCTTCTTCTTAAATAGGACCTGAGTGTAAGGGCCTGACTCATTCCTTTTCTTCATGGTTTACCATTAGATTTAAAAGATATGTATTATTGCTTGAAGTACCACATCAACCTTCACATCAATATCGAGACATCTATAGACAAAGCCCAAGTTAGGAGTATATATTAAAGCCATATGTTTCCAATGATTGAGTCTGTAGACTGCCTTATTGAGGCTGCTAGTTACCAAAGCCATCCCCTGGAGAGCATATAGTATTGCAGTGGTTATGCAGGCTCCTTAGCAGCCAGAAGACTGCTTGGCAGAGAAGTCTTGGACCTCCAAGTGTACCTCCATGTGACATGAGATATCTTCAGGGCTGAAACTCTGGGTGAGTCTGAGCTACATCTGTGATCAACGGATCCTTTCAATCCTCTCCAGCTTTGGTTATTATATAATTTTTTAAATTTTAATTTGATCTCTAATTTTAAACATCTCTCAAAGATACATAATAGTATAATTATGTAACAGATGCAAATGAGTCCTGTGGCTCTTGATTAAGCTAGAGATGCTCTAGTACACAGATCTTTTATATAGGCAGCACCAGTATTACAAAATACTAGCATAAACATAGGCACATTTTATCTTCACCATCAAGCCTTGAATTATTCCTTTTGGTCCCATTTGACTGATGAACTAAAACAAGGTCACACCAGCATCCAAAAGGCTACTAGTAATAAACGGTCTACAGGAAGCCATACCTACATTTGCAGCATCACTAGATAAATTGTGGCTTTCTTGTTTCTCCAGAAAATGCATTTTCAATGTATTCTTTCTGAACAGACTTCATAACTAGGATCCATCAGTGGACTCTTCTATTATTTGCAGTATATTAAATGTCATTCTGGTCAAATCAACCCCAAACAAATTATATCTGCACTTAGATGTCTTGTATGAACTTTTTTCTCTCATGATACTCCACAGAGGCTAAGATAAGCTTTCATGGACTAACTCTGTCAGGACACTCTATCCCAACCACAACAAACATTGTATATTTCCCCATTTTAGTCAGTCTCCTTTGAGAGAGGAACTGAACATTTAATGGCATAAATCCTCTGCTTTCCATTAGAAAGAATGACAAATGATTGTGTGCCATCCTAAACCCATGCCAAAACCTGAAGCTAAGTGATAAGAGACTCGCCAAGAGTCAGAGGCATAAGTTTGAACTCTGCAATCTAGTCACTACTACAGCCATCGGCTTAAATTTCTACATTTTGCAAGGCCCAGCGAGTTGTTCAGCTGGAAGGATGACACCAGCTTAGCCACCTAGTTATTCCAAGGAAATTTCCATACATTCCATTGTAAAGTATGTTTCCTCATAGTGCTTGGAAAAAAATAAAAGGATTAAAGTAATGTGATTTGAGGAAAACTACATATAAACACATACATGTATTAGCCACTGCTTTTATTTTTTTCTCTTTTCTCTTTTAATAGTGTTAAAATAGAAAAACAAATCAAAACAAACAAAAACAAAACATGGTTACATGAACACAGTCTATGGCTTGGGTTGACACCTCATATTCCAGTTGGGTCATGTCTTTCAGTTTCTCAATACTTCATCTCTAGGAAGGTAGGTTCACCTTAAATCATGCTAAGGAAATAGGCAGAACAATTAGTTTATTAATGATAATTTGTACTTTTTCGTCCCAGAATTCCTGCCCTTACATCACTAGCTTACTAGACCACAGCAATGTAACTTCCTAAATTGGATTGGTTTTGCTAATATTCTCCATCTTTTCACCTAAAGAAAACCAAGGACTCACTGCCCTTTTACTATGTAGTAGCAAAACTCACTTTACATTACTGTTCAAATGTCAAATGGGCCATTAACCCAGAAAAATGTCCTGTAGAACACTCACTTCACATCTTCCAAGAACGTGTTTTCACTCCTATTTCCTCTTTCTAAACATTTTTTTTTTCACTCTGCACAGGTGAATTAATGCTCCTCCCAGAGTCATGATTATTAAACAAATTTACCAGTACCGAGTATGGAACATCTTGCTATTTTTTTCAGTAGGAAAATCAGGTTATAGACCTGTATTTTTTGTTTTCTGGATTTCTCCAAATCTTATGATATATAAGAAATTCTTTATTATTAGGGTACTTCAGAGTTCATCATCTTACAATGGAGTCCATGTCCCCTTTTTGTGGCCCGACCAATGGGATTCCGTTTCTGAGTTTCTTGCACTTACCATGGGAAGGCTGGCTTTTAAACAGACACAGCAAGACAAATGCGTTCCTCCTGCTTTGGCATGCCACGTGCTCAAGCTGTGAGTTTATGTGAACTAGAATCTTTTAAAAATGGGTAGGTTCATATAACTGCACTATTTTCTATATACCTCTTGTCCTGTATGTGATTTTTCAAATGATTGTAGCTAATGTATCAATTTTCTTACTAAATGTTCATTCTTCAGGTACTAATATGGATGTGTGTGTGTGTGTGGGTGGGTGGGTATTAGAGAGACAGATGTGTGCGTGCTCTTTTTTTATTCTCCACATAATCTGTTATTACACATTTTGTAGAATGTTCAATAAGTATTTACAGAATTAGTGAATAAACAGTACAACATAATTTTTATAAAGGATTGACTTGGTAGCATTTCAGTATCTGGGCCTGTTTAATAACTTTACTTTCCTCTTCTGGTTCAATTTGGTCACAGGGTATTCTGAAGATTAATGAATAAAATATTTATGAGTTCCTTTAGAAAGGCAAATGAAAGATCAACATAATATTTCCTCTCTGCATAATAAAGCAAAAGAATTCCTAATATCCCTTAGGCAAATTCACCCTAAAACTCCTCATTTCATTTTGTCTGAAATATTCTTTTGATTTATTAATGTGGATTTAAAGAGTATTGGTCTGAGCACAGTTCGGAAATTAAAGCATCAAAGTAGATCCTTCTACATTTCTTAGACCTTTATATAACAAAAATGCATACTTTTTAAAAATTAGGCTTTCAAAATAAATATACTTATTTAGATAGCATAATCATGAAATAAACAAAACAATTTGGTATTAATTCCATTTATCATTTATTTTATTTACTCATTGTTGCAGCATAAATATAAGCAACAATTTATTGGTTATATTTTGAAAACCTATGCAATTGCATTCATTTTCATTTGTAAACTGTACAAATAGAGTCTCAAGACTCTCACAATAATGAAGTTCATTCACTCCGAGAAGAAGTAGCACACTGACAGCAGGAACAGTATTTTGGATGTCACTTTTTTGAAAAGTCTCTATGTGCCAGATGCTATCTCCGAGCTGTATAAATATGACATATTTATTCTTTATATTTACAGTATCATTCAGGCATCATATTTCCATTGAATAGATGAAGTGACTAAGAATCTGCCATATTAAAAAGGTAATGGAAGTTTAGAGAGTATGTAATGGCATACTTTAGTTCATATGGCCAGATTCCAATTATAGAGTCCTTGCTCTAAGGTAGAAGTACAATATATTTTATGGTCATTCAAGATGCTTAGAAAATTTTAGTGAAACTCTATGCTTTAATCCTGTGTGCACTAATACAAGACATTGAGAATAAGAAATGGCACATACCTTCTTCATAAATTTATATTTAGACTGAATTATCTGTTACATATTTATATCATTCTAAAAATAATTTCTACTTGCTGTAGTTGGACTTGGTTGTTAGAGTACTAGATTCAAATTCAATTCACATTATGTTTGAAATCTTGACAAGAATTCTCTGTAAGCAACAGTAATAAAAACTTCATGGTACTGGCATAGAAAAAGAATGGTAGATCAATGTAATCGAATCGAAGACCCAGGTATAAACCGACACACCTACGGATGCTTGATTTTTGACGAAGAAGCCAAAACCATACAATGGAAAAAAAGACAGCATCTTCAACAAACGTTGGTGGTCTAACTGGATGCAAATAGATCTATATTCATCACCTTGCATAAAAATAAAGTTCAAGTAGATCAAAGACCTTAACATAAAAACAGACACACTAAATCTGTTAGAAGAAAAAGTGGGGAAGAGTTTTGAACTCATTGGCACAGGAGAAAACTTCCTGAACAGAACACCAACAGCACAGTTTCCAAGATCAACAATCAATAAATGGGACCTCACGAAACTGAAAAGCTTCTGTAAAGCAAAGAACAATGTCATCAGAACAAAATGACAGCCTACAGACTGGGAAAAGATCTTTACCAACCATGTATCTAACAGAGAAATAATATCCAGAATATATGAAGAAGAAGTTAAAAAGCAACAAATCAAATAATCCAATTAAAAAATGGGGGAAGCTAGACAGAAAATTCTCTGAGAGGAATATAGAATGACAGAAAAACACAGAAATGCTCAATGTCCTTAGCCATCAGGGAGATGCAAATAAAAATGACACAGAGATTTTACCTTACTCCCATCAGAATGCCTAAGATTAAAACTCAAGTGACCTCCATATTCCCCATGCTGGAGAATATGTGGAGAAAAGGGAACCCTCCTCCATTACTGGTGGGAATGTAAACTGTACAACCACTTTGGAAATCAATCTGGCCCTTTCTCAGACAACTAGGAATAGTAGTGCTTCCTCAAGATCCCTCTATACCACTCCTAGGCTTATATCCAAAATATGCTCAAGTATACAACAAAGACATCTGCTCAACCATTTTCATAGCAGCTTTATTCATAACAGTATAAGTTGGATTCAACACAGATGTTCCTCAATAAATGAATAGATACAGAAATTGTGGTACATTTATATAATGGAATACTATTCAGTTATTAAAAACAAGGAAAACATGAAATTTGCAAGGTGGGAACTAGAAAAGATCATCCTGAGTGAGGTATCCCAGAAGCAGAAAGACACACATGGTATATATTCACTGATAAGTGGATATTAGACATATAATATAGGATAAACATACTAAAATCTGTGCACCTAAAGAATCTAGGCAAGAAAGAAGACCCTGGGTAAGATGATCTGTCCTCAATCAGGAAGGCAAAAAGGATAGATATCGGAAGAGGGAGAAAACAGGGAACAAGACAGGAGCCTACCACAGAGTGTCTATAAAAGACTCTACCTAGCAGGGTATCAAAGCACATGCTAAGACTAATAGCCAAACTTTCAGCAGAGTGCAGGGAATCTTATGAAAGAAGGGGGAGATAGAAAGACCTGGAGGGGACAAGAGTTCCACAAGGAGAGCAACAGAACCAAAATATCTGGACCCAGGGGTCTTTTCTGAGACTGATACTCCAAACAAGGACCATTCATGGAGATAACCTAGAACCCCTGTACAGATGTAGCCCATAGCAGCTCAGTCTCCAAGTGGGTTCCCAGTAATGGGAACAGAGATTGTCTCTGACATGAACTCAGTGGCTGACTCTTGATCACCTCCCCATGAGTAGGGATGGGCAGCCTTACCGGGTCACAGAGAAAGACAATGCAGCCAGTCCTGATGAGATCTGATAGGCTAGGGTCAGAGGGAAAGGACAAAGGACCTCTCCTATCAGTGAACTTGTGGTAGTGCATGGGAGGACATTTGGGAGGGAGGGTGGGATTGGGAGGGGATGCGGGAGGGGGGTACCGCTGGGATACAATGTGAATAAACTGTAAATAATAAAATAAATAAGTAAATAATACCAAACATTCTCTGTCAATTCATCTAGTAAAATGCAAGGGAACTGCAGTATTTCATATAAGAAGATAATAAAGAACTCATCCATAAACTATGGTGCATTGTGTTAAAATTTGTACTATAAGTAAATGCTGGATAAAAAGAAGCAATAACAAGATAGTTTTAAAACACCAAGTGATTTTCCAACAACTCACATTCTAAAAAATCATTCCTTTTTACAAAATATGTACTTCTATGGATCATTATGAAATATTTACTTTATTTACAAAGTGAGTCTCAAGAAATTAAGTTGTCTAAAATTAAATAATAGTATTTGGAAATAGGATTCCTGTATTGATTTATCCTCTCTGGCATTTTAAGCTATATGGCAAGAAAGTGAAGAATACTGTATGTAAACTATAACCACAAAGAAGAGCCTGCACAACAAATTCAGTAACTTCCCCTCATCTTCTAATGGTTTACCTCCGCACAATTTGCCACCTTAACTTAATATTCAGTAAAATGAAATCCTTCACTATCCTGTTATTTTTCTACATGTTACTGTTCTTGTGCACAAGCCACAAGTCCACTCATCCTCTAAGCCATTCATCTCGGGGATCTCTAGATTGTATGAGTACAGTGCTCAGGGACAAACTGCTTGGTTAGTTTTTATCTATCAGTCGACTAACAAGATCCCAGAAAAGGACCTGAAAATAAATAAGAAAAAATTTTCCTTTTTTCCTTGTACTTTTAAATAGAAAAACAAAACAAAATAAACATAAATACATGCTTGCGTGTCCACACGAGCGCTCACGCGCGCGCGCGCGCGCACACACACACACACACACACACACAAAACCAAAGATGCTGGAGAACATTGCAAGCACTATGTGCTTATGCTTTATCATTCCGGATTACAGAATCTTATATCAATGCTTCAAAGATAAATTTTGGTCTTTTTGGTGGTGTAAGCCTTTTTTGATTAAGCCTTTTTTTTTCTAAGTGAAAGGTTTTTAAAGTTTTAAAAATTGCCCTTAAAAAGCAATGTGATCATTGCAACAGTGCATCATTGCAACCATTATTTTTTTTTAAATAAGGAATAATCACTGAAAACAAAAACTCCATCTCTTGTCAACTTTACATATATTATGATTATCCAATCTCCCAACAAACAAAAGCAATTAAATGGAATAATCAATATCAGTGAAACAATATAGGTTTTAGGTCATCTCAGTTTTTCGTAATCAGATTTAACTTGCAGCTTTGTCCATCTGAAAAACTGATAGATTGTAAAATGATGATGTATTGTTACTTTGTTCTTCATGCTACGTATTTCATGTCTTTATCATTCACTAAATCAATCATATGTAAGAATAATGAAGGAATTCATTGCTTATCACTTCATTACACACTATAAAATATCTCAGAAATTTTCCGTCATCTTTGACTACATTGTTGACTTCAAGGTCTCTCTTTGTCATGATAATAAGAATAAAACCAACAGATATAAAATTATGTTAATAAAAATCTTAAAACATTATATGTTTTTAAGAAAAGGCTAAGAAGTTAACAGAAAATATCTGAAAGAAAACTTACTGTGGTAAAGTTTATGGGCCTAATTGGAAATGAGGTCTTCAAATAGGACTCAGTGCACAAGTCAGACAGAACTGAGTCACATATGTTACATGACTGTACCCTCCGTTTAAGGAGGTAGATATAGTCACAATGATACTTCGATGATTTTTATTTCCATTTGTTTGATGTTTGCTTGTTTGTTAACCTTGATTATCCTTGTGTTTAATATAATGGAAAGCAATACACTTCTTTAAAATAAATTGTTGGAAGAAATGGGAATAAGGTGAAAGAAATACAACATGAGGAGACTGTCAAAGTTAAAATATGGCAAAAAATATATAAGACGTGGTCATTTACTATTTCAAGTCTTTCATTTTGCTCGATAGTACGAACATTGTCTTCCTAACCATATAAAATTGCTCTAAGAAACTGTAATTAATTCATCACTTTGCTACATCTTAACAGATATTTTCTGGGTTGTTTTGTGCATGTGAGATTAATCAACTTTTTCAAAATGCATTTATTTATTACTAACCAGTCACTGAGTTTGGTCTACTGCTCAGTAAAACCTTGAACACAATCTCAGTTTAATTGGGAATATTAATCTTAATCTTATTGCATTGAAGAAAGGCAGATACTTCTAATTAAAACAAGTAGACAGCAACAAGGACAGGTGGCAGTTATAATAAAAAGTAAACTTGTCTTCTCATCCATTGTTTTGATTTTGTTTTTCTTCTGTCTCTATTCCCTTCCTCAAAAACTGGTCAGTTACTGCTAGAGTGGCCCTCATGCCTCTGGACATAATTTTATGCTGTGGATTTTGTGGAGGAAATACTTGTCTTTAATTTAATACAATTAAATTTTAAAAGAAAATTTAAAATGTCATAGCTTGTTACTAAAGAAATTGTTTACAGAATCCATTGGAATTTGAACTCATAAGACTTACCTCTTTCTTTAAACATTAACAAAAATGTTTCTCTACCAAATAAACTAAACACAGGGTTTTAAAGATGACACTACCTAATTTCGCCATTCCAAACTGAAACCCTTAATCTATTGGAAAAGAGTATGAAAACAAACAGAAGCGTTAGAGTTAATTTTGAATATGTAATCATATATAAAGTAGGTAAATGGAAAAATATTTATAAAGTATCTGGGGGAGTCAACTAATTCAACAGAGAGGCAACTAGGTCATCTGAAATTTATTGTAAGGATGGAGTGTGTTTTGAAATGTAAAGTATGGGTGGGGAAAAGTACATTGTTGACAATCATGTCACTGAAAGATCGATGAGGATGAGTACATTCTCACTAGTATGTGTATACTGGGCAGATTTTCTAGGTTGCATCTAGACTATTCAATAATCAAAGTGTTTGCACCTGATTTAGTTCTCTTGAGTGAGATTACTGTAAATTCAACAAATAAATAATAATAAAACCATCATAAATCTCTGTGCTCCCAACCTATAGTAATGGCTCAAAGTGAATTTTCAGTTGAGAGCAATTGCTCATTGATGACAAAGGTATCTGAACAAAATATTGAGGGAAATGACAGCTAATTATACAGTGAAGGACAATGATAGTTTTGCAGAGCGGAACTTCCACACTTGCAGAAGCATGAACAGATGTGATCCTTCAACAGAGAATGAAAAATAGAGACAGAGTATTGCAATAAAAGCTCGTGTCTTGGAAGCTGAGAATATAAACTGGATTATAATATGTAGCCGTACCTATCATTGATAAGACCAGTGTTCATACTAGAACAAAATAAAACTGCAGACATGGTCTTGTTTTTAATAGTCATTTAGATAATTAATAGTTATCCTAAGATGACAATTAAGATGCCAAATCATCCAGAAAAAAATGTATGAATTGAATTTATTGTTTCCTTTTATAGTTCAGACATAAAGAATGTAAAACTCTAACATTGTGATCTTATGAGGTGGCAAATGACTATGATACTGATAATGACAGGCCTTGCTTCAAGGACTAAGAACTTTGCTGATAATTTTATTTTCATGGGCTCATGGGTGAAAAGAAAAAGAAATACATAAATACTGCAATCTCATGAGGGAAGGTTGCCAATGCCATATTGCCAGGCTATAATTCTTTTCTTTTCTGACTCATACCATCTTCATTTCCTGGTTTTATTCATTCTGAAGGAAATTGACTATTGCGTCCCTCTCCTACATGTATAATGACTTATGACTCAACTGCTTGAGAGAAAAAGTATTTGATCAAGGAATCAATATACTGAAAATTTAATCCATATCTAATAAAGATGTTTTTTATAGAATCAAGTGTATTTTATATGAATAACTACTGTTGTATAATAAACCATCTTTTTGGCTGGGGGTATAGTAGAGTAGTTAGTGCCAAGTAGTCTGGAGGTACTGGGCTTGGTCCTCAGCACACCCAAATCTGTACATTCTTTGTATTATGATAATGAAAATACTTTAAAATTTTTATCAACTTTCCAGTATTAAGATTGCAAAAACATAGCCTTTTAAGAAAAAGCCTGTTAAAATCTACCTTTTAAGAAATAAAAAGAAAAACCATTAATGATAAACCTTCTGTCTATTTTCAAAATATTCCATGGTAATCTAATGTTTACCTTAAGGATATCTGACAAGCCTCATCGATCTTTACAGTTAGCAAAGACTCAAAACACACGAATGAAGAGGTAATTATGAAATCCATGAAAGAATTTTCCACGTTCTCCTAGTTTAATACTGCACTTGAGAGGCAGCGCAGCACTCTAAATTCTGCTACATAATTTCTTTTTCAAATTCAAGTTCCTTATATACTGCCTAGAACGGTCAATAGTCAAGATGTTTTTTTTTTTTTTTTTTTTTTTTCAGCAATCCATTTCAATCCAAAATCACTTACAAATTCAGAAGATCAGATAGAAAGAGAAGAGACCTGGGGTACGGAGACAATGCAAGCTTATGTTCTGCCCAGCACTCCTTTTCACCTTCTGGGAAATTAAGTCTCTCCAAGCACCTCTGCCTCTCCAGAAGAGAAATCAATACACCTTCTCTTTTATTTATCTGCTTTGCAGTCATTCACCTAAGTTGCTACAAGTCATTAAGCCCTTTATTTCAGGTGCCACACGTAGAAACCTTATGGTGCAGGGATTATTTGATAACCTTGGATACTGTTTGTGATTCTCATGTAGAAACAGATTTGCTAATTCTGGAACCATGAGCAGAATTATCAGAGCAAAACAGTGTTAAGACTGCAGTGAAGCCCACTGGCCTGCTTTTCTAAAATATTCAAGAGCAGTTTTCTAGCACAAATGCTGAATTCCATTTTGAAATTTAAAAGAAAATCATAAAAATCAAGAATATATAAAAATAAACAATTATAATAACTACTTCACATAGCTTATAGTTTAATTATTATAATAGCATTGCCTTAAGACTAAAAGTTTTATCATCTTCAAATGATAGTTAAATAAAATACGTGTATTTTTTTAATGTTTTGGTATATTTTAAACCTGGCAATACTTTGGAAAAAGAAAACTACTTTCATCTTAAGTTATTTAAGTACGTTTTTCTGATAAAGTCTCAAATTTATTTTATATCAAAATCAAATGACTAGAACCACCCAGTTGTTGCTTTATGTTTAGAAGAGTAAACGTTCTCTCACAGGATTTTCTTTAAATTGAAGATAAAAGTTTGTGAAGTTATTTCTTATGATTAAAACAAAAGAAATATTTTTAATGTTGTACTGGTGGTGATGAGAACACTGGAAGAAAACAAGGTAAGATCTTGTGACATCAGTATCTTTAAAACAAAGAATTGTTCTTGGAATGTGCTTTTCTGCTTCCCTGAAGAATAGTGTACAGAAGTAAGTTTACCTTAGATTACTCACTATTGCTTGCTGCTGTCATTCAATTAAAACTTTAAACTATCCTTTATAAGTCTCTATGGTAAAACATTGTTTTGACACGTGCAGATTCTCCTTGTGATTGTATAATGCTTGAACAAAGGAGAACTTCACTCCTGTGACTTTTCTTAACCCTCTGAGTATACTATCTGATGGACTGAATAAAGTTGGCTATTGCATGAGTCAGCCTCATTTCTCAGCTTGATGTTTCCAGGTCTCACAAGTTTACTGAACAGGGACCTGAAGTGAACTAAGAGGTAAGAGTGGTTCCCACCCTCACAGAAGGAGGTGAATAGAAATAATGTGGCAGAAACCAGTGTGTGGGGGGAGGGGATGAGAAGGGGGGTTAGCTTGTGCATCTTTGTTTGTTTGTTTGTTTTTAAGAAGGAGCACAGCATTAAAATCACAACTATTAGATTGCTTTCAAGTTCTTTGTGATTATTCCCCCTGATTTCCAGAAGAAGGAACATTAGATGAAGACATACAGGACAGGGTTCTAAAGAGCGTTAGGAAGGCATTGCTCTGGACTCTTCCCATACTTAGGGAAGACAAGGATGGTATTAATCATAAGGAAGAGATGGCTATATTCCTTGAATGAATATAAACATGATGATTAAATTTTAAAATTTGTAAATAAGGCTAAAAAGATTTTTCCCCCCAGTTAGGCAGAATTGAAAGTAAAAACAGTGCTAAGGACAATGATGTACGTCATTGGTGAATCCTCAGCCTCCTTACTGAACCCTCCTTTAACTGCATATCTTCCATAGCCTGGAGTTGATCCTGAAGCATTGGGTAGGAAATTTGATAATCAATATATCCTTGAATTATCTCTGTTTTGAAATGTCCTGAAAGAGCCTATGAAAAAACTAACTTTAAAAGCCCAGGCAAGCAAGGGCACACAGCCACAGCAAGGGAAAGGAACTTGCTTACTAATTCCTCAGCCTCATGAGAAGTGCTTGGTATTTCCATTGCAATTTCAACAAAATTAAAATGTTTATTGTGATTAGACATGGATATAATGAAATATTTTCAAAAGGTCTGTGCTTTCTATGGACCTACTGTGCTATATTGTTATGATTTTTTTTTGTTGGTTTGTTTGTTTGAAGCAATCACCTACAATGGTTGCCATAGCATTTTTATGTAATTTTTAAAATGGTTCGTATCCCTTCACAATTTCTTCAGTGGCAAATTTGGCCCATAAAAAAGTTAAGAAACAAGGACTAAGGGTGATGTTGGGAATGTCACATATGAGATGCTGTTACTGGTAGATGAGTATCAGTAGATTATCAGCTGAATACTTTACTTCCTGCAGACCTCCCACGTGTTGGAGATATACCTATGTCTACTTGGACAAAAATTGATACAGGATCTGACTTTGGGTGTAGTTATATAAAAATTATATAAGGGCTCTCTGAGCCTTATGCTGATTTCATAGGAAGACTCAATTATGCTTTTCAGAAACAAGTAAAAGGGGAACAAATTCAAGAGAAATTATTAAAATAGCTGACTTCGGGAGTACCAATGAAGACTTCCAAGGGATAATCAGATCTCAGAAGGGGGAAGATGTTATAGACTTTCTGAAGTTAAGTAGAAATGTAGAGACCATAATTAGAAGCTTTAGAAATCTATGCTGTTCAAAGACACAGGCCAACAAAATGTTTCAATTGCGGCCAAACTGACCACTTAAACAAACAACGTAAATTGCTCTTAAAACAAATGAATACTCAAAATCCGTGAGCTCCTGGCTTACGCCCTAAATGCAAGAAAGGAAAACACTGGGCTAAGGAATGCCAATCTAAATATGGTAAGGTTGGCAGGTCATTGCCTAGCAACAACAACAATAGCAGTCAGCAACTAGAAATGGATTGCCCCTCCCCCAGGCCCTGCAAAATAAGAGGCTTTAAATCCAGTAACAGTAACATTTGTGCCAGCTTCAGATTACAAATCAATCGAATCCTTTGTTACAAGCTCTTACTCAAGAAAGTGCTGTTATTGATATTCCTTGCCCTAAAGATATTGCCATTTCTCCTCTTCAATGTCTTCTTAAGTTATATACAGGATACTGGGGACTTATACTGCCTGGAACAGTTGGACTTTTATTGGGTCTCAGTAGTTTATCCATAAAAGAAATTGTAGTACATACAGGAATCATTAATGATGATTATATAGGAAAAACTGCAGTTATGATCACTGTGCCCACTGATTAGCAATTTAAAGCAGGAGAAAATGCAAATTATTATTTTTGCTTTGGGTAGCCCCTTCGTACTCACACACACACACAAAAATGTGCTTCATAAAAGAGGGTAAAGCTGCAGCTTTAAGTACATTATTGAAGCAAAAAAAAAAAGAAAGAAAGAAAGAAAAAAAACATCCACTATTAGATATAAACTAAAAAAGAAAAAACTTTTAGAGGATTAATTGATTCCATAGCTGATATTTCTGTTATAACCATAGAATGGCCCTCCAATATAACTTTGGGGAAGAGACTTCCTACATCAAACTAATGCAGAAATATGTATTCCCACCTCAAACGCTATCTATTCTTCAGAAGTACATGGGCTAATGAGAAGAATGGGATAGTCAAACGAAAAAAGGACTAAGGAAAGAATTGCAAGAGATTATGGAACCTATATTCCCACAAGGACAAAATCATAAACATAAAAAAGGATTTCAAAGGGGGCACTGAAGAACTATCATGTATAAACATTACATGATAATCTAATGGGCCTGAATGAACACTTCAATGGTCCCTTTCTAAAGAAAAGTTACAGGATGGTCACCAGTTATTTAGAGAACAGTTGGAGAATGGGCACGAAGGACCTTCTTTTTCTTCCTGGAATTCTCCTGCTTTTTTGTTGCTGTTGTTGTTTGTAATTTTAAAATGTTGGCAAATGGAGATTGTTGATTGACTTACAGAATGTTAATGCCACCATGTGGCAAATAGTAGGTTTACAGCCCGGTTTACCTATGCTCATAGCTATTCCTAAAGTTCAGCCTTTAATGTGAATAGCTGAGCTGGGGTATCTAGGTAAGGGCTCTCCTATTCTGAGAAATAGGAGACAGGGGATGAGGGCGGTAGGGTATAACTGAGAGAAGAGGGAGGGGCCTATGAGTGAGATGTAAATTGAATTAATAAAAAAATAGTTTTAGATTTAACTTCCTTCGGTTTATGGATTTTAGTGTAGTTATATATGGCTAAAATCCCCATATAAATGAGTGTATACTATGCTTGTCTTTCTGGTTCTGGGTTAACTCACTCAGGATGATCTTTTCTAGTTCCATCTACTTGCCTGCAAATTTCATGATTTTCTTGTTTTTAACAGCTGAGTAGTATTCCGTTGTGTATATATACCACAATTTTATCCATGCTGCACGTGAGAGACATTTAGGTTATTTCCCAGATTCTGGCTATTATGAATAAAGCTGCTATGAACATAGTTGAGCAATTGTCCTTGTTGTATGGTGGAGCATCTTTCAGGTATATGCCCAGGAGTGGTAAAGCTGGGAAATCCACAGACCTAAATAACAAGGAGGACTCTAAGGAAGATGCTTAATTCTCATTCAGAAGAGCAAACAGAGTAGGCAACTGAACTGGTTGAAGAGAAGGAACAGGAGGAAAGTTGGCCATAGACGTCCTCTGAAAGACTCTACCTAGCAGGGGATTGAAGCAGATGCTGAGAGTCACAGCCAAACTTGGGCAGAGTGCAGGAAGTCTTATGGAAAAGTGGAGGTAAAAAAAGGACTCAGAAAGGACAGGAGCTCCACAAGGAGACCAACAAAGCCAAGAAATCTGGGCACAGTGGTGCCTGTAGAGAAACACTAACCAAGGACCATGCATGAAGAGGACCTAGACCCTCTGCTCAAAGGTAGTCAGTCGAATAGGCAGTTCAGTGTCCATGTGGGAGCCTTAGTAAGGGGATCAGGGACTGTCTCTGACTTGGACTCTATTACCTGCAGCTTGATCACTTCTCCCTGGTGGGGTGGCCTTTGCAGGCCACAGAGGAAAAGGATCCAGGCAGTCCTGATGAGACTTGATAGTCTAGAGTCAGATGGTAGAAGGGGGGAGGGCTCCCCCTTTCTGTGGTCTAAGTGAGGGGGAGTGAAGGGAGAAGAGAGAGGGAGAGTGGGATAAGGAGGGGACAATTGAGGGGACTACAATTATGATATAAAGTGAATAAATCATAAAAAATTAAAAAGTGAAAAATAGTTTTGGATTTAAAAGATTGCTTTTATACTATATATATTCACCCTGATGATAAAGTAAGTACATTTTACCTTTTCCATTCCCTTACTAAATCATGAATATCAGTACTGATACTACGTTAGGCATGAAAAACTTTCTTACTATGTGGCAATACTACGAGAGAAAGGTTTTAGAGCATGTGAGGTAGGCCTTCCTTTAGGCTTATGTTATTCATTATGTGGATAATATTGTTAGCCACTTCCAAATAGGAAGTGCTACAGTCCATACATGACATGAATCAAGATATGCTACAGAAAAAGGGTTTTGCACCTGGAAACATACAAAGGTCAGAAACTGCAATACTTGGGACTAATTACTACAACAATTAATTCACACACAAACACACACATACAATCTCCATTCAACAAGACAATTTAAAAACACTTAACAATATTCAGAAATTACTATGAAATATTAACTGGCTAGGCCCTGCTTTAGGAATACTGAATTATGCACTATCCAATCTATTTAAAAATCTAGAAGGAGATACAGTGTTATATAGTCCTTGCATATTATCTTGAGAGGCAAAGTAAGGACTAAACCTATTTGAATCCAGGCTAAATGAGGGATTTGCATATCACATGGATCCTTCACTTCCATTGCACTTATTTTTCCCACCAAATTTTCTTCTGAGGGTGTCATAGCACAGAGGATAAACCTTTGGAATGAATTCCTTTACACCATAAGAACCATAAAACATTAACTACTTACTGTAGAGAAATTCTAATTCAGCACACCTTTGATCCCTTTGGCTTGAATGCAGACACACCCTTAGCACACACCTTTAATTCCAAACAATGCAGATTATGTTAATTTGCAGAAGGAAACAAAGAAGTTTGGTAGTGATATCTTAATTGAGAGGCAGAAACAATGGAGATTTGACAGAAGGAGTCAGAAATAAGATAAACTCAGCTCTCAAGAGGACAGGAAAGAGAAGCTACTTAAGAGCAGTATTGTAGGGTTGAGACAGTAGATAGGGAACAATAGAGAGAGAAAGTAGGAAGACAATAGAGTACAGAAGAGAGTTCAGCAGAGAAGGCAGTACAGTAGAGAAAGGAGTAGGGTTAAACATAGATAGTAGAAAGTTCAATAGAGAAGACAGTACAGTAAAGTTGAGATGAGTCGGTCAGTTGAGTTGGGAGTTGATTGAGAGGTAGCAGAGTGAGGTTGTGTTCATGGCAGTTCCGTTGGTGGCAGTTCAGTTTGTGAATCTGAGAGACAGTTTTTACCAGGACAGTTATACAGAGACAGGTTGTACACAGAACAGACACAGGTGCAGACAGAAATAGTCAGAGAATGAGAAGGAAATTAGAACAGATTACTAGAGTTAGTTTGAGGCCAAGCAGAGCAATTCAGTAAGAAAATGAGAGAAGCCAGTTTGAATCAGTCACCTTTGAGAGGAGTTTGAGCCAGAACAGCTGAATTGAATCAGCCAGCCAAAATTCAGAAAGAGCTAGAAAGGGAAAGCTTATTCCGCAGTAAATCTCAGATGCTGAAAACATTCTAGGCCTAGATTAGATTGTAAAGGGGCTAAAAGCTTCCAGGACAGATGGAGTGAGGTCACCACTGAATCTGGCAAATAAAAGTTACTTTACACCGGATCTTTCTCTACTTGCTCAATAGGTAAATCAGGGGAAAACCCGATGGATGTCAACAATTATAGGAATCTGACCCTTAATGTTCTATATTACCCTTAACTAACAACAGTTTTTTAATAGATTTGCAACACTGCAGATTTTCTAATTTCATTTTCAGATTATTATGCAAGGATTGGAAATCATCATCAAGCTAGTAAGCTATGGGATTTTCTCATATGAACTGGATTTGTGATTTCAAAAGTTGTCCAGTCTTCTCCCATTCCAAAAACAGTACTTATTTTATTGACGGCTCATCTACAGGTATAGGAGAGACTCATGGTCCAGATATTTATCAATCTATCAATTCTTCTTTTTCTTCAGTCCTGCGAGAACTGGCTGTTTTGATTCATTTATTATGGTTAATTCCAAAATCCTTACCGCATTGTTTCAGATTCTGCTTATATTGTAGAATTATTTCCAGCCACAGAGACTGCTTTTGTTTTGTTTGTTGTTTTTGCATTCTCTTATGCTCTCATTACTATAGGAACTACCACATCTGCTTAAAATGCACATACATTCTATGTTTATTACTCAGAACATTGCACATTCTAACCTTCCAAGTTTTATTGCAGAAGGAAATAATATAGCTGATATATTAACCTGGCTGTTTTTATTTCTCCAGAATAGGAACATCAACATCTATACAATAATGCTAGCAGAATGTGTGTATGATACCATATCCTGCTTGGATAAAAGTGAAAACTCACACAGGAATGTCACATCTGTGCTCCCTTACACTGTCATCATCACATAGCTGGAGTTGATCCCAGAGGTAAATACACTAATAAATTATGGCAAATGGATGTTACTAACTGTGGTGTTGTGCCTCATATGCCCTCTATGCATGTTTGCATTCATAAGTGTTCCTAAATTTATTTGAGCGGTACCTCAATCCTCGTAGAATGCTTTTGCAGTGTACTCTTCTCTTATACAGACTTTTGCCGTTACGGGAGTGCCTACTTCTATAAAATTGGACAATGGACCAGCCTAAAGTAGTAAAAATTTTAAAACTTCAGTAAAGAATAGAATAATAATATGATGTGCACTGTATATCACAGTATTATATAATTCTCAAGACTAGAGAATAACTGAAAAAGAGTCATAAAATGTTAAAACAGCAATGATTTTAAAAATAAGAAAGAGGAAGCACCAAGGGATCTTCTTGTGTTTTCCCTTTTTTATTCTTAATTTTCAAAAATGCCTCAAAGTGATATATGTTCTAGAGCTCAAAAACATTTCTCTACAGATCATTCTGAACTACCTTTAGATAGCCCTGTGGGGTTTAAGCATCTGTCATTGCAAATGGCCCCACTGAACTATTATGGATTCCTCTTTGCCTCCTCCAGCCCTGTGCCACCAAAGACAACGTCAGAAGGCAAGGAGACAGTGGGAGTCACAAGAATGATAACAAACTTACAGCTAAAGGCAAAAGGAGATGTTGACAATATGAGAAGTCAAGTCTTCCCACCAGGACCAAGTTAAGACCCGATTGCACCAAGAAAGAAGTTACTTTACTAATGACTTTTGGACCATAATAGTCTCAAGCATCCATCTGAAGAAGAGACTGTGTTTAATATTTCCTTGGGACTTGAATCACTAACATTTTCATAGGACATCATAATACTTGCATATCTATTAGAGATAAATATGTATTTACTTTCTACAAAATAATAGAATTAATAAACATATGGGTCTTTTTTTTGAGCTTCTCTCTAGATTTCTGTGATCAATATAATAATATATTTAACAGTAATGGACATGGCTTAGACCTCTGGTCTTGCTGTCAGAGTATATAACATATGATGTTTTCACTGTTCTAATATTATTGAATGTGTTTATAATTTGGTGCTTATATACATATGCATCAAATGACAATTAGATGTATATACAACATCTTAAATCAAAACCACTCTGGATAGTATATTAAAAAATTAAAAGGGGGAAGAAGTCAGAACACGGTTCAGTAATGGCGTCGTATGAGGAAAATTCTGAATTCTTATAAGGAAACTCCAAGAAACAAGACAAGAATCTTGTAACCTGTTTCTTCAAAACACAGAATTGTTCTTGGAATCTGTTTTTGTGCACCTCCCAGGGATAGTATATAGGAATGAGTTTACCTCAGATTACTCATTATTGCTTGTTTTCATCATTCAATTTAACGATTAAACTATCCTTTCTGTGTCTCTATAAAAAAAATGCTTTTTGCCACATGTGGCTTGTCCTTGTGATTGTATACCACTTGAACTCATGAGAACTTTACTCATGAGACCTCCCTTAACCTTCAGAGTATAAATTGTCTAGAACACTGAGTATATTTAGCAATTTTAGAAGACTTCAGTCCACCTCATTTATCAGATCATTCTCCCAAGTCCCAGCACACATAGACCGGTGACATGTAAAACTAATAGAATTATTTGCAATAGTACCTCCGATATCATATCTTTTCTGTCAAAACATCAAGATGCTGTTTGCACCCAGGAGATTTAACGATTCATGCAATAGTGCTTAGAAACACAGAATGTGATTGTTAAGATGTTGTTCATACCGTCATGAATCCATCCAGCAAACCTGAGTCAGGTTTTGGAGGTGCCTGCAACCGTTCCATAGACCACTTTTCAATGATGGACGAGACTTGGGTATTCTCTGTATTTAGTATTCTGAACCCTGTCATATTTACGCCACTGTATCTGTAGGGCTCCACATCAAGAGCAAAGAGGTCCTGAAACAGAAATTGTCTTGTGTCACCAAACGCAGACTGAATTAACAAGTTTACAGTACTGAAATCATCACTTTTTATATTCCTTATGATACTTACAGCAGTGATTCCAAGTCTTACAAATGAAATAACCTTATGATTTTACAAAGCAAATGAGTTAGTTTTGCAATGAACATGTATATTGTTTACATTATAAGTTAAGCAACAAAAAATAGGTCTTTCTGAAACATACATTTAGTGTTTCTATAATCTTTCTAGTTTGGCCTTATGTTTTAAGCATGCATATTTTTGTCTTTACCCTACCTCTTACTATTTAGTCACATTCTAGTTTTGTTTTGTCTGGTTTACTTTTGCTTTTCTAATTGCGTTTACTTGGAAAATTGCGTTTATGAAATATGGCTGTAATTAAAATTTTTATTTTTTAATATTAATTACACTTTATTCAATTTGTATCCCAGCTGAATCCCCCCCATTCCTTCCCAGTCTCACCCTCCCTACCGTATATCCTCCCATGCCCCTCTCCAAGTCAACTGAGAGGGGGGTCCTCCTTCCCTTCCATCTGACCATAGCCTATCCGATCTCATCAGGACTGGCTGTATTGCCTTCCTCTGTGGTCTGGTAAGGCTGCTCTTCCCTTATGAAGAGGTGATCAAAGAGTCAGCCACTGAATTTATGTCAGAGACAGTCCCTATTCCCCTACTAGGGAACCACTTGGATAATGCTATTGAGCTACATCTGAGCAAAGGTTCTAGGTTATCTCCATGAATGCTCCTTAGTTGGAGTCTCAGTCTCAGAAAAGACCTCTGTGCCCAGATTTTTTGGTTCTGTTGCTTGTTTTTAACTTCAATTTTCCTTATCAATTTAACTATTTTTCCTTCTTGGTATATGTTGGCATATATTATTTATTTGCATCTTGAATGAAATATATCTCATCTCTTTGCATTAGTTTATATGAATTGAATACTATAATTTTAAAGATTATCCTACAGTACAGAAGAACACAACTCAGAACAATGTCAAGTGCTTTCTATTGTATTTTATGCCTATCAATGGAAAGTATAGCAGTACTTTGGTGTGACTATAACCAAGCAAGTGAAAGACCTGTTTGAAAACAAACAAACAAACAAACAAACACTTTCAAGTATTTGAAGAAAGAAATTGAAGAAGATATCAAAAGATGGAAAGATCACCTGTGCTCATGAATCAGTAGGATTAACATAGTGAAAATGACCATCCTGCCAAAAGCAATCTACAGATTCAATGCAATTCCCATCAAAATACCAACACAATTCTTTACAGACTGTGAAAGAACAATTCTCAACTTCATATAGAAAAAAAACAAAACAAAACAAAAAAAAAAAACAGAATTGCCAAAATGATCCTGTGATCCTGTACAGCAACAGATGATCTGAAGGTATCTCCATCCTTGATCTCAAGCTGTACTGTAGAGCAACAGTAATAAAAACTGCATGGTACTGGCATAGAAAAAGAATTGTCGATTAATGGAGTCGAATAGAACACCCAGAAATAAACCCACACATATACTGATACTTGATGCTTGACAAAGAAGGCAAAACCATTCAATGGAAAAAAGAAAGCATCTTCAACAAAAGGTGTGGCCTAACTGAATGTCTGCAAGTAGAAAAAGGCAAATAGATCCTTATGTATCACCTGGACAAAGTGAAGTCTAAGTGGATCAAAGACTTCAACATAAAACCAGACACACTAAATCTGTTAAAAGAAAAAGTGGGCCTCTGAAAGCCAGAAGAAGAAAACAGGAAATAACCTCAGAACCTGCCACAGAAGGCCTCTGAAAGCTTCTGCTGTGTAGATTGTCAAAGCAGATGCTGAGCCTGATGGCCAACTGACAGGCAGAGTGAATGGAATTTTATGTAAGAAGTGGGAAGTAGTAAGAGCTGGAGAGGACAGGAACTCCACAAGGAGAGCAACAGAACAAGAAAATTTGAACACAGGGAACTTCCCAGAGACTCATACTCCTACCAAGGACTATTCATGGAGATAACCTAGAACCCTGACAATGCAGCCACTTCTGATGAGAACTGATAGACTAAGATCAGAAAGAAGGAGAGGAGGACCTCCCCTATCAGTGGACTTGGGGAGGGGTATGCATGAAGAAAGGGAGGGGAGGGTGGGACCGAGAGGGGAGGAGGAAGGGGCTTATGGGGAGGATACAAAATGAATAAAGTGTAATTAATAAAAGTTAAAAAAATTTAAAAAAAAGTGGGGAAAAGCCTAGAACTCATTGGCACAGGAGACAATTTCCTGACAGAACACCAACAGCACAGGCTCTAAGATTAACCATAAATAAATGGGACTTCATGAAACTTAAAAGGTTCCATAAAGCAAAGGACACTGTCATCAGAACAAAATGACAGCTTACAGACTGGGTAGGATCTTCACCCACCCTATATCTAACAGAGAGTTAATATCCAGAATACATAAAGAACTCAAGAAGTTAAAAAGCAACAAAGCAAGTAATCCAATTAAAAAATGGGTTAAAGAGTTAAACAGAGAATTCTCTGTAGAGGAACATAGAATGACAAAGAAACACTTAAAGAAATGGTGAACATCCTTAGTCATCAGGTAGACGCAAATCAAAACGACCCTGAGATTTCACCTTACACCCATCAGAATGACTAAGATCAAAAACCCAAGGGATGACACATGCTGGAGAGGTCGTGGAGAAAGGGGAACCTTCCTCTATTGCTAGTGGAAATGTGAATTTATACAACCACTCTGGAAATCAATCTGGTGCTTTCTCTGATAATTAAGGATAGTGCTTCCTCAAGATCTAGCTATACCACTCCTAAGCATATATCCAAAAGAGGCTCAAGTACATAATAAGACATTTGCTCAACCATGTTTGTATCAGCTTTATTTGTAATAGCCAGAACCTGGAACAACCAAGTTGTCCTTCAACTGAGGAACTGATATACAAATTCTGGCACATTTACACAGTGGAACACTACCCAGCAATTAAAAACAAGGAAATTATGAAATTTGCAGGCAAATGGTGAGAACTAGAAAAGATCATCCTGAGTGAGGTATTCCAGAAGCAGAAAGACACAAACTGTATATACTCACTTATAAGTGTATATTAAACATATAATATAGGATAAACATACTAAAATCTGTACACCTGAAGAAGCTAGGCAAGAAGGAGGACCCTGGGTAAGATGATCAATGCTCACTCAGAAAGGCAAACGGGATGGACATTGGAAGAGGAAGAAAACAGGAAACTGGACAGCAGCCTACCACAGAAGGCCTCTGTAAAACTCTACCCAGCAGGGTATCAAAGCAGATGCTGAGGCTCATAACCAGAATTTGGGCAGAGTGCAGGGAATCTTGGCAAAGAAGGGGGAGATAGAAAGACCTGAAAGGGATAGGAGCTCCATAATGAGAGCAACAGAACCAAAAAAAAAAAAAAAAAAAAAAAAAAAAAAAAATCGGGGCATAGAGGTCTTTTCTGAGACTGATATTCCAACCAAAGACCATTCATGGAAATAACAGAACTGCTCAGATGTAGCCCATGACAGTTCAGTATCCAAGTGGGTGCCCTACTAAGGGGAACAGGGACTTTCTCTGACATGAACTCATGGCCGGCTCTTTATCACCTCACCCTGAGGGTGGAACAGATTTATCAGGACACAGAGGAAGACAATGCAGTCAGTCCTGGTGAGACCTGATAGGCTAGGGTCAGAGGGAAGGGGAGGAGGACCTCCCCTATTAGTGGATTTGGAGAAGGGCATAGAAGGAGATGATGGAGGGATGGATTGGGAGGGGGCGAGGGAAGGGGCTACAGCTGGGATACAAAGTGAATAAACTGTAATTAATATAAAAAGAATTAAAGTAGAGAAGTGTAGAAGTAGTTTGTTATAACTTTCTCAAAATAATTATTTTATTATTTTCTTAACTATGAGACCTTAGTTTTTTCTCAAAAATTCTTCAGTGATGTTGAATCGAGTTTAAATAGCATTGTCTAGAACTGTGTGATAAAAAAATAACCTGTCCATCTTCTTCCTACTACCAAGTTTCTTAGCAAGGGTGTTTGATGTAACATAATACTTGCTGTGTAAAGAATTCTGCCTGGATAAATCATTGTCATCTCAAAATCTATTGAGAACTACTGGATTTTAATAATGACCCTCAAACCAAGAAAAGTAAGTTTAACATTTCAAACACATAGCAATAATACTGACTGGACTGTTCATCAACAAAATGGAAAAAAAAATGCTTCTATATAAATTGTTGAGAAAAATTAAGTAGACTTTGATGGATGATCTAAGAATAATATTTAAAGTTTTAAATGAAATCAAAGAGTAACTGATTTGGAGAGTAATAAATTAATATTTAAATGATTTGAATTTATAGTAATGTCAGAATATTTAGAATTGGTCTATAATAATTATGAATAATATACACATGCATTTAGTCTTTATTGAGGCAAAGGTGATAATTGATCATTAAAAATATGGCAATCTAAAGGAAAATGGGATAGAGGCTGAAAATTAAAAACGGGAAAGAAAGGATTAATAATAAAGATAGAAATCTACTTCACAAGAGAAAGAAGACCTCTTAACTGTATGGATAAAAAAAATACAAGTTAAGCATTGCCTCGTGATACACTCATATAATCCAGCACTCATGAGACATAGATAACATTGCAAGTTCAAAGCCATCCTGGCTACATCTCAATAGGACAAAATGAAGGAAGGAAGGGAAAGAGGGAGGGAAGAAAGTGAGAAGAAGGGAAAAAACAAAGTAGGGAAAGAAAGAACAGAAAGAAGGTAAGGTAAGTATCATTCATAAAAAAGTAAAGACAGATTTTCATGTATAATAAAAATGTCATATGTATTTGAAGACAAACTATGAAGGTAATTTGCAATTTTCTGGATGCAAATTAGAGCTGTTAACCTAGAAAGTTAAATTAAGCATAAACAGTTTAATTGACTGAGAGAACATTTTGGAAGCCTAACTTTCAAAATCATAAACATGAACACAATACTAGTCAATAAACAACAACAAAACAAAAATGAGGAGAGATAAGAGTATAAGACATCGTATTTGCTGAATACATTTTTAGCAAGCTAATTTTCAAATCCATTATGTTCTGAAAGTCTCTGAAGTCCCATAAAACAGATATACCATATTTTTGCTGATATTTGAATTAATATTATTTCAAAACCATCAGCTTCTTCCCAAGAGTTATTAGTTCTGCCTAGGTATCCAGGTTCTATCAAAATAATATAAAGTACAAGTAGAAACATGTTCTTCATTATAGTACATTTCACTCAAAAACATATTTTCCACCCTTTTTAAGAGTCATAATAAAATCCACAGTATTATTTTTAGGTTTTAATAAATTACTTACCAGAGTGGTAAATATATAATGATAGTATTCTGTCATCATTCCCATAGCTAATGCCTAAAAGGTAAAGAATTAAAAGAAACAAAGAGATTAATATTGAAGGTGTACATAATGTGAAATATATTATTTAATTATGAAAGGTATTGATATAATAGTACAGTTTAATGAATAATTAACCTCAGTTTTTCATGGTACATAAAATTGGATCACATAGAGCTTTCCCCATGGTTAAGAAAAAAATTAGTTGTTATTAAATTAATTTTGAACTAATTCTTCTGACAGCAAAGCTATTCCTTGATTGTTTGCAATTGTAAGGCTTATAATATTATATTTTGATGGCATTAAGATATAAATTAGCACATATTTGTTTCTTATATTTCCAATATTCCCACTACAAATATCCTAGTGAGGGGCATTCTTTTATTTCATTGGCTTTGTTGAACAATTAGAAGAAAGAGCTGCAAAGAACAGTGTAAAATAGCACTTTTCCCTCCAGCACCCTAGACATGACCACAACATTAATTAAGGAAATGTAAATCATAATTTTAAAAACATATGGACAATTAGAAGAATATTGTACTTTTTTTTTCAAAGATTAGATAAAAATTGGTTTTGTTTTCTTTTCTACAGCTCTTATCGATTTTTGACTGTCAATGATCTTAGACCATGTTACTTTTGTGTTGAAACTTGTAGTGATGAGAAACATCTGTAATTTTCAACTCTGCAAAAGTAAGAGAAATGAGTAATAGCTGACAGTGAGAACTTAAAATCTACACATTTGTTTAGATGAACGAAGAGCTCCTAGTTAAATGTAAGTATTCTCATCTAATAGTTTCCCCAAAACTACTGACTGTGCAAAAGTCATTTGCTAAGTAGCTTTTTCAGCTACAACTTGTGTGAAATGAAGAGGACAGCTTCCTAGACTTAGGTAGGACTTCACCAATTAAGAGGAATAAAATTACAAGATTTATAATTTATAACACAAATCATTCAGTGAACAAAATATACTTTCATTGAAAAAAAGAAAACATATATAATAATAAATCAATGCTTGGCAAAATAAAACAAGTAAACGCAGGAAAAAATTTAGGAAAAAATTGCTGATTTCTATTTCTTTAATTAATAACAATTCTATAACTCTATAACCTCTGGTCAAATTATCTTAAGCAAAATAAAAGTATATCTTCTTTATTAAACATTTCAATTGCCTGTTACAGTAGAGAATGTTTGCTGCCGATATGTGCAGGAGCCTTCTCATCTCCACGATCAATCAACAACAATTCAATATTGTCCTTGTTTCTAAAAACATTAGCTCAAACTATGAAGAAATGGATAAATTAAGAACATGTTGTCCAAAGAAAAATATTATTAATATTTCTAAGTATGTCAGAAGTTAATTACATTGACTATTTAAATTTCTATAAAAACTTTATAAAGTAAGCTCAACTATGATATGCGCTGACAGGAATCTAGGGCATAATAAAAATGAATTAATTCCCTGACAGAGTAAAGATGGATACATCTCTGGCTGTTGTAGTGTAGAACTGACTAAAAGACAAACTGGAGAGAATAAATGTGAGAACAAAGTTATCTGAATCAATGACCACCTGGAAACACATGTGAGAACTGTCTAGGCTAAATGTAGAGATTTTTTTTTTTTTTATCATACAACAGGTATAATTACAGATTTGACCTATAAGGGGAATAGAAATTACATCTATGGTATGAAAAGTGTGACCTGTGCTGCCAGAAGGAAAGGTATCTTTACAAGAAAAATCAGTTATGGCCTCATTCTCTATCACAGATTAAAGAAGGAGGAAGAGGAGGAAGAGGGGGAAGGGAAGGTGGAGGAGGAGGAGAAAACAGCAGCCTGGTTCAGTCTAAATCCAGCTTTAATGTTCGAGAAGACACATCTTGATATCTTGGGGTCTCTATTAATGATGCCTCCCTACCCCATTCTAAGTGACACAAACTAATTGTATTCCATTTAGATTTCTTCCTACATATTTATCCATGTAATTTTATATGAGTGTATATTATATACTCTCAAAGATGCTGATCCTTTTCTTAAAAATATATATATACGATTCTAAAAAAAGAAAGTCACTCTTTTTTTGTTGTTGTTGATAACTTGTAACTCCTAGCATTTCAGGCCCGCATATGAAATTGTGCTGCGGAGTTAGGGACGGGAGCTGAGCACATTAGGGGCGAAGGTGGGCTTGCTTCTGACATGAGTGTTCTACTGCAGCCATAGGTTTCTTCTTTATAACCTTGAGAAGTCTATAATAATAACTAGGGTGGTTTATGGCTTTATGTGAAAATTTTACAAACTTAGATTTTGAAACCAAGAATCAACTATAACCTATGTGACCTTAGATAAGTTAAAAATGTAAGTATTTATCCGGTAACCTCATGAAGGAAACAAGAGAAGTATTATCTCAAAAGATTATTTCAATTGCCACTCTGTATGTTGTTTCAGCTACACATCAACATGTCTTCCCACACCTTAAATCGCATAAAAGGAAAAAAAATTGTGTCTTCATATACAAGAGGCCTCAAAAATATATTGTGACATACATCATATTTTTATAAAGATCGAAGATTAATTTGTTTAAAATAAAACTCTTAGGAATCTGCAGTATTAAGCTGGTTATTTTGTCATCTCAGCATATAATTTGCAAGCCGTTTATTCTAACAGCTAGATTCAGGAATAATATTGCTCATACTTAACAAAAGCAAAGGCCAAAACATATATTAACATTAATTGTATTTTGTAACTTCCTGCTCTGGGTGTATTTGCATCAGCCTTTATATTTTTTTCAAGATGAAGGTTTTTATTTCACATTCTCTGATCTGAACTTTGAAGACCTTGATTACAGTGTTCCTGTGTGGTAGAATGTCTTCGTGTGGTTTTACTTCAGAGAATCTTGGCTTTGCTTTAGGGAGTTCTTTGTGAGAAATCTGAATCGAGGCGGGAGTATCCCTTGCTCAGGCATACCCATCGATTAATGCATTCAACTTGCCTGTGAGGAAATCTAGTCAGCCCGAGATCCACTCACTTTTAAAGCTTTCGGGCAAAAATAACCTGCTTCAAATTCTTTGTTGCTCAGTGTTTAGTCAAAAGTCAAGTTAGTTTGAAGAAACATTTAAAAATTGTAAGAAAACAAGGTTAAACTGTCTAAGGCCACCTTTTTTTGTTTGTTTGTTTGTTTTTGTTTTCTTAATTTTTGTTTTGTAATTGAAACACTTTCTGAAAACTCATCCACTTTTCTTTTCAGCTCTGAATGGAAAACATGGGGTAGTCCTGCATTAGCCAATGTTAAAAAATCTCAGAAACACACACACGCACACACACACACACACACACACAGACACACATGCAAGCACATACACACACACCCTGCAGCTTCACCCCACACCTCACTGTACTGCACAGCTAGGCACAGCACAGCACGGCAGGAAGGCACATCCTGTTCTGCTTGGCTTTTCAGTGCTTTAATAAACACCATGACCCACACACTTGGGAAAGGAAAGGGTTTATTTGGCTTTTGCTGAGTGATGAAGTAGCAACAAAATTATTTTATACTTGGAGGTCACCACAAATGGAACAACTGTATTAAAGGATCAAAGCATTAGAAAGGTTGAGAACCATTGCTTTTGAGTAATATCTTATCACTGAGGGAATTTAGAGCAGGAACTAGAGCCAGGAATTGAAGCAAAGACCACGAAGGAACAGTACTTATATGGTCTCTGACTTGCTTTCGGTTAGTTATCTTCTACAACCCAGAACCACCAGGCCAGCAATAACACCCACAGCTGCCTGGGCTCTACTCCCATCAGTCAGAAATCAAGAAAATGCCACACGGGTCAATCTGATGGAGGCAATTCCCTGAGGATATTTAAATATCATTTGTGGCTTTGTTTTCATTTTCAAACAGAGCAGGGTTTACACGAGGAAAGATACAAAATGATGGATACATCTAATAGAAGCCTGAATACACACCCAATGATTAGAGGTTTTCTCGTCTTCCAAACAGCAAGGACAAGTCAGTTAGATCTTAAAGGTAAAACCTGATCTATTGCTTGTTTGTTGGAAGCCCAGAGAACAGGTGCAAGCTTGTTTCCTGTCTCTGGAGGAAGACAAAACCTCCTTTCTAAATATAAGCAAGAGTTGTTTGAAAATCATCTGAAAATATTCACACAAGCTTTTAGTGTTCATTCCATCATTATGTTCACACTGAAACAAATCAAAAATCAAAATCAAGCATAATCCCTCATATACTTTATTGCCCACATATAAAGCTAGAGCAATATCCCAATCAATGAAATACTTCACTGTAGTAAAACCAGCATTCATACTGGACTCCTGAACAAACATGTGTTTGATAAGCTGACCATGTTATAGCAGCATTTACTATTGGTACTTATATTTAATGGAATATTCATCTGTATCTTCATCACTCTCCAGTACAGATATTTTATCCCATGTTTAAAGGCTTTAAACACAATTTACTAATTTAGCCAAACCACCATAATGTCAGTCCAGTATTTTATAAGATTAAATGACAAAAACATAAAGATTTGAGTTCAAATCTAAATTTTACAGCTCAGTAAGGGCATTGCATTCTGAATTTATTCTCAGGCCAGGTGCTCATTTATAAGAGATCCTACTAAATAACTCCTACTCTCTAGATTGCAATTAGGATGATAAAATGTTGGCAATATGTTATTTTCCTGACAAACCGATAGATTCTGAAATTTCCTTTTCAGTAGGAAAGCCTCTATTGCAGAATGAATACTGAGAACATCACTGAATGGGCTGCTTATTTCTCTGCAACTTCCTTGCTAATACATGCTGTTCAAGTCACTCAGTCTCTCTGAGGTTAGATTGAGATAGCCCGCTTTCCTTTGTTCACAGAGACGATGAAAAAAAAAAGCACGTATAAAAGGCATTTAATTAGATAATAGATACAGGCTGAATCTTTTCATATTATGTTTTATCCTCCTGGCTGGATATAGTATCCATGAACTCTTTTTCCTCATTCCAAAATAAAAAAGAAATATGTATATCAATCAACAGACAATTGAAATTAGCTTCAAAATTTCAATCTGTTTTGAAGACCTTCAATAGTTACATTTTCTAAAACAAATTAGCTGAATGCTATTGTCAGCTTGTCTTCTGTAAAATTATATTAAGATGATTTCTCTGACCTTTTAGTTATGTAACACTAAATTTTTACCTTTAAAACATAGTGTAAAAAATTTTGTAAGGAAACTAAGAATTTAAGCAGCTTGAAGTTTACCTGTTTTAAGATGCCTGCTGCCATTTCATGGCTACAGTCAAAGATCACATGGAACTCCTTGCCTCTTTTCATTTCTTTCAGTAAAGGCTTTGCATCTTTTGTATCTGCTGGAAGCTGACGGATTTTAAGTCGAAGATTGTACCTTGATGGAGCTTTGATGAGCTCTTGCAAGCGAATGAGACCTTTAATTAAAAAGAAAAAAAAAGAGTAGAAGTAAATCAGAGTAGCTCATAGAATCATGAAATGTTAAGTACAATGTGTGATCTTCTTGGTCACATGTAGGTTTTTCAGTGCAGGTAATGGCAGTAGCATTGAAGCGTCTTTCTTTTTATGTATATTTTCTTTTAAACACTGTTTTATTATGTCATCTAATATGTCCCAAAACGTCCTTTGAATTCAGGCTGGCCATGGATTCCCGGTGATCCTCCTGCCTCGACTTCCTGAGTTCTGTATAAGTGTGTGATGTAAGCACGGTAACAGAACATGCAATTTCAGATATTAATGCTGTGAGCCTTCTCCTAGACAAACATTTCAGTGATGGCTATAAATATATCAAATCACTGATATATCTTAGAAGATCACAAAATACACAAAATAGTTTAAAATAACAGATTGTCATTTATTGATATAAATAGTTTCCAAATACTGAAACAGTTAATATTTGATACACAAATCCTTGTAACAACAACAACAACAAAAAAAAGGACATAGTTACAATGTGTGATTGAATTTCTCTGTGGAGTGTCTCAAGTCAAGAAATTTCCTGTCTCCTCCATCTGTAAAAGCACCTGCATATTTCTGTCACTGTGTTACTACTTCCTATGAGGAAATATTTTAATGAAAATTAGTACCAGAGTAGGAAAAGGAAGGATTTGTAGATAACTAATCAGGCCTCTTTTCTCTCTCGTTTTTCTATGTATATGAGCACGGAATGTTGGTAATGTGGATGGAGTCAAACTCTATAACTAAAATCCACTGTCTATTCATAGAGCCTTCTAGATCATGAGAATAAAACCACAACGTGGTATTTTAACCAATGATCAATATTTTAAAATGTTCTTATTTTGTCACCAATAAGATACATCATATAAAAATATTATACATGATGTTGGAGATCAATTACTAAAAATAGGTGATAATAAAGGTGATAAATAAGGTAATAATAAAGCAGAATTTCTCTAAGAATTACTCATTTAAAATGCCCGTACATTTTTTAAACTAAATCTCTACCTTCTGTATAATATTACACAAAGGCAAACAAATCAGACACTAACCATTACTGGATAAGAAGAAGGAAGTTACTCAACCTATTTATTTTATAAGATTATGTCATAAAATAAAGTCTACCCTAGTTTGCCTGTTGGGTTTGCATCTGGGTTCAACAATCTAGGATCTTTGTAGATTCCTACAAGATTCTGAGTTCTCTCTAATAGGACAACACTGTCTGTGGAGTAACACACAAAACACAGAAAGAAACGTGCCTAAATTAGCTTTCAATAAATTATAATTTACCACTATTGTTACATTGGCCAACATGGAAAGAATATCAAATATTTTTAAATTGACTCTTGGAAGATATTTTGACCCTGAGTTATACAGAAGACAATCTCAAATTTTTTTGCTGTACTCTATTTTTTAATTAATTAATTAGCTTGTTTGTTATAATTTATTCACTTTGTATCCCAGCTCTGTAGCCCCCTCCTTGTCTCCTCACAGTCCCACCTACCCTCTCTCTTCTCCCAATAGGCCCCTTGCAAAGCCTACTGATAGTAGAGGACCTCCTCCCCTTTTATCTGACCTTAGCCCATTAGGTCTCATCAGGGCTAGCTGCATCTTTCTCTGTGGCCTGGCAAGGCTGCACTCCCCAAAGGAAGGTGATCAAAGAGCAGGTCACTAAATTCATGTCAGAGACAGACCATGCCCATCTTACTAGGGAACCCACTTGGAAAATGAGTAGCCTATGGGCTTCCTCTGAGCAGGGAGTCTAGGTCTTCATGCATGGTCCTTGGTTGTATTATTGGTCTCTGCAGAGTCCCTCGGCCCAGGTTTTTGGCTCTGTAGGTGTCCTTGTGGAGTTCCTATCCCCTCCAAGCCTTTCTATCTCCTTCTTCTTCCATAAGTTTTCCTGCAGTCTGTCCAAAGTTTGGTATGGGTCTCAGTATCTCCTTCAATATTTTGATTTGCAGAGTCTTTCAGAGGCCATTTGCTCAACTATGTTCATAGCAGCTTTATTCAAAATAGTCAGAATCTGGAAAAACCTGGATGTCCCTCAACTGAAGAATGAATACAGAAAATGTGGTACATTTACACAATGGAATTCTACTCAACAATTAAAAAACAAGGAAATCGTGAAATTTGCAGGCAAACGGTGAGAAATAGAAAAGATCATCCTGAGTGAGGTAACCCAGAAGCAGAAAGACACATATGGTATATACTCAGTTATAAAGGATATTAGCCATATAATCTAGGATAAACATACTAAAATCTATAGTCCTTAATCTCAAAAATTTAAAGAAAATTTTTGAGATGTTGAAGTGTTAGCAAAGGAGAAAAGAGCTATCACGTTACAAATTAACTCAACAGTTTGGATTGACAAACCTCAGCTGACTCAGAAATAGACATTTTCAGAAGAATAGTGTTTGCAGAGCTCCTCCTAAATATAAAGCCTGCCAAGTATTTTCAAGTCTTTAAAGAGCTCATGTGGATAGTTCATTGAGCTATCAGGTACAATAAATGTTTACTTATTCTCTTCACACATATACATCCCTGCTGGCATTAATGGAACAGATTTCAGCTTGCCAGCTTCCCTGGGGAATGATATTGAAACACGAAAAAAAAAAATAAATCACTGATGCTAGTAGGAGCTGCTATCTCCTACATGAGAATCTGAGTGAAGTGTTGTCTTCAATTATTCCTTTGACATGTGTTTTGTGCATGATTTCTGTATGGTGGACACTGTTTCATAGATAAATACAATCATTGAAATAATACTTTTTTAAATCTAATCTTTAGCTGTATTTGATAGTTTGATGAAAGTATTAATATACAAATGTAGTATTCATTTGCTTTTCACCTTTAAATACTTGAATAAGAGTGGCTCAGTATTTCAATAAGAAAGAAGGAATCTAGAGAGTTTGAAAGTTACGTGGAAGCATTTTGTACTCGTGATTTCCTTCACCTTCTACATTGGGTGGCTGGAGTCCTTTTGTGGATTCTAAGCCTTCAGTTGCTCTATCATATGACATAATTTCTCATCTTCTCATATGTCTGCTCAGTTTCCTTGCCTTCCTGTTTTCTAATGTTTTAACAGGAATCTTTCTCTAAATTCTAGTATTTAGAACATCTTGAATAAAAAGGAGAGGACTAACAAAGTAGCTTCTAATGCCTTTAAGACATCAAGAGAATGACTATATTCCTACTTACTATATGGGAAGTATTTGATAGCATCCCACTAATTACTTGATGGGATGTATTTTTATTTCATTGTATCTTTTTATTTTTAATTATTTCTTTTATTTGAGATTATAATATAATTACATAATTTCCCCTTCACATATATACGCTCAAAAATACAGAATCACAGCCTAAATATAAGCTGAAGATGGATATCTAGACGAGGCATGCTAACTGTTGCCAACTAATGATTGCTGTGGGTAGAGAAGAGCACACCAATTTGTTTATTTATTTTCTATTGTATATGTGCATTGTACGTGTTACTGTGTTACATAACAGTTCATACAGGTATGTACTGTACCTTAAACTATCGAAACCCACCACCATGTCACTCTGTCTTCCAGGTAGGAAGGAGATCCTCCAAAGAAAGATAAGATTAAACCTTAATCCTGCTCTGTATTCACTTGGTAATGGGGAAAGAAACAAGATAATGCATCTATTAGACTTAATAAGGGGCACGGACACTTTGCTTAAAATGTGCTTCATTCAAGTACTTTGCAAACAACATTCCAGAAATATTGTTTACTTAACAAATCTGGCAGCCAGTTATTTAATGACAGAATAGAATTGTAACTCTTTAGAACAGACTTTTAATTAAATATCCCTTTCCCCCTAATGTAATTAGTCTATACAATGATAATAAAAAGAAACTCTGTACAGATGGGTTCCTAAAATCTCACAAAAGGAACTCAATGCAATTACCTCATTTGGTAAATGAGGAACACCCTGTTACCTCTGAATCTATCACTACGTGTATGCCGTTGTTGTTTTTTCTTAACTTTTTATACTCTTTTTTTATTCCAGTTGTTGCAGAAATTAATGCTTTCTTTATCATTTAAGGAAAAAGACCTGAGCTGCTCTTTTACAGCCGCTGCCTTCAATTTAGCTTTTAAGGAGAATCCCCAGAAGGAGCCATTTATACACACTCCAGTTGGCACCCTCCTCTACAGAGATCAGTCACACCACATCTCAGGTGGGTTCATGTTCCCTTGCCCAGGAAGAGAGTTTCCAGCTTCCTCCTACACCCATTTCAGCAGTCAAATTAACTGGAGTTTGCCACCTGGCTGAATACCCAGGCCTATTTATCACTTCTGTTAATATAGTCTTTGTTTATGGTAGGTAAGATTCCCAACAAATGCATTTTAATACTGGCAATGTGAAATATGACTACTCTGGATTCAGCGTTTCATCATCACCCCTTTGTTTAAGTTGAGAAATGGAAAACAATGCATGAGGAGCCAAAGCTTATTATGTTGATGAGTTATTTTTCCTAGAAACGCTTAGGCTACATAGGTGTTTCCAAACAATCTGAATAATGTACGTACACCTATAAAATGCATTTTAACATACATTAATATGTTAAATATATATATATATATATATATATATATATATTTCAAAATGTAAAACTGTTGCCTCACTGTTTCCCCAAACCACAGACCTCTAACTCCAATTTTACTATTGGCATCTGTGCTTTTACTACTGACTCCTATGAGATAATGTTTAATATTGTAGAATGTCCTGCCTTTGAAGAGCATTTTATTTAAGTAGATGGCTTGGGAAACATGGGAGAATAATATTGTATTGAGGATTGGGAGCTTTGAGCCCTTTTATATTAGCTCAGGCCCTAGAGTGGCGATAGACCATGTCAGTGAAGTGAGTTGTCATACGTGTCTATAAAGTCAAGGCCCAATAAAAACTGTTTGGTGTAAAAGCTCATGTTAGCTTTCCTGGTTGGCAGTACTATATGAAGGCTTTCATAGATAATTTCATAGACACATGAGCATTAACTATAAACACTGTATGAAAGAAAAAGGGCGCTTCGGGTTTGGTCTTCCTTTAGATTTGTCCACACGTGCCTCTGCTATGAGCTAATTTCAATTTGTATACTTTAGCTTTCATAAACTGTTAACAGTGAGTTTAACTACTTTCAGTGATTTCTGTGCATCACAACAAACTTCAGGATGATCTTCACCACACCTTAAATTAATGACGGAACTTCGAGTCATCATGGGGGTCCTAGAACTTTCTATCTGTTGCATATGCGAGGGCTGGGCAAGAGGATGTTGAGATCCAGAACAACGCTATATCTCACTTTGATGTCTGGTAGATACTATAAATATAATATTCCTTTTTCATTTGTTTCCATTTGGGATAATGGAAAAAAATAACCTTTATGTCTACAAGTAAAAAACAATGATATCTTCTCTGATTGCTTTATTTCTGACACATGCCATATCTAGTAGCTTTATAGAAAATCCTTTCACAGTTATTTAAAATACTACCAGAAAATGACTGACTCTGACACACATTATGTCTCACACGAGTTATTTATTATAAAAGTCCCTTAAATAGGCCCATGGGATTCAGACTTTTTTTGGAGCAAGAAGTTGGAGATGAAGAAAGCATACACAAGGTTCTGGCACAACACTGAATACAATTAGATTAGCTAGATGGAGCCACATTGAATACCCAAAAATTTATGAGACAGGGTTTTGTTTCTCTCTGGGCCTACTGAAAGGAGACAGTGAGCATCCAGGCAACCTGTCCACAAAATAAATAAATAAATAAATAAAATAAAATAAAATAAATAAAAATAGCTGTTTAGAGGGAGGGGACACAGCTGAGATACAAATTGAATAAATTGTAATAAATGATAATAATAAAAAGTTTTAAAAAATAAGCTGTTTAGAAAACAGCGCTGAGAATAGAATGCAGTCTTACTGGCTACAGTGTCAAGCTTATCACTCCTATGTTGGTTTAATGAGAAATCTACAAGATCCCCAGGCTTGAAATGGACAGATTTTCCAGCTATATTACTGAAGCTTGATTCAGGATGAAGGATGAACTGCATATTACCAGTAAGCAGCACGTGATTATGCAGAGAAGATGGAATTGAGGTAATATTAGGAATATATTTGGGTTTCTAGCAGGAAAATTCTAAGAGAAAATAGAAACATTAAGTCTGACTGTTATACCTAAAGTCAATACGAGAATATGATGCCCTTGCTTTTGTTTTTCAAGCAATTATATCACTTTAAAATACATATTTTGCTTTTATATATATATATGCCATGCCCACAGCTAAACCCTTTGGGTGTCTTGAGTCAGGATCTCTCAGTTTAAGGTGTACTAAAGTAATACAAATATATTCAGAATGCTTCAGTTTTCGAGGAGGCAACAAAATTAGTATATTACCTTAAATTCGTTTACCTTGATTATTGTTATTAAAATGTGTTTAGTTATCAGCCAAGCATGGTGGTGGACACCTATAATCCCAGCACTTAGGGAGGCAGGGACAGGCGGGTCTCTGAGTTCAAAGCCAGCGGGGTCTACAAAGGGACACCCAAGGCTTCACAGAGAAACCCTGTCTCCAAAAAAACAAAAACAACATTTGCTCAGTTCTCAGTCAAACATTCAAACGCAGTGCTCACTAGGAATACTGCAGTTATAGTATGTGATGGGTACACTGTTAGGTTTATCTTTTATCTAAAAATCCTCTATCATATTCCTGTATACTGCACATGAGTTGACATTTATTGCAATAAAATAGGACACATAAAAATGGTCAGTTTAATTACAAAGTAGATGTATTTGTCAGGACTCTCTTTGCTAATCACACCTGCAGATAATATTCAGACTACTGTGATCCAGAAAAATCACAAACGATCTGAAAATGAATGCCAGGATGAAACCAGGAATTCTGGTTTTAGGAATTTAGGATATGTTCTTCCACCAAGGTGCTTCCATTCCCTCTTACCCTCTCCAGTTAATGACATACGAGCAAAAGAATCTCATGCTGATGATTAGAAGCTTAGGAAGTTTCTGTCACAATCCGAGGACAGACTAATTATTGCCTATTGTAGACTGTTTGCATGAGAGGAGGAATCGACGTTTGATGTTTATGTCTGTGGTATCAAGGAGTAGTGGGAATAAAATCACTCTCTCCTGAATGTTTTATACCAATAACTTGCCCAGGGTGACTCTGGGAGAATAAACATAAATAAATGCAAAGTAAAGACACAGCACAGCAATGTTTTAGAAAGTCTTTCAACATGATCACTTTATAGATTTTTTTTTTTTTGATCAGCATTTGGAAATTTGGTTCTATGGTTTATAGAGATACTGGTATTTTACAATGGACTAGAGACCTTTTAAAAGCAATACAGGTAATACAGACTTTTAAGGATGCCATGCATAAAGCAAAATCACTCTGAGTAAGCTAGGATATCTGACCACTGCTCCTCTTCTTTCTTAGCATAATTTCTACTCCTTACACACAATCTATCACTTTCTATCCTAACTATGTATCTGTCTCTCCCTCCGTGGAACTGACATACCCCATTGTTCAGTTTTGATAGCTACATTGCAAGCTCCTCCGTCTCCTGCCAACTGGCTCAGACATACACCTGTCCCTCCGTCCCCCTCACTGCCCTCTCAGCTTGTGATAACCCAACTCAAGCTCTCCAGACAGTGGCTGCTTAGGGAGCCTGCTGTCCTCTAATCCCCACTTGTGTCCAGGTCAGTGCAGCTATGAAGCAGCAAATAATCCTTCACAGTTCTAATGTTGGCTGTGTCCCAGGATGCTGCGGTTATTGGTTTTATCCTCCCACTTAATACGTCAAATATGATTTAAAGTTGACATTGACAAAACAGCTTAAGAAGCTTTATATGGTTACACTCACAGCTGACAAGAGTTATCAGAACTACTATGTGCTGGTGAAAACAAGAAGTAGAAGGTGACTCTTCAGAAACTCAGATTTTATATTATCATTTTCTTGTTTTAGAAGAAAACATCATCAACCCCACAGGTTTTGGTAACTGTGCTCATTGAAGATGCAGCTTATATTATGAATGTCTGAAAAATGTGAAATGTGTCAGGAACACATGGTAGCATGGACCATATGATTTGAACTATAATGTAAAAAAAGAATACAAAAGTATTAAGAGTTAATTGTGATATTATAGGGTAGTGAAGAAACAGATATTCCAAGACTTTGCCTAAAATGAATTATTTTCAATAATATGGACATCTCCAAATCGTAATGGACTGCTAGGAAACAATGTGTATATGGATGACCTTTTAGTTAGTGAATCAGGAAGAGTGAACTGAAGAAAGAAGAATCCATTCTAAAAGCAGTATGATAGGTAGGTAGATAGATAGATAGATAGATAGATAGATAGATCCCCAAAAACCTGTGAATTGCATAGTTGGTACTGTTAGAGATATAAACATAAACTGTTCTCTAGGAATAGATGACAGTGGTTCAGTATCTAGGGGGAAAAAAACACTTAATAAGGATAATAGTTTAGATTTTACTTCCTCTCAGAAAGATCCAGTATGGTTATTTTATGAACAAGCATAGCTTCAATGAGCAGAAAAGGAGAACTTAAAAAAAATCAAGGGTCTTTATAAGACAGAATTGTAGAAACTCAGTCTTTACTTAGAAACAGAAAGATGTGTGTATAGGCTGTGTTCACTTCTGTTAAGCTAAATGGGTTTAAATTGTTGCGTTTTTGTTTTTGTTTTGGCAACAGTAGCTTTCTCTTCAACATTATTTTTATAGAAGACATGGCTATCATCGACTTCTAAGTTTTCTTGTTATAAATCTCTGAAAAACCAACTAGTTTCATTGTCCCAACTTCAGATTCCTCTAAGAAAAATATCCAATTACCCTCAGTATGTTCACCCTTGATCCAATGAACTGGATATCCCAGAAGCACAGACTCATCTCAAGGTATGGACATTATTTCTTGGGCCCACTTTTGGGACTAGGAAGCTAGGATTTTCTATATATTGCATATACTTTGTAGCTCACATGGAAATATGGAAGGAATTAAATCAAAGAGAATAATAAGGATTATATTTCAGTAAAAATTTCTATATGATGACTTAGGAAACATTTAATTATACAAGATATTAATGAGAGGATGGTTATCATTGTCTTTTATCTGTGCAAATGATAGAATAGTAGAGATAATTATATGTCCCCTTTCATATCAGATTTGACAGCTCCTCTAACACACAAATGGAACTTGCTATTTTCTTTCAATGAAAGTGCCATTACTTATGAAGGATAATTTAATTCTCTTTGTAACTAAAGCAATGTGAGTATGAGTTTTATATCTTGACGGTAGTTCAAAGATTTTTTAGGTACTCTGAAACATGCAGCACTGTGAACATACTAAACTCACATTAGTTTAGGTCAGTGTCAACATACAGCACTAGAAAGTCAATCCATTGATTTATAAATGCCAACATAGAAATAATATGTGTGTGTGTGTGTGTGTGTGTCCAGATATACAAGGACCACATCATTATAACGTGAAGGTTCCTTGATAACTAGTTTAGCATCATAACAAAGAATTAGATTGATCGTAGGTTAACTGTTACTTACAGCTTTCATTTTAGGCACAAGAATTCAAATAAGAAATTTTACCATCCTTCATTTTCATTTTTGGACAAATATTGTCTTTATTTCAATAGGTGAAAAGACTAAGTTAGAACAGTCTAGTGTTTTGTTGTAGTTTCATTTTGTTTTGCTATGGCTATTGAATAATCAAGATAATTTTGACCTATACCCCCTGCTCAGAGGAAGCCCATTGGCTGCTCAGTTTCCAAGTGGGTCCCTAGTAAAGCTATCAGCGGCTGTCTCTGTCATGAACTCAGTGTCAGGCTCTTTGTTCATCTCTACCTGTCAGATGTAGTCTTACCAGGCCACAGAAGAAGACGATGCAACCAGTCCTGATGAGACCTCATAGGCTCGGGTCAGATAGAAGGGGAGGAGGTGAACTAGGGACAGGGCATAGGGGGAGAAAAGGGAGAGTGGGAGGGACTGGGAAGAGTCAAGTGAGGGGGCTACAATGGGGATACAAAGTGAATAAATTGTAATAAATAAATAAATAATTAAAAAAAATTTAATCACCTAAGAATTAGGTGAATTAAGAATTAGTGAATTAAGTTTTCACAAAACAAATATGATTCTATCAAAAGTTTCCACCAGCACATAGTCCTGGGCATTGTGATCTATTGTTATGTTTCCACCCAGGCGGACAGTTGGAGAGAACCTATCAACTGAGACTAGGGTAAAGGAAAGACAATCAAATAGTGCTTGAGAATGTGAGGTACTATAAGATTAAAAAAAAATTATTAGACACTGGAAATCAGAAAGTTGGATTATCCTGTTCAACTTGCAAAGTTTCTTAAGCATAGCTTTCAATTTTCCAAGCTGAAAACAAGGTGATGCCAAGACACTTAATTTTGTAACATCAAAATGACATCTTCATATCTACTTCTGATAAAATATATACAAAGTTATCAACACAATGGAAACTTAAGAAACGTGCGTGGTGAACAATGAAAACAAGAAAATATCTCAGAACTGAGGAGAATAAGGGGTGAGTTATAAAATGTTCAGAAACAGAAATAATGGCAAAACTAGCGACAGACAAAGGCTCTACTGGATCTATGCCTAAGACTCAGCCATAAGATATGTTGATATTTTTAACAGGCAAGAGACTGCTCAGGTGAAAGTAGCGGCTTGAGGAGAGAATAGGAAACACCTGTGGTAGCAGCGTAGCTCTTCCACTCCAGTAGCAACCAACTGGCCTCAGGTCTCCAGAGATGGAGGCCGAGCTGTGGTTAAACCCAAATAATATAATTTGTTTTAGTGAAGGCTGTTGTTGATTTTGAATGTGTTCCAGTGTATAGAAAAGCAGATCACAGAACGCAAGTAGAAACAATTGTGTTCTGTGTTCTATCTTCCAGTCAGTGTGACTCTATCAACCATAAAGTCCAGACACTTCTGAGATAGCTCTACTCCATGAATGAATCAAAGCAAGGGTCAGAGGGAAACACAGGAGAAGGCTGGTTCTTAGGACTTTGGTCACATTATTTTGACTGATCATTACTCAATGTCTATTCCAACAGGAGATTGAATACAAAACAGAATTTAGATCCAGGATTCTTGTTATATTTTATAGAGTTGGAGGTATCAGGGGTCACTGAGAGACATTGATCTTGCTTTTGGAGCAGCTGATAGGTCATTACTCCCAATCATGTAAAGCTAAGGCACATGTTAAGGTATCTAGGTTTGTACTCAAAAATTTTAATAATATTTATCCAACTATTGAAAATATCTGTCAATCAGATACTACAAAACCAACCATATCTGTATCATACTAATGTCCCCTAATGAGACGGCTCCTTAAAGTCGTACAACTTGGAGGTGGTAGAACCTTTAAGTGATGAGACCGAGTGGGAGATTTTTAGATCATTGGGTCACTTCCCGGAAGAGGATTGGACATTCTGTCTCACACAGTTTGTGAAGCTGGAAACCTGAGATTAAGGCAACAACCTGACTGAGCTATACTAAAGCTTTTGTAGTAGTACCCTCACAAGAATAAAAGGAAGTAAAATAGCTCCCTGTCATTTATTAACAAGTATATGAACCCTATTTATTATAGTTTACCCCATACCTCAATTGGATTTTAGTGTTCATACTTCTAAAAATCATCACATTTGGATGACCATTTCTATAACATGGATAATACACACTCAACCCGCTATACCTAATACTGTCATTTAATCTTATTGTATTCAGCATTCTGTCTCTATCACATCACTGAAAGTACCCTTATTGATATTGTTAACGATGCTGTAGTTAAGTTCTATAGTTAGTGTCCAGCCGTCATTTCCCTTGACATACCATCAATGGTAGTCCTCACTCATTTGAGATGATCTACCCATTTGACTCCAACAGGGTCCATGTCGTAGCAACTGCCTCATCTTATCTCTAGTGTTTCCTGGTTCACACTCCCTTCTGTGGTTACCTATTTCACTACTTGCCTCTGTACTACTCTAACATAAATGTTCCAGCCTAGACCTTTCTTGATGTTAGACATGCATATCCATTGGTTTATTCCAACACACCGGAAGGGTGGCAACGTCCACAGATTTATCATATTTCCAAAGCTCATCTCTCTCTTTCCTGTTTGTTTTAATATTCAATTAAAGGTAACTCTCTAGGTTCCTGTTTTGAAGCAGGTGTTCTACCTAGACTGTTTTTCTTTTTATGAGCTTGCTCTCTTTTGAATCATAGCCATTCTACAAAAAAACAAAACAAAACAAAACAAAAAAACCCTAAAGACCTTCGTTTTATACTTCAGATTCCTCCTGTATTGCTTTTTTCTGCTGTACTAACCATTTTCAACATATTTTATATTTCTATATTTGTAACACTGATTTTTAATCTCTGTGTCCCTCCAGTAAAATGTAAACTCCATATAGGGATAAACTTCTGTTTGATTAAATTTTGAAAGATGTTCAAATGCATTTGTTAAATGAATGAATGACATGACATGATCCTTAATCTTGAGAAGCTTGCAATCCACTCTGGAAAATGAATTATATGTTAAAAAAAAAAAAAACAACAACAACAGAATTTCTGCCAGCACAAGACAAACTGTGCCAAATGATAACTAAGTAGTATAGACCCAAAGTGCTCAGGCATTGTTTTTTCTAAGGATTCGGAAGACTGGGCTCAATTTGAATAAATCATTCCAGGAGAAAATTGATCATAATCTAGGGAAGTAAAGATGAGAGTGAAACATTTTAGATGACAGCAATTTAAGGCCTCAATGACATTTCATATTGCAATTTAAAGGGAAGCTATTTGTTTCACACACACACACAGAGAGAGAGAGAGAGACAGAGAGAGAGAGAGAGAGAGAGAGAGAGAGAGAGAGAGAGAGAGAGAGAGAGAGAGAATTTATTCCAACCGGAGTTCTCCTTCTTTGTCTGTCAAGTACAAAACAATGTCCCACTAATAGCTCTATTGGTTAATGCATATGTGGCATATTTTACTAGGTCTCAGGGGAGGGCTGCACAGAAAGATAGAAAGAATCCATCTCTAAGTCCCATTTCAGATGATATATATATATTTTTTTTTTTCTAGTCAGAAAAAGCAAAATAAGGAGGGGGAGGAAAATGAAATAGTTACTTAGAAACAAAAGAGAAAAATAAAAGTGGGCCAATGGAAAAGCTTTTAGCAAATGTGGAAAAAGTCACGCTGCCACCGATGATGGGCCACTTAGCAGTGATTATTTCTAATGGAGCAAAAAGAGGAAGAGGCGCTCAGAGGCACAGGCAGCAGTCTTCTCAAAGAGGCCCTGGGCTTGTCAACTGTCACCGTATCGTGGGGCTGGGACTGACTTTCTGCTAATACATCTTACCTTCTCCATCAGCTGAAACTGGGCACGGATTATGAGATCAAACACTTTCTCCTTAGCTTATCTTAGTAAGAATTTTTTGACAGGGCAGCTGGGCTAAACTGAATCAGAAATGGAGACATGATATAATGTCCCCCAAATCATTCCCTTTCCCTCCCTTATCTACTTCAGGAAGCATGATTTCCTCACCCTTCAAACAGCAGAATTATGGGTATGGTGACTGAGACAGACAAACACACAAATTGCTTTCCAGTATAGTTCTTCTCTTAGGATCACTAGTATTTTCTATCCTGGTTGTTCAGTAATAGTCAGAAAACTGTTGTGATTTAGTGTTGGATTTGATTCTATATGGGCTCTGTCCTAGGTACTGTTCTACTGCTGTAAAAGTCATCATAACCTAGGCAACTTACAAAGGAAAGCATTTTATTGCAGGTTTGTTTTCAGTTTCAAAGGGTTAGTTCATGACCGTCACAGTGAGGAGCCTAACAGGCAGGCATGGCACTAGGGCAGTAGCTAAAATTTCACATCTGTTCCACTGGTTTCATATGTATCCTTTACCTTTGTGTCTGTAGAATCTGCAATAACGAGAGGTATTTATTAAGTGACCAACAGATGTTTATGCCATCAGTAAGTATAGTCACCCTTATCTCAATACCAAAGGCTCTGACATCAATTTTCTTATTGTCCAAGCTAAGATTTCTAAGCCACATATGCCTAATCGGTAGGCTGTCTTTATTTTAATCTACACATGCTCATTTAATCAACAAAAATGCTTAGGAACATTACTGCTACAAGCTTCTCAATCGTCATCAGGGATTATGCTTCTGGGTCATTTAGAAATGCTGAAGATATTTTGATCATCACAACTACAGTTAGAATTACTAATAGCATTTAGTGGGTAAATGCAAAAAAAAAAAAAACCTGTTAAAAAGTCTTGTAATGTACACATCAGTACCTGCAGCCAATAATCACTTGGGCTCAGTGCAAAAACGCAACAATGCTGAGAATCTGTGGTCTAACCACAGCAATCTGTGATGAACTTTATACATCACTGTCTGTTTTAAAGCAGCTTCTGGTGCTAGATGCTTTATGGGCTAATTCCTAAGTTGTCCAGTCTGTCCATTTTACATGGCTTAATTGTTTTTTTGCTTGTCCTTTTGTAGTGTGACAGGAACTATTCATCCTTTGCTGAAAAATGCTGAATGGGGTTCATAAGCCACATGAAGCATCTTCATACGGATAGTAGGCCGCTTCTGATACAATCTTTATCCTCTGTAAAACTAGAGAAACTATACACCACTTACTCATTTCTGCTTATCTCTTATATTTTTTTCTAGGCTATAGTTTCTTATGTCTCATAAAACAAATCTTGGCTGAAAGTACACTTCTTATAGTATTGGAGAAAACTTTGGATCATCAAAAAAATGAATGCTGTGCAGAAGTTGCAAGAATACATCAAGTTATTACCTTCATTTAATGCATTCTGAATGTCTTAGCATTTTGCTTTCTCAAGTCAATTAGCTATAACACAGCTCACTTTTGCAAAGACAAGCATTGATAAGACAAGACACTGGGCTCTTGAATAGCATTGGCTGTCTATATCTAAAGAAACATATTTCTTTCTTATCTTCCCTGCTTTTTTTCTTTAACTGTATCTGTTGTAAGGGCAGAGTTATCCTGAAGAATAAGAGCAATGGATTCACCAATTTCAGTTTGAATCTTAATTGTGGCATTTGTTAGTATTTTCTTCTCAAAACAATTTCTTAATGTCATAAAGACTCATATTTCATATTTATGTATATGAGGCCAAGGGGAAAAATAAAGAGCATATACTAACTGCTCACATTATAGCTGGCCTGTAGCAATTTTAATAGCTTATATTATGATCATTATCGACACACATTTCTCAAGAATTATCTCTTTCCTCTCAATACTTAACAAAAAAGAAAAAATATCTTTCCTAAAATACTTTTATCCTTCTTCCTTTCCATCTAATCCTTGTTGAAAGCTGGACATTTCATATTGATTCTAATTTGTCAAAAATTTCCAACAAAGGTAGAAATGTAATAGTATTAATTTCTCCATCTCCCACAAAACTTAATGTACTGCACTAATGAAAAATTAAAATCTAATCTAAAATATATATGGTGAAAATTTTAGCAAATATTAAAAGTAGAAGCTAAACTTTTACAAAAAAAAGCACAATTTCAAGATATAACAATTTGATTTTATTCTGACTTTCTGAAAATGCATTGTATCTGAAGAGTAAAAGTTTCATTAGTGTTGACACTGTGAAATCATCTTCCTAATCAACATAATAACCATTTCCATCACTTAGATCAAGGGTTCCTCTTGTACTTTGTAATCATACCTACTCTTAACAAGGTCAGGTGGTATGAATCAAGCATATTTGGATCAATACAAGTAAATCTTTTACTGTCTCCTACAAGTGCAGCATTATATTAAAGCACTAAAGAGAGAAGCAAAGCCTAAAGCTACAGTTTTATGAATACAATCTGAGCACAACAGGATAGCTACTCTGGGAGACAGAGGAGAAGGGGTAACTTGGCAGAGAGGGGATAGGGTGAAGAAGTAAAGGGAGAGAGAATAGATAGTGGTCAGTTAGCATAATTAAATTAGCAAGTAGTATGATACATAAAAAATGTATAAGAAAAAATGTATAAGAAAAAGATGTATAAGAAAAAGTAAATATTAAAGATTTTGCTGACTCAAAATCAATTGAGTTGCTAATCTGGCTCATGTTATTGGAGAATAAAAATCACATGGAATTAACAGCTTCCAGGGATAAGACAGTGAATTTCTTTTCTATGTCTGAGAACAGAACCAACCAGACTTGGCAAATAATACTAGTAATTAAAACTGTAATGATTTAAAAATTCTGTTTCTATACATATTCGAAGATAATGATGAGAATATTTTGAACAAACACTTTCGATCCCTAACAACCAGGACTATTATATTCACCCAAAGAGTAAAACATTTAGAATAGAACTATCACTGAAGAAAATGAATCACTGATATGTAAATGAATACAAAAATAATAATTATATAAAATTTATGCTGTCTAGTTGAGAAACGAAGAAAAAGAAAAGTGTATGGGGAAAAATGTAAGAAGGAAATGGAAGAATGAGAAAAAGGGAATTGTTAATGACAAAGAACACCAACTTTCCCCTTGATCTCTGTTAAGCCATCAGCTTTTTTGGCTGTGGTTTTCTCTTTGCTGTAGTCTCAAGGCTTTTGTCAACAGTATAAAAGCTAAGACATGAAGAGTGTTACATTATTTCTCTCTTTTATTTTTTACATAAAGACAATAGATATCTTTACCTCCCCATCCTTTTACCACTTTCTCTCCTAGCTTCATGCCCTCCCTTGTTTTATTTATTTATGTTTTAAAACCCACTGTTGTCTGTATACACTTCAGTGTGGGAGCATCCAGTGGAGTGTGGGCACCCTGCCAGTGTCTGCATCTTTGATGGATACTAGTTCCCTCTCTTTCGGCAGACATCAGTTGATAATAACTGCTATGATAGGGCGGGACTTCATGTGACCCTTCCTCATCCATGCTTGTCTATTAGCTGGCTTGGTCTTATGAAATCTTGTGCTGAGTCCCAGCACTTGTGAATTCATGCAACTACGTAATCATACCCAGAAAATATTACCTATATGTAGACATCTACTTCCTCTGGCTCTTATAGTCTTTACTTTCCCTCTTTCATTATAATCTCTGAGTTTTCTAGATGAGGAAAAATAACATATATATCACATTTAGAGCTGAGCACTCTGCAGTTTCTTATTCTCTACATGTTGAAAATATACTCCGTCAAGTATGCTTAAAGGTTACATTTCAGGAGTGAGCCTTACTTGGGTTTCCACTAGTATCACGTGGCTTTTTTTAAATTGGATCATTTGTCATTTTTGTTTCCTTGGTATGCCAGCCAGCTAGATCTCTGACCTTTGTTCATATTTTGGGAAAGAGAAATAGAGTTTGTCATTTATTATTGTATAATTAATAGAGTAATTAAGAGGCTTGTTAAGATTTCAAGTGCTGACTTAATTTTCTTTTTAATGCCAACCCAATTAGCTCAACTGGATAAAAAGTTCACTGTGAAGATGGGAAGGAAGATTTTTTGATTAACCAATCAAAAGCACTACCCTCACAATTAACACTTAAAAAATTATTTCAAAATTAAATAAAATCTACTTATAAAGATTTACAAAATGGTTACAGCCACTGATTTGATGTATAGAAGTTCTCTTTTGAATTTACATTTGACAATTTCTGCTGCACATAAAGCTGAATAATCTTTCTTCACACTTCAAATTAGTACAAAACTATTTCACATTTATCTACTTTGGGGATGTACTGGCACATATAGAGCTCACACAACAACATTCAGGCGGCCACTTCTCTTCTACCATGTGAACTCATGTTGGCGTGTCAGCAAGTGCCATTACCTGCTGAGCCAACTCACAACCCATGCACACTATTTTAATAACCCAAAGAGAAGAGAATGTAATGGGATTGAAGTTATTTACTGTGGAAGTTCAGAGCATTAAAACACATATTTCATAAGACTGGTTGATAATTTGACCAATGTCGAGTCATTACAAAAGCAACCATTCTAAGTTTGCCTAAAATTCGTAGTTGGGATAGCAAATGATACCAGTGTCTGATGTATGGACAGGATTATCTTAATAGAAATTATTTCAAAAAATATAATGTGTACATATTTGTCAAGATTATGTAATCAAAAGTTATTAACTTATAGTTATTCAATCACTCAGAACCTTGGAAAAAAGTTACATACCACTCCTCTTGTCTGCCAAATTATAAACTAGAAGTAAACTGTTTTAATTAACCCTTTTTAAAGATTTTAGTACAGACTGAAATCTGAAAAATAGTAGCAAATTCCATCATTTCACAAGTTACAGAAATTTAACAGACATGGTATGTCTCAAAGAGGAAGGACTGATGCCGGTGCATACAGCTATGTAGAAGAACAAGCTTCAGTACTTGAAGTCTAAATATTAGTACTTCAGTCTAAATATTTTAGGATGTTCTGAACTTTCACTATCATTGCTGTTACTAGGAATGAATAACCTCGAGAAATAAAGGCCAAGAAATTACATGCTTTCATGGAGATAATTACAACACCATTATAACGTTTCATTCACTAGAGAGGTTTACTTAGCCATACTTAAATTCATACATTAAGAACTGCAATACAATATAGTTTAGAAGTAGAGATAACCAGATATTTGGAAACATCAGCAACGTCTATTGCATTTATTTATGTTTGCTGCTGTAAATGTAAAACCTTATATATCCCTACAGTTACTAATGCTTATAACTACAGTTACTAATTCATAAAGGTTGAATGAGAAAACTCTAGTTTTTTTTATTTAATTTCTTTTTATTTTTATTATTAGTTAAATTTTATTAACTGTATCCCAGCTGTATCCTGCTCCCATATTCCCTCCCAATCCCACCCTCCCTCTCTCATCTCCTCCCTGCCCCTTTCCTAGTCCACTGATTGGGAGGACCTCCTCCCCTTTCATCTGACCCTGTTTTATCAGGTATCTTCAGGCCTGTCTGCAAAGTCCTCCTCTGTGGCCTAGAGATCATTCTGAGTGAAGTATCCCAGAAGGAGAAAGACAAACATGGCATCTACTCGCTTATATAGACCTACAAAATATGATAAACATAATGAAATTTATACACCTAAAGAAGATAAATAAGAAAGCAGACATGGGGTAAGATGATCAATCCTTACTTTGAAGACAAATGGGATGTGCATTGGACATATGACAGGAGTCTACTGCAGAAGGCATCTGAAAGACTCTACCTAGCAGTATTTAAAAGCAGATACTAAGACTCATAACCAAAACTTCGGCAGAGTGCAGGGAATCATATGAAAGAAGGGGAGTTAGTATGACATGGAAAGGTTAGGAGCTCCACAAGGACCAAATATATCTGGGCACAGGGGTCCCTTCTGAGACTGACACTCCACCAAGGACCATGTATGGATATAGCCTAGAACCTCTGCTCAGATGAAGCCTGTGGTAGCTCAGAAACCAATTGGTTTCCCATAGTAAGGGGAACAGGGACTATTTCTGACAGGAGCTCAATGGCAGGCTCTTTGACCTCCCCACCCCCCAAGGGAGGAAAACTCTAGTTTTAACAGTAGCTCAGATAATTCCATTCAGTGTTACCAATTAAACTTAATAACCAATGCTTTGGATTATAATTAATTTATATATTAAATAATATGTTTTATTTTATATAAATGATCATTGTTAAGCTTAGATAACATCAATTATTTGTGAATAGCAAAATAAGGTCTTGAACTTTGACACAGCAACACAAAGAGGTGACTATTGGTCTCTGGATTTTTATTCATATCTATTAATCATGTTTTTTGTTTATAACACAATAAAATTTTATGTACTTAATGCACAATTCGCAATTTCATTAGATTTTTTTTAAGTTATTGAAATTCTATCTTATAACTGGTAAAGTGGCTCAAAATGTAAGGATTCCGAAAAGCTTGGTGGATCAAGTTCAAGCATGACCAAAGGTGGGAACCAACTCCCACAACTAGTCCTTTCACCTCCAACATGAGTTGTAGCTTTTCCACAAACAAAGAAATATGTGATATACTGGGTGCTCGCTAATATACATCAACAAATAATCACCTAGTAAACTAATAAAACTCTACAACTAAACATCGAAATACAAATGAGTCAAACGAAAATAAGTGCCATTGCTATTAGTTCACATTTCTCAGAAGACAAATGTCCATCATTTATACGAAAAACTTAGCGGTCATCACATATCGTGCTTGAAATACAAATCATGATCATGATGATTCTTATCCTACAGTGGTTACTATAAATATTAATAGATGTAAAGAGAAAGGGAAACTTTTATACCATGTCAATGAAAATGTAAATTGGAATTAGCACTAAGAGAAGCAATGTAAACATTCCTTAAGAGATCTGGAGGAGCTCCACAGGGAGACAACAAAGATAAAAAGTCTGAACCCAGGGAGTCCTGCAGAGATTGATGAGTCAACCAAGGACCATGCATGAGACCCTCTGCTCAGTCTCCATGGGGAGCCGCTTACAAGAGGAGCAGGGGCTGTCTCTGCCTGCTCTTTGATTACCTCCCCCTGGTGGGGTGGCCTTACTAGGCCACAGAGAAAGAGGATCCAGACAGTTCTGATGAGAACTGATAGGCTAGGGTCAGATAGTAGGAGAGGAGGACCTCCCCTGTCAGTGGACTAGGGAGGGACATAGCAGGAAGGAAGGAAGGGAGTTGATGAGGGTGGAGAGATACAGCTGGGATACAAAGTGAATAAGTTCTAACTAATAATAATACTTTTTTAAAAACCTAAGTATAGGACTATAAATGCTGGGAGTTATGGCATGCTCTACTGTCTCAGCACTTGGTAGGCTGAGATGGAACAATATTTTCAAGTCATCCAGAACTGTCATAACAAGACCCCATGTCAAAATATATACATATATTACATATATAGCTAATAAAAAATAGGCCATGAATTTGAAAAAGAGAAAGTAGGATTGACATGATATGAGAGGATTAACATGATAAAAGGTAAAAGAGAAATGTAATCATATTTTAATAACAATAAAGTAAAATATGATTAAAAACCCAACAATATCACTACTGGGCACTTGTCAAATAGATAACCAGACAGTCATGCTTAGTTCTGTACTGTTCACAATAACCAAGGTGTAGGTATAGCCTAAATGTACATCAATAGAAAAGAAAATGTAATGCAGAGGCTCTGACAGCATGCACAAAATCTGTGCAAGCTCCTGCAGACGAAATCCCACCCCAGGAGGTAGTTGATGGCTTACAGGGGAGAGAAAGTTCACTTTCTTTAATGTGTGACCCGTGGTAGGTCTAAAGTACTCCAGGAGATGGTCACATAGTCACATAACTTAGAGTATACAAAGAGAATCTATTGAACTCAGGGGATGTTTTAAAATAGGAAGGCACAAATTTGGATAGGTATTGAATGGGGAAATAAATCTGCAAGGAGATGGAGAATAATAATAATAAGATCAAATTACAATATGTCAAGTTCTTAAACAATAAATGTTTTAAAATTTGATACTTGTGTGCTTATAATTGCATTGTGTGTGTGTGTGTGTGTGTGAATAATGCTCAAGATTGAATTCCTATCATCTGTCTACACAGACAAGTCTACAGGGGGCATATATAAGTAAATAATGTTAAGGAAGTTGCTCTTATAGAAAAGAGAGTGACATGATGGTTGTCAGAATCCTAGGCGTGGAGAGATAGGAACACATAGTGGTTTTCAGAAACTGAGACTGGGCTTGGAAACAGGTGATAGTTATCAGAAACTTCAGGTGGGGTTGGGAGCACATGATTGTTATCAGAAACCTGAAGTCAGAGGTGGGGACAGAGATGAGTTAGCGCACCACAGAAAGAAAACGTTCTAATCCTAATAGCACAGTATAGTGATAAGTCTACACTTATTTACTAAAATTTATTGCAAAATATTTGAATAAATTCTTTGACTATATTTTATAGAGCGTATTTGACATCCTATGTATGCTAGTTTTCTCAGTTAGATATATGCACATACTGTTTATCAGATAACATTTTAAATACTTTTGGAGAACTTGAAATAGTGATGAACAATTAACTTATTCTTAGATTTCTAATTATTTCTTGCCTCTTCTAAATCTTCAATTATTAGACAATTATGTTTCCTAGTATATATAACAAATTAAGTTTTTACACAAGTAAAGTATGCTCCAGAAAATGACTTTTTCACAAGAACATTTATATTAACTGTATTTGTCAGTTTGATTAATCTCTTTTATTAAAATTTATGATATAAACTACATTAACTTAAGATCAACTATCCAATAATAGTCTGTATTGATAATAGTATTAATAATAGTCTGTATTATGGACTATGATTTCCATCATTACTTGAAAACATACTATAAAAAGTAACTACTAAGTTCTTAGGATGAGTTCAGTGTGCCAGTATACTAACATATCTACACATGACATACCATAACCACACATTTTTAACCTCATACCCATCAAAAAATCGACAGTATTATTCCTAATGATATTCTACCATACTCATACTTTGGTGTCTTGTCTAACTGTCATCAGAGAAGCTTCCTCATGCTGCAGAGGAGAACAGGTGCATAGACTTTTAGCCAACCATCTTGCAGAGAGTGAGAGTCTAAATTGGCCATTTCCTTCAGGCAACATTCATCAGAGCATGGAAGGTGGCAGAGGATGTGGAAGACACCAGAAGAACATGATCCACTGAATCAACTATGAAGGGCTCATACGGGCAAACAGAGACTGACGTGGTAATCACAGTGCCTGCAAGGGTCTGTACCAGTTCTTTATGTATAATAGTTAAGGCTGTTAATTTGGTATTCTTGGGAGTGGGTGTGTCTCTGACTCTTTTGCCTGCTTTTGGGACTCTTTTCTTTCTATTTGGTTGTCATGCCCAGCATTTATATGAGGGCTTTCCTGCTGTCTTTATCATATCTTGTTTTGTTGTGTTTGGTCGTTTTCTCTTGTAGTCCTTCTCTTTTCTGAAAGAGAACTGAGGGGCGTAGAGGGGGAGAGAGGAAAGGGTAGAAGGTCAGTAGGAGGAGGCAGAAGGAGGGAACACTGTACTGGAGAGGTGTTGTATAAGAGAAGAATCTAATTTCAATTTTTAAAAAGGTGACGCATATCACAAAATACCCCACAGAAATTAGAGTTTTCCCAAGGTCCTCTTTTCTTCTCACTTATTTTTCATTCCCTCCCATCTTTCCAAGATTCTCCTTTCAGACATTTATTCTAGAATAAACAGTCAGAATTTATTCTAGTTTTAGTTCATATGTTACCTTTCCTATGTCATGAGATATTTTCCTTTTATTCTCCATATGCATCTCTTATTCTGACATATATATATCATATATATATATGTAGAGAGAAATATATTAGAAATATATGTATATATTAGAAATATATATAAATATATATGTAACATGTGTGCTAGAAACTGGACTCCACATGGTATATTTGTTTGTTTTCTTTTGTTTTATATCTCCTGGGCTGAAAATAACACTGACACATAATTTTAATGTGTCAAATTGATAAATTATATTTATTGATTATAAAAATGGATAATTTATAATTATTTGTATAGTAAATAAAAATAAATCAAGCAAACAAATTTAGACACATGTAATTGATGAGTAAATTACAACTAACCATAACTTCAAGCCTTGGCAATGCACATAGACTCATGTCTTTTCAGTGGATTACATGACTGTGAAAAATAAACTATTATCATTAATATCTCAGCTCACATAAGCACATCCATAGGAGAAAGGAGATATTACTGCACAAGGTCATAGCAACGTTAATCATGAAAGTGAAAAGTAAGTAGCAAGATAGGAAAAGATTATTAGAAGGAGAAAAAAACTGTCCCTAACAAAAAAAAATCAGAGAAAAAGACATGAAATATAATGAAGAACAATTATTTCAAATAGTGTCACAATGTAGTGTTGAGAGAAGAAATACCAGAGAAGTAAAATCAGGGATGGGAATAATGGAGGTTGGAAAACTCATGCTGAAGAACACATTTCTGAAAACAAAACAAAACTAGAACAAAACAAGACAAAAAGAAAACGATAAAACTGGACATCAATAGGATTTGAGCTGGAGTGTAACATCTGGTGGTAGACAGGACATAACTCAAGGACCAAGTGGTAAGATCATCAATGACAAGAGGAAAAGGGGATGAAGGAAAGAAGCAATTCTAAAAATAACCAGAGGAAAATGATAAGAAATAACAATGGACTGTGGCAAATTAAAGATGAAGTGTTGATCTTGAATTATCACTAAATATCAGGCTGAGAAATTGTGATAAATGGGAAAACTCAAAGGAAAATAGAAGTTTTGTGTTGTTGAATGACTAGATTTATATATTGGCTTACATATGGGTTATAGAAAACAGAGAACTGGCTCCTTGGAGTTTTGTTATCTGAGACAGATTTGTGAGTCTATAGCATGTAGAGATAGAAGGAGACAAAGTTTGTATGAGATCTTTTCTGGAGAGGAAGGAAGGAAGTGAGAAATCAATAAGACTAGAAATAAACCTTTGAACAACATGAAAATTTAAAGAACAGAGGATGAGGATGGGGTTATTTTTTTCTTTTTTTCATAAAGGCACAGAAGTAAAGGCTGGGGATTTTACTCTGAGCTATCCGATGTTATCCTTGTAGCTGAGGCAATACCCACACTAGTCTCCGTCATGACTGAGAAGATGACCTTAGTGAACACTGCAAGTTGCTACCGTGTCATAGTTCCTGGGCTACTTCTTGGGACAAGTCTATCATCATGTAGAAGCCAACCAATAGACCAAGTATGGAATAGCACTGCAGAGGGATTGTTCCTTCCCACTTTGTTAGTGATGTCATCTCCCCAATTGAGCATTTTCCATTTAGCGTCCTGGACTGGTATCCATGCTTTTTGGATCTCAACTTGGAAATAAGTTTTGTGGGCCATAGCGAGGGTATACAGGACATGGCCTTCACTTCTGACCACCAGAAGATTGTTTCTGGATCTCAAGACAGAATTATTAAGCTGTGGGATACATTCAGCATGACAGCCACTCCGAATGGGTGAATTTTGTCCTCTTTCTCCCAGTTCCAGCAACCCTATCTCATTTCTGGTGACTGGAAAGAGGTGTTAAAGGTATGCATTTGTGCTAACAGTATTGGTCACACAGCTATCTGAACAGTGAGACTTTTTCTGGGGAATCCCAACAAGCTTCTGAGTGGCCAAGCTTTGCTTGAGATTTTAATGATGACAAACTTGAACGCTAGAAGGCAGGTGTGTGATCCAGGTCCTGTCCTGCAGTCCCAAATGTTATTGGCTCTCTTCTGCTACACACTCTGTTCTCAAGACTTGGGACTTGGAAGGGGAAATCACCATCTATGAATAGCAATGCAAAGCCTCCACATTGCTCTTATCTGGCCTTGTCTGCTGATGGCTAAACTATTTGCTGTACAAACAATACTGTGTGTATGTAGCCAGTGGCTCTTGGAATTTGCTGTTTATGTCAGAATTTTAGGAATAAAAATTAGTTTTCTAAGAAAATAGACAAAAATAGCATGATGATGGGTATGAATTGCTGGAAATGAGGCAAAAGGAAGAGAGAGTGATGGCCTCCAAGCCAAGCAGGAGATTCAACCATGTAAACAACTTACCAGGTACATCAATGAGATCACTTAAGTTATTTTCCCCCCATTGGGCTCCACAGAGAAGGAAACAAATTGGGCCAGGAGGCCAGGAGAAGGAACCACCATTTGTCCTTGCCAGTATTTAAATTTGGGAAAGCTTGGGTTTAGGGTATCAGATGATGTCTGGCTACCCTCACTGGAATTATCATCCTTCACATTATCTTTATTTTCTAAAACTAAGCTAAAAATTACTCATCATTGAGGCTTTCTATATAACCTCTTTATATTTCTTTATATCAAAGTATGTTTATTATAGGCAAGTGAGTTTTGTTTTGGCTTAAAGTGACATTTTTTAATTTTTAAAATTTTTATTATTAGTTACATTTTATTAACTCTGTATACCAGCTGTATCCTGCTCCCTCATTCCCTCCCACATCTCCTCCCTGCCCCTTTCCAAGTCCACTGATGGGGGAGGGGAACCTCCGGACCTCCTCCCCTTTCATCTGACCCTGTTTTAACAGGTATCTTTAGGTCTGGCTGCAAAGTCCTCCTCTGTGGCCAAGCAGGACTGCTCCTCCCTGGTGAGGTGGGGAGGTCAAAGAGCCTGCCATTGAGTTCCTGTCAGAAATGGTCCCTGTTCCCCTTTAAATGATCAAAAACTTTTTAAAATGTCCTATAAATACACATAAAATAATACCTTATAATGTCCTTATAAATACACTTAATGTCAGACCCTAGGAAACAATATTATAAGTAATTTCATGCTTCTTAAATTTGGATTAAAAAAAAAAAAACAAGTTCAAACATAACCAACTGTGGAAACAGTACTATATCAGACTATGTAATCAACTATATCCAAATAATTAGGTTTAACTTGTAACTGCTAATTGTATTTGCATTTGGAATTATAGAATACAGCAATTGCAGCTTTGTGCTTAAAATGTACAACATATAATCATCTTGGATCTAAATTACCCCACTCCCTAAAATTATTTGATTCTATGTTGCACAATACAAAAATTGCCATATTATTCAAAATTAGTATCTTCTAAGAATATATATTTTTAAATTAACTTACTCCATTGAAACCCTTTATTGTATTGTATCCCTTTTAAATGTGGGTTTAGATGAAAAAAAAATCACTCTTCTCTATTAAGTAACTTTTCAAACTAACCCTAAAAGTACCTAAATATATATCTAGAACACCTTGTATAAATATATTCCACCCAAGTTAGTACTCAAAATTTGTTGACTTTCGCTAAAGTCAAAGTTCTTGATCTCCTTTCTCCCTTACAATTATATGATAGAAATTAATTAAAGATTAAGTTGTTAAGTATACAAAATCCTAAAATAGAAACTGACTTTCAATCTCTAACTATAAAAACTGATATTCATTTCTTTAGTGACTCTCATTCTAATTCTGCCCTCACACTATCAGTACTCTGGTTCTTTTATACCATGAATCCATTCCACTTTTAATAGAGATCATTCTTATTTTCTCATACTACAAAGAAGTCCATATAAAAAAGCAGAGTAAATGGCAATGGAAGTTCTATATGCTTAACAATAATTCTTTCTTTTAAGAATATGATACAGAATGTATTTAGGATACAGAAAATCATTTCATAAAATCATCAAACATGATTTAAGAACAATCATCACTTCCTGTTAACCTCTTTATCTTTTTCTTTGTCCATTAATCTAATATTTTAATGTTTTAGCTGCACACAGTGAGTATCTAATACTTTTTCATGCCTTTGTAACTGTTCTGCTTACTAATCCTAGAGTTTGTGTCCCTGAAGTATTAGAAATCTCTACTCTGATGCTTTTCCGTAAAATTCCTCTTTACATGAAATGCTTGTCTTTTCCCAATCTGAAAATATTTTGCTTGTTTTCAACTTATTCCCATCTGTACCTCAGTATTCTCAAAGCACTATACACCATGCAAACAGAAAATCTTTACCACAAATGGTTCTTTTTGAACCACATCCTTATTAAAATTAATGATGAAAATTAATTTAGAAAGTAAACAAATGTAAATTCAAATCTCATGTTATAACACTCTTCAACAGAGTAGGTTCTAAAAGTAGCAAAACACGGCAAAGAGTAGAGGGATCAGAGAAGTAAAAAATAATTCGCAATTAGTATTTGATTTTGACCCCAAGTAAAGAAAGAATTGAGGGAGATACCCATGTTTCCAAGACTGCTGATGGGTAGGAGGCACAGCTAGGATACTGGCCTGATGAAGTGATAACCTGTTTTGTTCGGGACTCAGAAAAAACTTTTTTTTTAATATTGAGCAAAACAATTTATGAACGCAACTTGCACAATATCTAATTCATGATAGCTCATCAGTAGTCAGGAATTCCTATCCCCTTACTTTCTTTTCCACTGTTTTCCAGTTATTTAGCAGCAAGCCTGGGACAGAATCCTAGGCTCCTGCTTACCAACCCAGAGTTCTTTGTTAATGGACTGATGATTTATAAACAAAGATGAAACACAGGAATTTTAAGGCAAATATTCACAGCTTATCCTGGAATTGCTTACAAGCTGACAGCTATCCAATTTATTTTTAGTTTATATTTAAAATGAATCATATGTTCCAAAATGACTGACAGAAACACAGCTTTGTTTCTGAAGCCAATTCTTTTCCATCATTTCTGGACACAGTTCAGAGCTATAACAGATTTTTGTGGTGTTTAAAAGCAGTCATCCAGGACAACAACAAACGCTAATTATCATAAACAATAAATAGCCCCTGATAACATCATTTTAAGAAGTTCTTCTAGTCCGGAAATACATTTTGTCTATTATCCATCTGTTGGTGTGTGGGAGCAAGAACTGGATGAAATGATCATGTATCAAACTGGACAATATAACAAAAAAGAAATGAACACAAATAGGGAATAGCATATGTAATAAATAAGTCTGGAAAAAAACATGTAAAAAATGGCATAAGTCTACCTTTCAGTAAGCAATTGATATATGAGTCTACAATCAAGTCAATACTACTTATCATGACTAGTGTAGGTATAGGAGCTCCTTTCAGTCCACAGTCCTTGCTGTAATTGCATTTTCTCCCCACAACTTCAAGTTGTAATCTACTCTACTTGGGCAATTCACATCTTTAAAAAATTGTATTAGTAGTAATTTGAGAGATTAAAATTACAAGCAACAAAATTTTATATACTTGGGAATGCATTTAAAAAACTTACTGTTTATCCTCAAGTCACTTCTATTATATAAAACAATGACAGCCAAGTTCTCAAAAGTAAAAGTTTAAACATCAAAGAGATAATATTGTTCAGTTACCAATATAATTAGCTAATTAAGAATAATACAACGACATGAATAACCAAATATTCATAAGGATAGCTTGGAAGCACGAGTGTTGGGCCTCTACTGGTGTATGATCATGCCTATAAATGCCAGTCCTAACCAGCAGGTGCATAATCAATGTGCTGAATTAAATATTGCGTACAATATAAAAGCCATAATTTTTTGTCTTAAGGCTTTTAAGATACACTTCTTCTATGCATAAGTATTAATATATTATTTTCAAAATCAAATACTTCTGAAAAGTCTATATAATTTTCAAAATAATAAAGTGATGAAGCATCCTATAAGGGGACTGAGTAAATATTGAGATAAGGTTTCACTCTGTATCACAGGCTGGCCTTGAACTTGCTGTGTTGGCCAGGCTAACCTCATAGTAGTGGTAATCTTACCAATATACATGCTTGGATTGCTACCAAAAGACACTATCATGCCATGCTTTTGATCGGGAATTTGAGAGGTTTTTAATAATTTAATTTGAGGTCTTGGTCTCTACAAGTATATAAATGTAATTGACTATATATATACATATAGGTAATTTGTTTATTTAATTGTGTGCTGAAGGTAGAAATGTTTAGAATATAATTTATGTTGCATGTGGATCTTTACTAATTGTGATATGAGCTGACTACATAGTCTACTGCACATATTCTGCACACTCCCTCTAGATGCACATGAACACCTGTAAAAATATGTATGTACGCAGTTTAGGTAACAAACACTCAAAACTGATTAAGAGGTAATAGAGAAATGACTAAATCCACTTTCTTTACTTGTGTATATGAACATCCAAAGACAAAAATGCAGGCTGGCTAATTTGTATCTGAAGATTCCCTGGGTATTACACATTAGGCAAATACAGGAGAGCTTGCTGTTAATACACAGACATCTAAGAGTGCTTTACCAACTGCATAAAGGAAATGATTTGGGGGGAAACACATATTAAGCTTAATAACTCTAACTTCATTTCAAAGAGCCACTAAAACTACTTGTGGTTTTTAAAAAATTTGATAAATGTATAAGCTAAAATTAGTTAAAATGTTTTTACATTTTCAACAGTATAAATAAGATTATTAACTTTTATGAAGGTTAGCACTTTCTTAACTCAGTGAAAATATGTTTAAAACTATTTTTACTGTTTTTCCAATCTCAAAACTCTTTGTTCTCTTAGCAGAGTTTCTATCTGTTCATTGGCACTGATAATTTTATTATAAAAGGGATAAATTTCTCCACAATGTTTTGTCCATTGCAAGCATACAAAGTGAGTGGGAACAAAGCATGTTCCTGCCATAGTTGGGAAGAATTTAAATTCAAATGAATTTCAATCTCAATGTAAATTTGAAGGCATGGTGAAAAGGCCTGAAATAAAATGTTTTGCATTCAAATTTAGAGCAATATTTAGAATACTGAAAAATACCATTAAATGAAATCGATTATCATGATAAGCATAACAGTTACTTCACCAAAGTATCTGTCAGCAGAAAACTATACATTTAATTTTACAATTTACTTTCTTACGTTTCTGAGACTTGTTTGAAATTAATAATCTAAGGTAAAAATCAACCATCATTAGCAATCATTAAAACAATAGAACACAGAAAGCCACTGTACAAAAAATATTTATTAAAATATTCTAAAGAGGTGGCATGAAAATATTACTTCATTAAATTCCATTTCTAATTTTATTTTTAAGTTTCTAATGGTGTCTATACAAACACACTTTCTCAAATCTTGAATATTTCAATGCTATCATTTGTTCAACATTTTCCAATAAAAAAAGGTTAAATTTTCCTATACTACTTAAAGATTTGGATTTTATGATTTTCTATATACATTTTATGTTTTATTTGCATAAAACAAAATCTGTAGCCAAATTGCAAATTTTTTTGATGTTGACTGACTATCACAAGACTCTGTTGTAGAAAACCACTCTTATTCTGCCCGAAGTTATTGAAAGATAGACTAACATGATATTCATATTACCTCTAGCTTTCAATGTTAGGGATCAAACGCCAGAGGCTTATTTTATAAATACAGAGAAATGTGTGTGAAAGCAAACAACCCAAGAAAGAACAGAAAGAACTCAATCCGCTGCAGAACGTAACGTGTCGCAATCAGCCTCAGGGGCAGCTGCTCTTACCCGTGCTGTCATCGTACACAACCGTGACGGTTTTCCACTTGAAAAACTGCACCAAATCCAAGATGGCGCGACTGAGCGAAGAGAAGTCTGGGTAGAGACTGACATAGAAGGAATCCTTGTTGTCTGACACCTGGTGCTTCCAGCGGGTCTGTATGTGAGGAACCCCCAGAGCATTGCAGATGGACTGCACCGCATTTGCTGACGAGCTGTGCGAAGGCCCGAAGATAGCAGCCACCCCAAGAGACAGCTGATCACAAGCTGAGGAGGAAAAGAAGTCTGTTAATAAGGAGAAGAGAGGAGAACGTGAACTGCTACTAAATCCCCCAAATGTTTTCCTGGAAAATATTCTTCTTTAATATAAAGCTGTATTTCATTCATTACACACACACACACACACACATATATATATGATAATAATTACCTTATTTCTTCATTCCCTTTCTGCCCTCCTTAACGTTCCCCTCCTCTCGCCTGCTTTCAAATTCATGGCCTCTTTTTCTTTAGTTGTTGGTGTGTGTGTGTTCCCAAATACATAAACAACCTGATTATTCTGTAAAATGTTCCTTGTATGCATGTTTTCTGGGCTGACCATTTGGTATGGGATAACCAATTTGTGTGCTCTTCTATGGAGAAAACTGTTTCTCCCACTTTCAGTTTTTCGTAATTGACTGTAGTTAGATCACTGTTTGGGGTTTAGGTCTCATGAACCTATGACTAAATATTTTCAGTTTATTACAAGAAACTGGATTCAGCAAATTCAGCTTATATGAAATACATAGGAAAATTTATCTTTAAAAATTCCAAAATTAAACATCTCATTTCTTGTCATTTTCTTGCCACATAAAAATGACTAAGAATCTTTTTAAATGTCTCAGTTGATTACTAATTTAAAGTTAATTGTTACTTTCACGACCATTGTGTCTATTTGTAGAGATACTATAAAACTCAAAATCTACTTTGGATCTCTTTTCCTTCACATATTTACGTCCTAAGCAATATAAGCTCAATAAACAAGATAAAAATGATAGTATGCACCCTTTTTACATGTGGCAAACTTATGTTACTTGAGTTTTCCTCTTTTCAGCTAGATTACAAGTAGGTTTTGACTAGATGTTTAATCTGAAAAATTTTTTTATAGTATTTCATAAACCAGGTGACTTTATTATGTAAGAATTGTGCTAGGGTAAACCCAATAGTACTTTGTTTTCAGGAAAATTCTAGTCTACATTTTTACAATGAACCTTTGAAGTCACCATTAAGAAATCTATTAATATTTTATCTATATTTTATTCACTCCATCTGCTTCAGTCTGAATACTTTCATTAGCAGCAGTTTCTTCTTTAGCGGAAATAATCATGAGCTATACTACTAATCAAACATATTTGTCTTGCAATTAGTGACTTAGTTTGCATTTGTTGTGACAAACAGAACATTTTACAGTCAACTCTAACCTTTTCCTTCCAGTCTTCTAAACCTTTTTCACCATGACACAGATATGAAATGTGGAAACTAATTTGTATTCGCAGAGATATGAATTCAAAGGGCAGGCATAATATGGCTTTGAAAAACACAGGTTAGCATCTGGGGAAAAGAAAGTGACTTTCATCTTAAACAACAGTGTAACATATCAACTGCCATTAATATTAATAAGCTTGGAAGAAAACCTCATCAGATTAGAATTACAAATAATTATGTATGTTTCCATCAATGTTAGGAAGCTAGTAAAACAATGTTTGCATCACAGAAAGGCAAATATTGTTTTGAAGCATATGGTGAAACTAAATTTTGTGTTAGTCCACTCTTAAGTGATCTGTGGTACGGAAGGCAATGTCTGCTACCTGAATGAACACTGTGCCAAAGATAGGATCTGTCCTCCTATAATATCATCTATGTATATATGAAAAGATCATCGACAACACACTATTTAAACAGACTCACTATTGATACTGCTGTTTGTGTAATATATCCCTGGCTAATGGTTCTTTTTCAGAGATGTTTTTAATGTTTCTATTTAATGTGTACTGGTGTTTCATATGTGCATGTATGTCTGCGCCACATGCAGGCAGAACCCTTAGAATCCAGAGTGGGAGTCAGATTCTCCTGGAACTAGGGTTCCAGATTGTTGTTCATTGCCATGTGAGTGCTGAGAATCTAATATGGCTGGAAGTTCAGCCAAGTCTTTTATCATTTATTAGTTAATAGTTAATATTCTAAAACATTAATAACAATGAAAGTAGATTAGTAGAGAAAGACAATTTGTCTTCCACAAGTTTAATTTCATATATAATTGGGTTTTTTAAAAATAAAAGCTAATAAAAATTTATAAAATCAACATTTTTTTCTAATAAAATGTATGAAGATATTAAATATAAATGTTTTCATATATATGTACTTAATAATTTAATAACTACATAAAGGAATCAAGAAGACTCTTAAGTGCAGCTTGAAATCTGAGTTTTAGAAATCCACAGTAAGTAGCTCTTAATTACCTTTCTTAGATGCTTCAAAACTGTCATAGAGATTGATCTTCTGGGTGTCATAAGTTAACGTGGTATTGGGCAGCAGGGTCCTGTTCCTGTTGATTGTGTTCACAGCAAATCTAAATGCAAGTTCTTCAGCTCCCATTGGACCAGACTCCACATATTCAAAAATACCACCTGAAAGAATGAAATAATAATTATAGAGGTGTTAAAGTACAGATAAATGTCTGAATGTTTTCAGATGTGTGAGAGAGAGAGAGAAAAAGAGAGAGAGAAAGAAAAAGAGAGAGGATTTGTTTCATGATATGATTTGTATTTACTTTTCTATGAAATTTTAGATAGTACATTTTAAAAAAAAAGCTTTGGAATTTTTGTGTAAATAATTTCACATTGTAAAGGTTCTTTTTTCTTTCACATTTTATGATTTACTTATTTAAAGGCAAAATAGAAGAACTGAAAATTATCTCCTTAATTTTTTTCACTAACACAGAATTGACAATATTGAATATGCCAAATGTACTGCTTACTGTGAGAAAGACTGATATAAATTTGTCTTCATTAAGTAAGACATCACAGTTCTTTAGCCCAAATGTTTATATTTACAATGACTTTCCTGGCAACGTAGCCATAACTGCATTTACATCTTGTGGTAGTCGACAAATATCTAATTGGAATAAGGCCTAATCAATAGGAGAAAATTCATAGTCGATAGTGGACACCTAGCTAACTACCTGTGGCTGGAGAGGTCATAAACCCTAGAGGAAAACCTACCATTTTCTATTTTTCTAAACGAATATATTTTCAACTGTATAATAGAGTTACGCTTCCATACAAAGGTAACTGTAACTTTCACTCCTCAGAAAATAAGCTTTTTTTTGTTTCAGACAGAGGCTAAAGCTCCATGGGTGGTCAAAACACGGACTGTGAGGTACAAGACCCCAGCTGGTACATCTACAACACAACCTCCATATCCAACTCAGGGGACACTGCAGCAGAAGGGGTAGAAAATTGGAAGCAGTGGGTGGAAGACCAGGATGCTCACTGCCACATAGTGTCTACTAGACTTGACAGGGACCCACGACCTCTCAACAACACTGGTGCATCAACAAGACCTGTGTAATGACAATGCCAATTGACATGTCAGTGAGGGAAATTTCTTTTCTTCTCTTTTTTCATTTTCCTTTTTATTATTACTACTATAGTTGTTGTTATTACTATTATTTTATGATTTATTCACTTTGTATCCCAGTTGTAATCCCCTCCCTCATCTCCTCCCTGTCCCACTTATCCTCCCTCTTCCCCTCCCCCCAACTTTCTTTCCTAGTCCACTGATAAGGGAAGACCTCCTCCCCTACTATCGGACCCTATCCTATCAGGTCTCATCAGGACTGCCTGGATCCCCTTTCTTTGAGGTCTGGCTAGGTTGCCCCACCAGACAAAAGAGATCAAGGAGCAGGTAACCAAGTTCAAGTCAGAGATTGTCCCAACTTCTTATTAGGGAACCCACATGGAGACTGAACTGCCTGTGGGCTACATCGCAGCAGTGATTCTAGGTCCTCTCCATGAATGCTCTTTGGTTGATGCATGAGTCTCTGTATGCCCTGGGTGGGCCCAGTTTTTTTTTGCTTTGTTGTTTTCATTGTGGATCTCCTGTCCCCTGTGGGTCTTTACATCTCCCCCTTCTTCCATAGGACTCCCTGAGCTCCGCCCAGAGACTGACTGCATCTGCTCTGATCCTCTGCTGGATGGAGTCTTTTAGAGGACATCTGTGGTAGGCTCCTGTCCTGCTCCCTCTCTTCCACCACTTCCAGCACATATGCTGTTTGCCCTTCTGAATGAGAGTTAATCAACTTCCCTAGGGCCCTCCTTGTTATTTACCTTCTTTAGGTCTGTAGACTTTAATATGTTCATCCTATTATTATCTGACTAATATCTGCTTATAAGTGAGTTTACACCATGTGTATCTTCTGCTTCTGGGTTACCTCACTCAGGATGCTCTTTTATAGTCCCATCCATTAGCCTGCTAATTCATGATTTCATTGTTTTTAATAGCTGAGTAGTATTCCACTGTGTTAATGTACCACAAATTCTGTATCCATTCTTTGGTTTAGGGACATGTAGGTTGTTTCCAGATTCTGGCTACTATGACAAAAGCTGCTATGAACATAGTTGAGCAAATGTCCCTGATGTACGGTCGGACGAACAGATGGACTCTGCAGCTGTAGTGGAATGTCAGAAGAATAGAGATGATGTAGTGGGATGGTCTGGCCTGGCTGTTCTTCCTTAAACAGTCTTGTTTAGATGTCTGAAAACAGAGCCGAATGAGTAAACTAGGAAGATCTCCTAACACATATAATCAAAGCTACTTGTAACACAGGATAAAACATAGACACAAAAACATACTTTTGGTTCTGGCCATGGCAAGAATGAAGACCAAAATCTAGAACTGGAGGAAGACACAGTGATGTGGCTGAAACCTTGCTTCTTCTCAACCTCTAGAAGCAAAGCATTCTCTCCAGTGTGATCCATGTCTCACTCCCTACATGAATAAAGCTCTAGAGTTATAAAAGTGTGTTACTGATTTGCAACTGTGAAAACAGATCTATTCCGTCATTGTTACCGAACTAAGGGAAAAAAAATGCCCTGTATTTTGTGAATAGCCTTATCTATTTTCTAAAAAAATACCTTTAAGAACCCAGAGGCTATTTAAGCTGTGGGCTGGCTTTCCCCGGGGTCCGAGGATTGTTCAATGTTCCTGAATAAACTGCATTGAAAAAAAAAAAAAAAAAGAATAATGTTCTAAATTAAGTCTGGTAGCACACACCATTAATCTCAGTACACAGGAGGAAGAAGCAGTTAGGTTTTTTGTTGTTTGTTTGTTTGTGTGTTTCTGTGAATTTGAGGCTAACAGGATATATATTGAGAGTTTTAGGTGAGTCAGGGTTGTACATGGAGACCATGCCAGTAACAAAAATAATAGTCAACAATAATGAGACCCTTCCAATAGTAGTAAAATAATAATAATAAATAATATATAGAGAAATCTTCTGACTTGACAACTCAATTTTGGGGTTCTTACTATAGAGGAAAACCATTTGGGAATTTACGATTCTTTGTCCTGTATTGCTTGGCTATAGGTTTCGCTTCTCTTTCCTGTTTAAATATGTCTTTCTTCTTCCTTAATTCCTTTCTTTTGATCCTTTTGTAGTTTCTGTTTTTGTTTTTAAATAAAGTTTTTAGGAATTTGATAACCAAACAGGACCCACAACAATCATTAACATGTGAATATTTACAGAAAAGGTAAACATGTGGATTAATTTCAATTATTTTTAACTAGAAAATGACAGTCATCATGTGTTAGGGAGTTTACAAGATAAACTTTAACATAGACAAAGTCGCCATCCTGCAGAAAATATAAAGTATAAATAAAATTAAAATTTTTAATGTTCCAGCAGCATTAGAAGAAAGATAGAGTAATTAAGTTCATTCACAATGATAGCATATGATAAAGAACTAATGAAGAAAAGCTGTTTTGTCTGAAAAGGAAGACAAAAATAACTCAAAAGACAAAGAAACAGATGTTTAAAGAGGAAGCCAGTGTGGTCAGTGGTCTAGGAAAGTTTGAGAACTAAAACATGAACCTACCATCTAGAAAGCTAGAAAATAATGAACCAATCAAAGAAACCTGGAAATTCAAAGCTAAACAACAAAGAAAAGAAGAAGAAGGAAGCATACATAGACTATAAATAAAGGAAATAAAATAAATGTTGTATAAAATAAGCAAGAACTATAAATTTGCCTACAAATTTCATGATTTCTTTGTTTTTAATGGCTGAGTAGCATTCCATTGTGTAAATGTACCACAATTTCTGTATCCATTCCTCAGTTGAGTTGTTTCCAGGCACAGGATAGATATCGAAAGAGAGAGAAAACAGGAAACAGGACAGGAGCCTAACACAGAGGGCCTCTGAAAGACTCTACCTAGCAGGGTATCAAAGATGCTGCGGCTCATAGCCAAACTTTGGGCAGAGTACAGGAAATCTTACGAAAGAAGGGGGAGATAGAATGACCTGGAGGGGACAGATGCTCCACAAGCAGAGCAACACAACCAAGAAATCTAGGCCCAGGGGTCTTTTCTGAGACTGAAACTCCAACCAAGGACCATGCTCGAAGATAACCTTAGAACCCTTGCTTAGATGTAGCCCATAAAAACTCAGTCTCCAAGTGTAAAGGGAACAGGGACCTTCTCTGACATGAACTCAGTGGCTGGCTCTTTGATCACCTCCCCCTGAAGAGGGAGTAGTCTTACCAGGCTACAGAGGAAGACAATGCAGACAGTCCTGATGAGACCTGATAGGCTTGGGTCAGAGGAAAGGGGAGGAGGAACTCCCCTATCAGTAGACTTGGAGACAGGCATGGGAGTTGATGAGGGAAAGAAGGTAGTATTGGGAGGGAATGAGAAAGGGTGCTACAGCTGGGATACAAAGTGAATAAACTGAAATCAATATAAAAAATTAAAATTAAAAAATAAAAGTCTGATCATAATGAAGACAAAAGCTACAATAACATGAAATGAAAGAAAAACATGCAGAAGCAAATTTCTAAATTAAGTGTGATCTCATTTGTTTTGAGATATCTACTCAACTCCTTTCTTCATTATAGAGCAGTTTATTTGCTTTTTTGCCAGTGAGTTGTTTATCCGAGTTGTTCCTTTCCATTTACATATTCATGTTTAATAGTTTTTAATGACCAGTTTCTACTAGGTTTTGAAAATGAAATTGAGGGAATATTCTCTTGTTAAGATTTAGGAATGCTAGATCTATGTTAGCTTATATACTGATTTTATATATTTGCTATCAAGTTTTAGAAAGACCGGCATTTTTTTTTCTTTAAATGGTTGCTATATTTTATCAAAGAAGCTAGTAAGTTCTGGAATTACCTTAATTGATAACATTTCTATTATGTTTTATTTTTTCTCTCATACTGGCTTGTTCAGATATTTCTGTTTCTTCCTAACTTGGGTTGTCTATTTCTAGAAATTTAAACATCGAGTTAGTGATCCAATTTGCTAGTGATGTTCATTCATGATAATCTCAGGAAGACAGACAAATGGGCAGAGGATAGGTATATATCCTCAAATACATAATTATACAAAATGCTCACCAGTAATCAGGAAATACATATTAGAATCATAGTGACCTACTACCTCCCATTTCTTTAAATGAATGTTAGTAAACATATAAATGATAATGCTACAGTTCCAGAAGGAAAGGATTTTAATTTCAGTGAATGTTCATGAATGAGGTGCAGTGGCTCAGTCAGTAAAAGTGCTCACTGTAGAAACCAGGAGAACCTAAGGTCGACTTACAGACCCACATGGAAGAGACTCAACATGAAAAGTTATCCCCAGACCCTTACCTATGTTTCATGGCACAAACACACACACACACACACACACACACACACACACACACACACACACGCGCACACACACACACACACACACACATGCATGTTTATAAATGCCCCACACAAATTCACAAATAATGAAATAAAATTTAAACATCACATTATATGTTCAAATGTGAGAGTGCATAGTCTTGCTGCAAGAAAAGCATAGGTTAAAGAAAGATTTATTTTAAAAAGATGATAAAAAACATTTGCTATATTTGACAATATTAACACTCCAGTCAAAGACAGAAGTCTATGCGTATGCATGTGTGTATGTATGTATATGCACATAGCAGAGAGACATTTTTTTTAAGTTTTGCATTAACAGAAAGTGACAGTAAAGCAAATACTCTACATGTAGACAACTGGACAATCATCTCCTTCTTAACAGCATCATATGAACAGTAAATAAAGAAAATGATCAATTTCACAATACTCAGGATACCGGAAGTTAAAATCAGGATTCACACAATTTCCTACTCATCAGAATAGCCAGGTAAAATGATAAAGGAAAACATAAATAAATTTACTTTAAAAATCTTGTTTTATATTCTTCTAACACAGAACATACAGCTGTGTGAAATAGCAAATTTCCTTGTGAGATATAAAACCAGGGAAATGTAAGCATGATCAAATAAATGTGTACACTGTTGTTCAGAGCACTGTGTAATGCATGCAAGCCTTCAGACTTTCATGCAATACAAGGTAGACACTATAAACAAAATATTAAGTTAAAGAAGCCAGGCATGGAAGATTGGTGATATATATTTTTATACTTTTAATGTCAAAAATAAATGTTGGTGTTGGAAGGAAATCGTGATAAAGAAAACACATCGTACCTGTTTTTTTTGTTGTTGTTGTTTTGTTTTGTTTTGTTTTATCTGTAATGTGTGAAGAATGGCAAGAAACCGAAGGGATAAATATTCTCTTTGGGACAAAGAAAATAAAATAGTAGAAATAGTAAATCTGTAAGGAAGAAACCGTTGTTTAGGATTACAAATTGTTACTAAAAAATTGTCTCAGTAAATGTTCTATTGTAGTCAAAAGAGACCATGACCATGGCAACTCTTATAAAGGAAAGCATTTAATTAGGGCTGGCTCACAGTTACAGAGGTTGAGTCCATTATCAGCTTGGACGGTATAGAGCTCTACCTCTGGATTGGCAATCACACACACTCTTCCTCCAGCAAGACCACACCTCTAATCCCTTCAATCTGTACTACTCATTTAGCATTAAAATATTTGAGTCTGTAGAGACCGCTCTTATTAAAGCCATCACAGAAATTAAATACTAAAATATCTTTTTCTAAGCATCCACAAAACTGTAAAAGAACAATTTGTCACAAGGCTTGAAGGGACCTTTTCTCTTAACATTCATTTTAAACATTGAAAACTGATATTTATGCGTGTCATATGTCTTCTTTAAAAGTGTCTGTAACAATACTTATCCATTTTGTTATGAGATATTTGATTTGTATGTAACGCTTCATATGCTACAGTCCATGAGGAGATAATTACCTGTAGAATTCACAAATCGTATTTAGGGAAATTCAAATGTGATTAATGCATAGACCTGTATGATCTTGAAGCAGCTTCTTGGTAAACTATAATTATGTTCATGTGGAACTTCTTTCAGCGCTCATCCAGTTTCAGATTTTTGGGATTTGAGGGTAACCTGTTTTCAAAATCTGTACTCTGTACAGGATCCAGACAGCTTTTACTGCCCATTCATGCACACCCTTGGATTTCTCTCATAAAAAGAATTGTAATCTGATAGATTCATTCTCAAAGCCTTGTTCTCAAAGTTTATTAATATGAATTCAAAAAGGGATGTTGTATATCTTGTAGAATCTATTTCAAAGAATAAAAATTCTTGCAGTTGTTTTCCCAGGCTTCTATAAAACATTAATAGGCCTCTACATTCTATCACAAGCTTGTTGGAGAAAGAAGGAGACGCAAAGGAAAATGACAGTTTCACTGCTCTGTTTCATAGACACAGAAGACTAAATGGTAAGAGGTCCCTGGCTTAAACAGAACAAACATTGCCAGAACTTTCCCCCCTAAGTCTCTGATGCACAAACATCATTGCCCAATACTGAAATGAAAGATTTATTAATCAGTTGCTGAAACCTTGCCAATGCTTTTCTTCTGTAGCTGAATATTAACTACTACAGAGAATTGTATGACTCATAAACCTATGATGAATGTGATGAAAAATAAAACCTCTAACCCCTGAGATATTCATGAGGTCCCATCTTAAAGTGGATACAATTACTACATTATAGACTTTTAAATTAATATGAGAGTCTATGTTCTGAATGACAAATCACCCATTGTTCTTCCAGAATATGTACTGATTTTCTGAGTAAATTGTTATACTAAAATTATTTTCTAGGTACCTAGGTAGAGTGGAACAGTTGTCTTCACAATTTTAAATTTGGAAAAATAATTATTGAGAAGATAAGAGTTGGTACTTGTCTTTAATTTTTCTACAGTGTGCCATTAAACTATATATATATAATTATTTATTTTTGAAATTATAATAAAATTATATATTTTCTTCTTTCCCTTTATCTCCTCCAAACTCTCCCATATATGACCTATCCTCTTTTTATTTTAATTTTATTTTATTAATTACACTTTATTCACTTTGTATCCCCGCTGTGGTTCCCTCCCTTCCTCCACCCTCTGCATGCATGCCCCTCCCCAAGTCCACTGATAGGGGAAGTCTTCTTTTCCTTCCTTCTGATCCTGGTCAATTAGGTTTCAGCAGGAGTGGCTACATTGTCTTCTTCTGTGGCCTGTTAAGGCTGCTTCCCCCTCAGGGGGGAGGTAATTAAAGAGCAGGCCAATCAGTTCATGTCAGAGACAGTCCCTGTTTCTATTACAATGGAACCCACTTGGATACTGAACTGCCATGGGCTACATCTGTGCAGGGGTCTTAGGTTATCTCCATGCATAGTCCTTGGTTAGAGTATCAGTCTCAGGAAAGACCCCTGTGCTCAGATTTTTTTGATTCTGTTGCTCTCCTTGTGGAGTTCCTGTCCTCTCCAGATCTTACTGTTTCCCTCTTCTTTCCTAAGATTCCCTGCACTCTGCCCAAAGGTTGCCCATAAATCTCAGCATCTGCATATATAGTCTGCAGGGCAGAGTCTTTCAGAGGTCCTCTGTGGCAGGGTCCTGACTTGTTCCCTCTTTTCTCCTTCTTCTGATGTCCATCCTCTTTGCTTTTCTGGATAGGGATTGAGCATTTTAGCAAGAGTCCTCCCTCTTGATTAGTTTCTTTAGGTGTACAGATTTTAGTAGGTTTATTTTATATTATATGTCTATATGAGTGAGTATATACCATGTGCATCTTTCTGTTTCTGGGATGGCTCATTCAGGATGATCTTTTCCAGATCCCAGGATTTACCTGCAAATTTCATGATTTCCTTGTTTTTTTTTTTTTTTTTTTTTTTTTTTTTTTTTTTTTTTTTTTTTTTATTGCTGAGCAATATTCCATTGTGTAGATGTATCCATTCCTCCACTGAGGGGCATCTGGGCTGTTTCCAGCTTCTGGCTATTACAAATAACGCTGCTACAAACATGGTTGAGCAAACGTCCTTATTGTGTACTTGAGCCTCTTTTGGGTATATGCCTAGGAGTGATATAGCTAGATCTTGAGGAAACACTATTTCTAGTTGTCTAAGAAAGCATCAGATTGCTTTCCAGAGTGGTTGTACCAGTTTACATTCCCACCAGCAGTGGAGGATGGTTCCCCTTTCTCCACAACCTCTCCAGCATTTGTTGTCTCTTGAGCTTTTGATCTTAGCCATTCTGATGGGTGTAAGGTGAAATCTTAGGGTCGCTGTGATTTGCATTTCCCTGCATGGTACTGGCATAGAAACAGACTGGTGGATCAATGGAATCGAATAGAAGACCGTGACATAAATCCACACACTTATGGACACCTGATTTTTGACAAATCTATTCAATGGAAAAAAGACAGCATCTTCAACAAATGGTGCTGGTCTAACTGGGTGTCTACATGTAGAAAAATGCAAATAGATCCATACTTATCACCCTGCCCAAAACTAAAGTCCAAGTGGATCAAAGACCTCAACATAAAACCAGATACACTAAACTGCTTAGAAGAAACAGTGGCGAAGAGCCTTGAATTCATTGGTACAGGAGACAACTTCCTGAACAGAACACCAACAGCACAGGCTCTAAGAACAACAATCAATAAATGGGACTTCATGAAACTGAAAAGCTTCTGTAAAGCAAAGGACACTGTCGTCAGAATAAAACGACAGCCTATAGATTGGGAAAGGATTTTCACCAACCCTATATCTGACGAGAACTAATATCCAGTGTATATAAAGAACTAAAGAAGTTAAATAGCAAAAAATCAAGTAATCCAATTAAAAAATGGAGTACAGTGCTAAACAGAGAATTCTCAATAGAGGAATATCAAATGGCAGAGAAACACTTAAAAGAAATGCTCAACCTCATTAGCCTTCAGGGAAATGCAAATCAAAACAACCCTAAGATTTCACCTTACATCTATCCTCTTTTTTAATTGATAACTTTTTATAATTTTAACATATATCTATATGCATACATAATTACATGCTCAGTCTCCATAATGTTACTCATATGTATAATTTTAGTGCTAACCATTTGGTCTATATTAACCAAGTGGTCTATGTTAACCCTAGAAAAGACTATTTCTCCTGTTCTCAGCATTGCTCAGTTGCCTGTATTTTTTGTGTGGGACTGAGGCCTTCTGAGCTTTCTCCGTTCACTTCAGCATAGATTTTGTTGCTGTCCTCATTCAGCTCATGCTTAGACAGTCACATTGATGAGATTTTTTTAGTGTAGCTTTTACATATTTTAGATAGTAAATGACATTAGATAATTAAATTTTCTCCTTCAGAAAAATATATAAAGATAGATAGGAAGACAGATGAAGAACAAAAAGAAAGATGGATGGATAGATAGATAGATAGATAGTAGAGAGATGATAGAATATACTATTCCTACAAAACCTATCACTGAAAGCATTCAGGTATAAAATATAATAAAAGCAAAGTACAAAAATGTTAACCGTATTCTAAAATATATTGTGAAGGTGTTTTATTTAATTTTCTGAAAGTTGAAATAATTTCAACATAAAAGTCTAGAAGAGAGGGATAAGTGCAAGACCTGAAATTTCTATGTTGATTTTATTTTAAGGATTATATTGAAACGATCTCCTAAAATCTCATTTAATTTATCTGCAAGTATGTATACACTATGTTTTTAAGTTGCTATTACTGAATGTAATGATGACACACAATTAAAAAATTCCATTGTGAGGGAATGAGGGTGGGATTGGGAGGGGCTGAGGGAGGGGATTGCAGCTGGGATACAAAGTGAATAAACTGTAAATAAAAAATTAAAAAAATCCCTTATGTTGCCCTTCACTGGATATTTCATTTGCCTTTTGAGTTATTCAATATTTCCTGCACTGGTAAACTTGCTGCATCTAAAGCCATCCTTCCTCACTCCTCTGAAGAACTCCAGCACAAAGATTAGTATAATCTAGTCAGAGCTGATAAACTTTCTAATCGAGATTATTCATGTTTTGATTTTATCATAAACTGTTGCTAATAACTGTATAAAGTGAGGGCATGACCACTCCAAGGTATAACTGAAGAAAATATTTTTATTGTAGATACAAAGGAGAGTATAACTATAGGCTTCTAGAAAATTCCAGAGCAGGGAGATCAAGTAGGAGACTAAACATGACTAGCAGAGTGAACCAAGCCATGAGAAGAGAGAGAAAGAGAAGAGGATCAAGAGAAAGGGGCAAGAAAGAGGAGACCACAAGTGAACATGGCCTTCCTTTACTTATTTACCTTTAAAGTCTCAACTCAAGTTACTACAGTTACTACACAGCTGCAAGGGGTGCTCCATTTCCCCTCTTTCTGTACTCAAGAGAAGTCTTAACCTTCTGTGCCCAAACCAGTGATAAAAATGAAAAGGGAGGAGGTCCTCCTCTATCAGTGGACTTGGAAAGGGGCAAGGAGGAGATGAGGGAGGGAGGGTGGGATTGGGAGGGAATGAGGGAGCAGGATATAGCTGGGACACACAGTTAATAAACTGTAACTAATATTAAAAAAATAAAAAAGGAAAAAAATGGTGAACAAGAAAGCATTACAAAACAAAGCTTGAGGCCATCTCTTCATGAATACTCTCAGTGAAGACTCCCTTGTTGACATGCTTGCTAAGCTAGGTTCCATTATGTGGTTCTTTGAAAAAGAATAGCTGCTTAAGGGACATAGATTTGAATGTTTGATCAGCATGAAGTTGTGGCTTGTTAGAAGAGGTGTGTGTGGCCTTGTTAGAGATAGTTTCCCACTGGAGGTGGGCTTTGAGGTTTCAGAAGCTCAAGCCAAGTTCAGTATCTGTTTGCTGCCTGTGAATCTGAATGTAAAATTCTTAGCTACTTTACAACAGCATGTCTGCCTAAACATTGCCTCCTCCAAGCCGTAATGGACTAAGCCTCTAAAACTGTGAGCCAGCCCCAATTAAATACTTTCATAAGAGTTGCTGTGGTCATGGTGTCTCTTCACAGCAAGAGTGCTGACTAAGACACATTATTCCTGCTAACAGTTTTCCACATATCTTTAGTAGCTTCATAGTAAATCTTGCAGATATTTGACTAAATCCAACTGAGCTCTTTCACATGTAGTAACATATCTGCTTTTGGACTCATCATTTAACTCAATAAAAATCTCTCCATTGCTGACTAACTTTAAGCTTATGAATTTTTCATGAGGTATATCCCCAGATTCTTTTCTTCCCCGAGTCCCACAACTATATCAAACCACCTATGACTCTCTTAGTGAAACAGAATCCAATGACTTTATTTTTTGACAAAGAATAGTGAAGTCTTTATCTGCACACACACACACACACATACACACACTCACACACACACACACTCACACACAAACACACACTCACATCTACAATGTTCTTTTAATACATTATGAGCTCTAGGGAAAAGACTGTCACTTGCATTCTTCAGCAGCCAACACCTCCAGCAATCTATATCTTAGTTTTTTAATCTTATTATTCTAGGTCTATTGGAACAATGTAATGCATGCTCTTGCTATTTGATGTCTAAGCAGGCTAAGTCACTGCAAAACTCAAGAATGAAAGTTTTTAGCTATAAACATTTATTGAGACCAGACAACACATCAAACATTGTTTTAAATACTTAAATCTTAGTTACTTATAAAGTTCTGTGATAAGACAACATGACTAAGGCAACTTATAGTTATCGAGGAATACAACTTTAAAGAGAGAATCTATGATCATCATAGCACAGAGCACGGCTACAGGAAAACAGCTCTTATTCCAATAGCCTTCTTCTGAGTTGCCTCGGAACCTCTGATGTCCTCACCTGCCACTACCAGGTGAGTAGCAGATAAAAAGGACCCACTTGCCATCCCAGGCTCTCTTACTCTCTTACTGCTCTTTCTCTTACTGTCTGTCTTGTTCAGTCTCTCTTTCTGTCTCTGGGGTGACCACTCCACACCGAAACACTTCTCTATCTCTTCTCCCCTTTTCTCCCCACAATAAACTTCATTCCTTATAACCAACTCAGATTCTGAGTCATTCTTACAACAACAACAATAAACTAGATGTGAGTTTCCATCTGCAAAAGGCAGAAAGAAATTGCTGGGAATGGTGCTGGGTTTTGCAATCTCACAGCCCACATCTGGTGACATACCTCCTGCCACAAGGCCACACTTTATAATCCTACACAAAGAACTCTACCAACCGTGGACCAAGCATTCAAAAAATGAAGGTACGTGCACCATTCTTATTCAAAGCTCCACATCCCACCCCCTAGGACCCATGAGCTTTTAGCCATATCATAATGCAAGATACATGTAGTCCATTTTCAAATGTCCTCATAGTGTGTCATAATCTCAACACAGTTTAAATAGCCAACAACCAAAACTCTCCTTCTGAAACTCAAGGCAATCTCTTAATTGTAAAATTGAAAAGAAAATTATGTTTATAACACACTATCATACAGAATATACATTATTATTAAAAAATGGAGGAATAGGGTCAGAGTAAGAAAATACTGGACAAAAGTACTGGGATTCAGAACACAGACAAGCAGTTGATGTGACTATTTAACATATCTAAGAAGACCCAGCCTCTGGTTTCTCCTAGCATCCCTCAGTCCCTACCTGTTACAAGGTATGGCTGGCATAACCTGCCCCTATCTGAGCTTTCCAGCCCAAAGGCTGGGCTTCCTCTCACCCAGAGGCTCTTCATTATATAATCCAGACATTTTTGTCTCTCCTCTCTCTCCCTCTTTCTCTCTCTCTGCACAAGTTTGCACATGCTTTTGCTTTCTCTCTGTCCCACCCTCTAGCTTTTCTGTCTCCTTCTAAATGGCGAGTTCCCTGGGTCCTTTCCTTGGGACCGTGAACCCGACCAAGCTTTGCCTCCAATAGCTAACCTTTATATTTTAATTTGGATTGAACTGGCTCATTTCATCTACAGAGAATACCTATCACAAACCAAGACTGAAGTCCAGCAGACAAATTCCAAATCCTTTAGCTCTATGTCAGATGTCAAAGAACATACATGGCTTATAGATTTTTCTGACTGAAATACACTCCTCTCTCTTGGGTTGATTCCATTCCCTGTATGCAGTTCTCCTGGCAAACATCCCATGGCTCCGGCAGTTCCAGCATCCTGGGGTCTCCATTACAATTCAAGTTTCCCTTTCACATTATTCACACAATGTCTCTCAGCGCCTCCAAGCAAGGACTCTCATTTCACACATCTGGCCTCAGAGACTTTGCTTAACCAGGGCAAGACCCACAATGCCTTTAACCTGACATGGTTTATGATGCCATGTCAAGAGGCTAATGATGCTAAGTTTGGCTGCAATTAGGGATGGAACTCCCCAACACACACACACACACACACACACACACACTTGTCACTTGTATTTGCATAATCTTTGATTTGTTGATGCTATTTTAGAACCAGAAAAATTCCTCAGGCCTTTATCTTTCAAAAGTTGCAGTGTTAGCTAGTCAGGATCTTACCCTTAGAACCCAACTCCCTTTATTCCATTTTTCCTTTTCTCTTCACACATAAACCTTGATTCCAGCTTTAAATTTCCTGTTGATCTTTTTCTCCTGAAATTGCACTTTTTTTATATTTCTTCCTTGCCCCGCTTATGTATTTTTCTTCCTTATTGTAGAGCTGCATAGAGTGATCACTAATAACCAAGTTACTGAGTAACAATCAGGCTGCCTTGAATTCTCTGCCAATATAATTTGAACAAAAGTCTTCAATTTAGCCTCAGGCAAATTATAGGACAAGGGTAAAAAGCAGCCCATAGTCAAGTGTGCAGAGGTCTACTCCAGGATTTTCAGATATAGGTACACTTTTAATAATAGCTACTATGAGCTTCACCAGAAGACCAACAGAGCCAATGAACCAGGACCCAGAGAGGCTTACAAAGACTGAAGCACCAACCCAGGACCATGCATGGACTAGCCTCAAGCCTCTTACATAGATGTGGCCAATGGGCCAGCTTGGTCTTCATATGGGTTCCCTAGTAAGGGAAGAGGTGACTGTCTCTGATGTGGACTCTGTTGCCTGCTTTTTGATCACTTCATCTGGCAGGGCTGCCTTGCTAAGCCACAGGGCAAAAGGTTGTCCTTATGCAACTTGATGTGCTGGAGTGGGATGGTAGGGAGAATTCCCTTTTATGAGGAGTAGGGGCCTGAGGACACAAGGGAAGGGGCTATGATCAGAATGTAAAATGAATAAATAAACAACAACAATAATAATAATGCTTTCTATGGGCAAGAGCTATTTAGAAGCAAATTGCTAAGTATTATACAGAATGAAGATTTTTGTGACACAGAGCAGAAAATTATTTAAAAATATTTTTTAAGTTTAGTATTAACCAGACATAAAGAATTTTGAGATTTTGAAGACTATTAGTATGTATGCAACTATTAGTAAAACCATCTTCCAACCTCCATGAGGCCCACTTGTCAACTCTTCTATTTACTCACAGTTCCAGTTCCATCACATAACCTCCTTTTGCAACCATAGTTTTTCTTCAATACTCTTTGTGGATAGGGGAAGATAATCTTTGACTGCCTGGATTTCACTTGAACCCAGGCTTACACTGTATATTTAATAACTGTTTGAACAATAATCACCTAAGGCTGTGATAAGAGTGAGAGTGTTCAAACTATCAACAAAATAAATGGAGAGAATTTTACAGCCATGATAACATAACCTGAAAGAAATATTTCATACATTTATTAAGTGGCACATAGGAGATTCAAATGGATCCTACTGTGGCATGCAGAAATGCAGAACACAATCCACCAAAGAACATTTTGTTACAATGTCAACAGTTGTTGCTTATAATGGAGAGGGTCTGTAGAAAACAATGCTAAATTTCTAAGTCTACTTGAGTAAAAGTATATTTTTACAATTTTACTTTTCACAGCTACTCTCACCATACAATAGTAAGTACTATTATTTCCTGGAAAAATTAATAAAGAACGGAAAGACTTCCAAGTAGTTGTTAGGAGAAGGGTAGAAGAAAACTTAAGAAAGATGCAAACTTGCAAATGATTATTAAAGTTAACCTTTCCAAACATCTGCTCCTAATTACTTTACAGGAATACTAACTGCGGAAAATGAGGCACTCTACAGGGATAGCGACCTCACACATTTGGTGAATCTTCACACAAAACCGATGCTTAAACAGTCTTTCATGTAGACCAGAGTCTAAAGAAAGCATACACATCTAGTCAAGTCAGAGAGAAAGAAAGGAACAATAAAGGCCTATAATGGTCAAAGAAAGCTGTATGTCTTGCTAAAAGATTTCTGTTGACTTTGTATAGATACGGCATAAATACTGTGTCTTACAATCAAATGAAATTACAATGGGGCCTTGTGGGTTCTTATGGATAACGAAACCACACATACATGTACAGGCACACACACACACATAATCATAGATTCAAAACATGGATTTTTTTAATCAAAACTACAATACTCCAAATGTCCCATGAGAACTGAACTATGAGTTGTAAAAAGTGAACTGAAAATGTATATATATATATACATTTGTGTGTGTGTGTGTGTGTGTGTATAGTACTAGTACGTATAGTTGTTTTCCCTACATGTACGTATGTCTGTATACATACGCTTTGAATGCATGGTGTCTGTGGTGGCCAGAGAAGGCACAGAGCTAAAGCTACAGGTGGTTGTGAGCCACCATGTGAGTCACAGGTATAGAACCTTGGTCCTCTAAAACGTCAACCGATGCTCGTAACTACTGAGCTGTCTCTCCAGCTCCTCAGGTGAGTTTTCTCCAACATGTCCTAAAACTCATTCAAAATATTTACCAGAATGTAAACCCTTATGCATTTGTTTCACTTAAAACTACAGCTTTTTGCAGAGTATCACACAATAGGCACTTAATCATTATTTCTTACAGTAACATAATTTTATCGACCTGCACAATCAAGAAATAGGCATTTAGGAAGAAATTATGTGGTTCAAAATTCTATTGACAGGTGAGCTTTGATACAGGTAGTAATAAATGTTACCTGTGAATAAATACGATCATTATAAAATTAAACACTGAAATAAATCCCAATCTAAATGTACACATATGTATGCATTGTTCTGTATAACATTATAAGCTACACAAGAACAATATGTGATCACTAAAATATTTAGATGTACACTTACTGTCATGGAAAACGTTCAGGTTATGTTGTTAATAAAACAGTGTCTGGATGACACAACATTAAATAATAAGGCCTTGTAGTTAGTCTGCTCACAGTCCAGCTTAGTCATTCTGCTCACAAGCCTGGGAAATTACTTAATATTGTCTATTTTGCTTTACTTCTGGAGAAAATGCTATGTTATTTCACTTTAATTATGCCAATATATTCACTTTTATGTAAACAAATGAAGTGAATAAGCATACATAGAAACAGAAATGTTACTAAAATAATATGAATAATAGCTGTCCTGTCCAAATAACAAAAATTACTATTCTCTTGACTTTGGGAAGTAAAATACATTTTCGTCTTCCTGATATCACATTACAGGTAAAATATTTTCCTGATAGAAAAACCTGTAGTATAATATTATAAAATTATGTACTCTTAAAGTTGGAGAGAGAGAAGCTCATGTAGCTCATGAGCTCATGACTGTAACCTCAGCACTTAGGAGGCAGAAACAGGATCAAGGGTAGTTCAATGCCAGTGAGGACTCCTCATGACCCTCTGGGAGAAAAAAATACTTGGACAGAATCAAAATGAGGAATATTTTTAATCAGAGAAAACATCCAAATATTGATTTAAATATTAACAATAGGAATGAACTACATTAGCTTTCTAAAACACACCTTGAAGGTTAAACAAAAAGATAATCTATTGCGGCCAGGCAAATATGTCACCTTTGAATCCCCCAACAAAACACTTCCCTTATTCATACAGTATGGGGATAACTTGTTAAACAAAACTGTGATTCACAGTAAAACTGTTTATATTGGAAACAAATTGTCAGTTTTAACTGGAAAAACAGATACTTTGAAAGTAATGAAAAACAACTACATGAAAATCAATTTCAAGGTCATTTAAATATATCTTTTTGTTGTTGTTCGAACAAGCTACTAAAGGGAATGGTACCTACATGATAATTCTCGGGATTAGGCTATCTTGATGTTGTGAAGGGAGGTTTACAAAGAATCAGAAAAACTGACAGAAAGTTTCTTTCAGAGTGAGACTGGTGACTGTCCTGTGCTTAGAGTCTTCAACTAATATTTCATTTAAAGGAAAACAATGATAACAGTACCATTTATTTTATTAAGGTTTTCCCTACAACTCCTGGGTGCTTAGACCAAAATTCATCAGGGGAGTGTTGACTGAAGCTAGAGAACTCCATTAGATGCACGTCTTACTAGTAAAAGCCTCTCTGGACATCACTGGTTCCTTAAGCCAACTCTGCTATCTGCTCTAGATGCTTACACCGCTACACAAATTATGGTAATGGATAGTTTAATTGATTTCAACAAAGACAAATAACTCTCTCGATAAGCAGCACCCCTGTGAGAAGACTGAAGAGCAACCAAGGGTTCCTCTGATGTCAGTTAAAAAGTGACAGGTTTAGGTAACACTTTCAAGCATTCCCATTTGCATAAAGCCACACAGATCAGAAGAGTGACTTTTAGTCTTTTACAATTCAAAAATCAACTCCCATTCTCTGTTTCATTTATCATAACAGATGTTCTGATTATCATTCCCTGGTCACCATCTACAGTGTACATGTTTATATAATTACAAGAGAATCGAGGTTAAAACATGTGCCTCATCCAATACTGTCAGGGTGAACTGATAGAAGGCTTCAGACTGGGGAACAGAGAGAGAGAGAGTAAATGTAATCCCTATAAATATACATAAGCAACAACTGAAATTCTTTTCTAACCCAACCTTCAAATATGGATTCCTCCCAATAGGCATATGAAAAGCAACATACATCCTTATCTGTCTGGTGTGACCTAGTTGAAGACAGTCTAGAGGCACTGGAGGAATTTACATTACATTTATTAGAAGCCATGAATATGCATGTCACTTTTTTCAGAGGACAACAAATAACCCATGAGCAAAAGTGTCATTTGTTTTTCTTCTCACATACCTATCTGTGCCACAGAAAATGTGGCAAAAAGCACACATTAGAGAAAAGCCGAGAGAAGGCTATTTACAGCAACATTCACAGAATGAGTACACACAAAATGGTACAAATGTAAACAAAGCTTTCTTTCCTCTAAAGCAATAAGGATGTTTGGGCTATTATATATACTGCCTTCACCTCAGCCCAACTGACTTTTATCTGGTTTGGTTGCATGATAAAAATGAACATACTACCAATACCAATAAATTATATATGTATAATATATTATATTATATATATATGTCATTTCAATCTTATGGGAATTTGATAATATAATGTAAAAGCATTAAGATTTGCTTTAAAATGTATACATTTTGAAATTTGTAATGATGTGCGTTTGTGTGTCTCAGTGGGGTTATATATACACATGAGTTCTGGTACCCACAGAGGACAGCAGTATCATATAATCAAGAGCTGCAGTTACAGGCTGTTGTGAGCTGCTACTTGATGCTGGTGACAGAACCTGGCAGGAACAGTGGCTCATTCTTAACTGCTGAGCCATTTCCTCAACCTGAGGGCAAGATTCTACTCCCATTAGCTAACTGAACTTATAGCTAGTCAATTAGGTGTCCTTTGCCTTAGTTTACCTCTCTGTGAACAGAGGAGCTTGAAGGATGAAGGGATGGGGAGATCTTTGTTGTTCTTTTCATCACACTGAGTTCAGGACCCAGAAAAATGCATAGCAAATAGAAGACATTTATTAAACCATGATGAAAACCAAAGAGTGGACAATTCAGAAGAACAATAAGTAGGATCCTTTAGAGTCTAGACCCTTTGTGACATTTTGTAGTTTATTATGACAAGCAAAACTGCCTTGTTCAAAAGCTCATAGTAGAGAAATGATAGATTTTAAACTCCAATTCTTTTAATTGTAAGTTTCAATTACAACTGTAAGTTGTAAGTTTCAAAAAAACAACTCCATTTTATTTCAGCATATCTACCAAAACAAAAGGTAGATTATGTTAACATGCATGCATGTATACATCTAGCTATATAGACAGAGTAGAGGTGGAGTAAATTTACAAATTCAATTTAAAAATGCAAACTTTATTTTTCATGGACTCTCACATAGAATCTGCCTATTCTCTGGATCTGTCAAAAGTTAGAGGCAGAAATCAATGAAATTGGCCCATCTATTATTTATGATGCAAATTTCATTTAAAATTGTAAGTCCTTCCAATTTAAGTATTACATGTGCTATTTCTCCAATTTTCTAGATCTATTTTAAATTTCAATGTTCAGGCTACCCACAATGGTTTGTAGAATTGCAACATCTAATTGCACCAAAAGATAAGCTATTTAATGTGTTTTGAATATTACATATTAGCAAGTAAAAACTATCATATCTTGCTTAGCAAAAAGAAAAGATGTTCATTATAAAATAGGTCACTATATATCTAACTAAATTATTGGCTTCTTAAACTGTCATCACGTGGATAATGAACCGATCTTTTTATCTTCTAACAGCTCTTGAAGGGTGAACAGCTTACAGCTTAGTTCACCAGTCTCGGGTCTAAAATCTCCCTTTGGCCATTAACTAAAATGAGTACAATGACTGTTGCAAAAATCAGAAAATGAGTATTCTCCTTAAACAACATATTTACTTCTGCCTAATTGGGCATTTATCATTTAATTTTTTATTTCTGTTAACATTTTATATGTATTAAACTAGGCTAAGACAAGATGGCTCATAATGACAAACAGAAGATCCTTTCATCTTGAAGGTTGCTTTATTTTTTTATTTTTTATATTAATTACAGTTTATTCACTTTGTATCTCAGCTGTAGCCCCCTCCCTCATCCCCTCCCAATCCCACCCTCCCTCTCTCATCTCCTCCTTATCCCTCTCTAAGTCTACTGATAGGGAAGGTTCTCCTCCCCTTCCATCTGACCCTAGTTTATCAGGTCTCACCAGGACTGGCTGCAATACCCTACTCTGTGGCCTGGCAAGTTGCTTTATTTTTCACTTTCAGTGGCTAATAATATAATATGTTAGACAAATCCATTCTCATATACATGCTGTCATACAATGGTTACGTGCTATCGCCAGCTTTTATTTGGAAATGCTTGTGTCAGTGTTTTCAAATGGTACTAAATTTTAAAACAGAAACAAGGGATTATATATACTTTTTAATTTTTTTTGAAATAAAATATAACTTTCTCTACTCCTTAGAGAAACAAATTCACAAAAGAATTTCAATTTCAATTCTAGCTACTATATAGTTTACCAACAATATAAACTTTACATTTTGTATTTTATATCTTTCTATTTATTATATATAAATATTATACAATCATTATACTTTATACTTACATTTATAATATCTGCCTATACCTAAAATCCATTCTGAATAGAAACTCCATTTATAAAACCTCAAATCACTCAATTTTTCCCTTATTCTTAGCAATTATAAAAGTAATTATGAACAAGACTTTTGGTCAAATATTTGAAATTCCCAGTTGTTAAAATCCAAACTCATAGCTTTTGCTTTAATAAAATTTGTCATATAGTGCATTGTTCTCTGATATCATTTAACCTACAAATTAGGCTTTTGACTCCTTCTTCAGTGAAACAGAGAGTACAAAGAATAGAATTCATCATCAATTCATGGAGCTTTTAAAACATGAAAAGATACTGGTTATAATTCATTCGTGGATTATATTCAGTTCACTAAAGATCTTTACCAAAAGAGAATAAAAGTAAAGAATATTAAGCCATTGTATTATCTTTAGACTTTGTTGAGTTTGGACTTAAGGACTCACCAGCTTCAGTCTCAAGGCAGCTTTGCCCCTGCAGTAAACCCCTTTTATTTGTCAGCAGGTGAACAACCAGAAATCCTATTTACAAAATATCTGATTATAGTCTTCTCTCTTGCAGTGATCTATAAGACTCCATTGCATCCAACAGGCCCCAGACCTCTCTCCTCTTTCTTCAGAACTCTGACACAATGGCTGCTTCTTTCTGTGATGGCTGTAATTAAGCCAGTAAAATCAACTACTTGCCTGCTTTGGCTTCACGTGAATATACTAGAGTTTGTGAGTTCTGCAGAAACTGCGATTGTATAGGTTCACCCACTTTTAAACTGCACATGATGACATTTGCTTATGTTACAAGATCGTTCACAGAAGATGTTACATTCTTTGGCAATATGCCTGCCAAAAGCAAGTAAAAATATTGAAATAATTAATATTTGGGCAGTAGGAAAATGGTGGCGATATTATAATGTACTCAGTAAAAAGTGGTTTGAACATTTGACTATGAAGAAATAAAAGATATGGAAAAATAGGCAGCAATTTTAATTTGAAACATGAGTTTCCTTGATTAGGACTTAGACCAACATGATGGCAATCACTCAGACACTCAGATGAAATATAAATCTAGTTGAAGAAAACACTTGACCTTGGGAGATCTTCCTGATAGTTAAAGATGTGTAACATTTGTTTCATGTGTTCATTGGCTCTTTGTGTTTTTTTTTTTTAATTTGAGAAGTGTCTTTTTACTTCATTTGCTCACAGATGGTTTGAATTATTTATTCTGTGATGTTTTTCCTTAGTTCCTGATGTATGTTAAAAATGGTTTTTTTCTGTTAAGTGAGTAGCTAGCAAAGATTTTCTTCCATTCTGTAAAGTTTCATTTAATATAATAATTTCTTTGCTATGTTTTTATTTGATATATTTTAATGGCCAATTATTAATTTTTAACTTTTAGTATCCTTTTGAGAGAATTATCACTTACGTATGTCTCTTGTAGTGTTTCTGTCCAGCTTTTTTTCTAGACTTTTCAAGGTTATGTTTCATATATTAGTCTTTTGTGGATTTGTGTTTTGTTTGTAATACAGATAAGAAACAGAGATCAAATTTCAGCTTCATTTTTACTGGGGACTATCACCTTATTAAAGAGGATATAAAAGTAAAGCACATTAAGCTAAGGTCAGGGAGGAGGGGAGGAGGTCCTCCCCTATCAGGGGACTAGGGAAAGGGCATAGGGGGAGAAGAGGGAGGGTGTGTGGTACTGGGAGGAGACAAGGGAGTGGGCTGCAGTGAATAAATTGTAATAAATAAATATATAAATAAAATAAAATTTTTAAAATGTAAAGCACATTAATTCATAGCATTATTTGTAGACATTTTTAAGTGTGTACTTGAGGACTTTTCACAGTTTAAGTCTCGAGGCAACTTTGCTCCTGCAGTTAAACAATTTTTATTTCTAATTAGGTAGACTTCTTTCTCTCTCATAAATATATATATATATAAATATATATATATATATATATATATATGTGTGTGTGTGTGTGTATACACACATATATACATGTGTGTATATATGCATATATATGTGTTTATGTCATATGCTCTAGGACAGGACCAGATACTATTACTCAGCTAAACAAGAGTCCACTGCATGTAAGTAATGACTGTATTTCATTGCTGCCTACTGCATTCTCTGTGACTGGGCTGTCTCCACTTAGTGAAAGCCATTGATGTCCTAATTGGTTTTATTTATTTCCTCATTTCTACTCTTGCTTTTTTCTTAAATGCGTTTTTTTCCTTCTTATTGAAAAAAAAATAAAGTTTATATTCTGATCACTCTTCCCTCCACCAACTGCCTTTAGATTCTTTTCATCTCTCATTCTCTCACCCACCCCACTCCATATTCAACCTTGTTTAGTTTTTTGTTGTTGTTGTTGTTGCTGTTGTTTGTATGTTTTTTGTTTGGTTTTGTTTTCTAGGCAAGCTTTCACTCTCTATCCTTGCCTGTCCTGGACTCTCTTTGGAGCCCAGGCAGGCCTTGAAGTCACAGATATCCAGCTGCCTGTCTCCCAGATGGTGAGATTACCGGCATGGGCCATAGTTCCTAGCCCCACCCTTATTTTTATTTGTTTTACTAAGAAATTCTCGGAAAGCAGAATAATAACGAATTATATTTAATGAGAATAGAATTAAGCATTTTATATTCATCATTAGCTTTTTAAGCATTTTATATTCATCATTATGTTATAGCTTTGCAAAAACATACATAATTGAAACTATATATGTAAGTATATATACTTCCTAGGGAGACACAAAGCTAACAGCAGAGAAGTCAACCACTATGGTCTCAGTCCAGAACCAAGATCCTTAAGTACCGAACACTCAGGCTTTAGGATATGTTTAGAAAGTAAAGGGCTGGGTCAGGGGTTGAATTAATTAATTAAATAAATGGTCTAGCTTTTAAGAACAAAAATCAAAACATCTACATGAAGTTGATTAAGTCAAAAAATCACCAAGATTTTAAACTGGAAATAATTCTGCTGCTATTTAACCCAGCTCTTTCGTTATTAAATCAGAAAACATGTTGCATTAAAACCTGAATATTATCATGATGAAAAAAGAAGTACAGGAATTTGGAGATGAAGAGGTGAACTAAGTAAGAAGGGTAAAAATAGTGTATTAGAGCAGTTAAAAAGATGAGGGAGAAAATAGTTTGGTATCATAAGTATGAGGGATTACAGATGAAATGCAAGAGTAAAGAAGAAAAATATCCATATCACTACTAACATAGCAAAGGTTAATATGCTTTTTTAATTAATTTTTTATATTAATTACAGTTTATTTACTTCATATCCCAGCTGCAGCCCCCTCCTTCATTCCCTCCCAATCCCACCCTCCCTCCCTCATCTCCTCCCTGTCCCTATCTAAATCCACTGATGGGGGAGGTCTTCCTCTGAGCATATGCTTACAGGATGTGTTTATCCACAGTACTTCAGTAATCCCTTTCACTGTTTGAGCAATATATGTGAACTGGAGAAATAGAGACTTCCATATTTGCGGTGATATACAATAGCTGTCAGATGTGCCTTAGCTAGAAAGTATTCACAGAAGCATATAGAACTGCAGGTGTCTGGGACAGTGACAGACATCCTGCATAATTTTTTAAATTTATTTTTATTGATTACAGTTTATTCGCTTTGTATCCCAGCTGTAGCCCCTCCTTCATGCCTTCCCAACCCCACCCTCCCTTCTTCATCTCCTCCCATGCCCCTCCCCAAGTCCACTGGTAGGGGAAGACCTCCTCCCCTTCCCTCTGACCTTAGCCTATCAGTTCTCATCAGGAATGGCAAGATGCTTGAAAGGGTGAAGTTCATCAACAGCACCTAGGTTAGGTTTAATTCTTTCTCTAGCAACTTTTTAACTGCTCTTAAAAGAGAAGCATAGATGCCTATGGAGCATCAGGTGGGAATCAAGAAACCATGCTCGGAGAGCTGCCTGTTAACTTTATTATGTGGTTCTTTAAGATTGGAATATAATTACAACATTTTCTTATTACCTCTCTTCTCCCCAAACCATTCCATATACTCTCTTTACTGTCTCTCAAATTAAGTTCCTTTTCAAAATTAAGTTTTATAACTGTAATTGTCAAAATTGTTTCTGACTATTCATTCAAAATATTAAAATCAGCATCTCCATGTAATATTTATGTTCTCACATTCATTTTGTCTTTATTTCAAATAGCGAAAATTTGGAAATGAACAGGTGATAAAGAAAATACAGGCATATGCACAATAGAATATAATTCAGTTTTAAAAAATAGAAATTTGTGCTGGTAAAATCTTATGAGCTTAGCTTCTGATATTACTAGGAGACACAATATCAGCAAACTTTCTGATCCTCTGGCTCTTACACTCTTTCTTCCCCTTCTTTGGCAATGTTTTTCCAACCCTTAGCTGGTGGAGTGTTTCCACATCTATTCATTTTGATTGATTGTTGCTCTGTAAAATTGACAAATATTAATGACCATTCTAGCAACGCTAGAATGTTAGCCTGCGTATTAAAGATAATTAAAATTTTCATGTAAAGAATAAACTTCTAGAAAGTTGTTGTTGGTAGAATGATGAAGAAGTCAGCTGAATTCTCATTTATTCATTCATTTAGTTTTTCTGAGGCTCATAAGAAAAGAGAAACAACAACAACAACAAAATATTTGTAGTAAGCAGCAATGTGTAGATAACTGATCAATTGTATCCCCTGGTTGCATAAAATCTGAACTAATTTATGAAAATACATATATAAAATCAGTTGAAAATTTGAGGTTGTTTGATATGTGATTCATAACGTAGAGATTGTTAGACCGACGCACATGACTTTTAATAAAACAGACGTAATGTTCTATACCATATACCCCTCCTTATAGAACTGCAGTTGAGCTGAAGGTGAGTAAAGATAAGAAATGTGAATCATATTTCATTCTAGGCAGAACCGGAGAAGAGGTCCAAGTCATGGGATCACAGGGAAAGAGCCAAAAGAAAATCAGAACAAAGATGACCAGGAGAATAACCAGCACTCAAATTTCAGATGTCACATTGTTCTTTCCAGAGAGAGCTGAAATGGCTTCTGCAGAATATATGAAAATGTATATGCTTCCACGTTAGTAATTGTTTAAATATATGTATGTATTTATCTATACAGGTATATAATCTTCATTATTAAAATGGTACTACCTTGCCTGTAGCCAGACAGAGTCAAGATTTTGAGGTTTAGTTGCTAGTCAATTAGTTTTAGGAAAAGTGTGTGTAGTTATGCATTTCTGTGAAGTTTGGCTGTAACAAAACAATATCCATATATATAGTCAGAAATTCTGATATTTCACTCTCTGATCCTTCATAGAAAATGTTTACTGAACCTGTTCTGATTCTCTCTCCTGCTGCCTCTCCCCCTTCATTTTTCTCTCTATCCTTCCACTTCTTGTTTTCTTTTTTTGTGATGTCACTTTTTACTCCAATAGTGTTCCTAAAGCTGGCTACTCAAAACTTCAGGATTCCGAATTTATGGAAACACTTAGGTATCCCACTTGAGGCTTCTTTGTGCTTTTACCCAACTGCACTGCATATGTATGTTCCCCAAGGCCCACACGCCCTTGTACCGCTGCCCTGATCAAGCACCTTCCAGACTTTACTATCTTGCATAAACCTTTTCCAGCTTCTTATTTACATACAAGATTTGCCTATGCTCTCCCGAAAACTACATAAAAAGTCCCTGCTGTTCCCTGCCTTTTAAGTTACAAATCTTGCTTTACACACAGCTTACATGTCACTGCCTCTGCCTCATTACCACATACCCTGTGAACCCTGTGAATTCTTCCCATCTGGTGTTGCCTTGAGACTATGCTGAATTCCTGCTAAGGCACCACCAAGAAAAAACAAAAACAAAAACAAAACAAAACTCAGCAACAGCAGTTGTCTGCTTTCTTCTTCTTTAAAACTTTTCAGTAATAGGTTTTGTTGTATCATAGTTTCTGAGACTAAAAACTTTACTCGTGTTGAAATAAACCTTATGCTATGCTTCTTGTTTTTGAATTGTTTTGCCGTTTTGCTTTCTAAAACTGAGTTTTGTTCTTTTTGTATGACATAAACCCTGTCTGCTTCACGTTCTTGCACAACAAATCGGTTAAACACCACATTACCAGTGAAGAAAGCCTAAAAAGACAGACAAATGTTTTTCATATTGTTTTTTTTTCCAGCACTCGTTCCATACCCAAGGTTGAAAATAGCTAAATAAATGTTATTATATCTGAAAGAAAACCCAGTGGAAGCCTATTTTATTTATTCTAGATAGTTTTCATTTTGATGTAATAAATAATAAAGCTGGAACAAAACAGCCTTTTTGAATGTTTGGAACTATCTTTGAAAACTGTCTCAATTTTATTACATTTTTTTATGATTTTCCATGTTTTAAGGTATAGTAAGAAAGGGAATGTCTTGCTAAATTAAGAAAATATGTTAGTTAATTGGTTACAGAATTATTTCAGAAATTATATAAAATGTAATACCTAATGTGAAACACTTAAATGTAATATCTAATGTAAAACAATTCATAGTACTATACTTATATGCGTATTTTCTGACTTTTTCACAAAAGTATATGCAAATATATATCTAGTTTTCACTAGGGGCATCTTTATTTGCAGAAATAGTTATAGCACAGTCCATCTCAAAGTTCTGAGAATTTGTAAATCACATTAAAGTAAAAAGGTCATCTACTTAACTTCAGTAAGATATTCTACCTTACTTATTTTGAAGGAAAAATGAGAAAGTTAGCTTTCATATAACTAGGAGTCAGTCATTTATTTTTTGTAGTAACACCTATAATATCTAATTTTCTGAGCTTTAACTAATCCCACAAAAATTTGCTCACTAGCTTCCCATTATTGACTGGAAATGGACTAGAAAAAAAAAACTTTTTAATACCATCCAGAAGGAAATTAAAATAAAACAACTAGGCTAAAATATTCATATCTAAACATGGAAATAAAACTTTCAGTTGTGTCCAGCTAACTCAATGCCCAGAGAAGTCAGACAGGCAGTGAAAGCAATGTACAAAATATAAATACCTAGGACATTTTCAGTTGCTATTTTCATCATTTCAAGACGGCAAATTGTAGAAAATCAGACTACATAAAAAATACTACTGCCCATAGGAGAATAGAGTGAAAGGAACCAAGTCAGAGCAGAGGTAATGAAATTCTTTATGGCAGAAGCTATTTCTGTTCCTTTCATCATCTCTGTCACCATGTATTGAGACTTGAAAATTAGCTACTGGTTGCCTAACAGACTCAATCATTTGGTAAGTTAATTTGTTGTGCAATCACAAGGCAAAGTGCTACAATTACTATCAACAATTTTGCTAAACATCATCCAACATGCTAAGGGGTCTGGGAGAGGCCATGAACATTTCTTACTTTGAAATATTACAGCCCTATTTCCAACTTTTCAGTTCATCTAACCTTCCTTTCCTTTAAGAACAACTGCTTTTATCATTAATTTGGTAATTTGTTCCAGCAAAGACTTAACATGGCTCATTTGGCAATTAATCAAGTAGTGTAGTATGTAATTCCTCATGGCATCTGTTCTGCGTTTTCATCGAACTATTATTCATGTTTTCCTTTGTACACCTTTCTTTGTTTAGCTTCCAGTCAGACACTAAGGACCCTTATAAATTAACTGCACTTTAACCTTCTAGTCATACTCACATCCCCAGGCTCATGTATGACTTTACTTCATTTTTATCTTTTAAAAAGGAGAGATGAACAATTCTACCAGGCACATTTCTCCTACTAATTTTTATCATAGACATATAAACAACAACAGTAAAAATGCACAAAATATTAGTAATTCAGCCTTGTTCTTTGTACATTCCTCATATATTTCCTTATGTGCTAAGGGGGTTGTCAAATGTTTTCAGGGAATGACACATCCTTTGCCCAAAGCTCATCTCCTTTCCAGGACAGTTCATATGTAATGGTGGATTAATACCAGGTCACAAGTACCATCTCCACCATTCTAAGCAGCTATAAAAGCCAACCCAGCTTAGAGTCATCCTAAGACATAGTTTGTTGAACATATGGCACTTCTGTGGACAGTTTGTCCATTTGACAAATCTTGTTAGTTCCCTTTCTCCTACATAATTCCTGCCACTAATGTCCATTTCTCTGAAAATATGAAACAAGCACAAAGTACATCATCTTTTCTTTTCTTACTTACCCACCAAAATCTCTTAATTCTACTTAAGAGTCAGTTAAAATTAATTATTTTTCAGGTTAGTATAATGACTTAGAAGACAAAGGTGTTTGCCTACAAGTCGGACAACTTAATTGAAACCCTAGGACCCATTTTATGGAAATATTTAACACCTCCAAGTTGTGTTTTGACTTACACGTGTTCACTTCATTTATAATTATCTTACTATTCCATGCATCACCAGGCTATGCCAGTGATAAAAGTAAATTTAACAGCGGACACTTCTGTTAATCAACTGTTGTGTTTTTACTGAGTATTAAATGACTTTCGGTGAACTTTTAAACTCGAGAGTGAGAGAGAAAGAGAGAGACAGAGAGACAGAGAAAAATTCTTTAAAGAAGAAAAATTTTCCCCCTTAGAGAGGTTAATATTTAATTATAGTCATTACAGAGGCTTGTAAGTGAAACTTGAAAAGAATCTTGAGATCATAGTATTTGGCTCACAGAAGTAAAGAAATAGAAGAAAATCTGAATGAAGAGACAATACAGACCTGCCTGAAAATATACACCTGAAAGAATCGTAACAGTCTCCAAGTAGGTACCCTAATAAGGGGAACAGGGACTGTCTCTGACATGAACTCAGTGTTGGGCTCTTTGTTTGTTTGTTTGTTTTTTATCTTCCTTTTAGTTTATTTATTTTTTTATCAGTTACATTTTATTAACTCTGTATCCCAGCCGTGTCCCGATCCCTCATTCCCTCCCAGTCCCTCCCTCCCTCCCTCATCTCCACCGTGCCCCTTTCCAAGTCCACTGATAGGGGGGACCTCCTCCCCATTCAACTGATCCTGTTTTATCAGGTATCTTCAGGACTGGCTGCAAAGCCCTCCTCTGTGGCCTAACAGAACTGCTCCTCCCTTCGGGGGTGGGGAGACCAAAGAGCCAGTCATTGAGTTCCTGTTAGAAATAGTCCTTGTTCCCCTCACTTTGGGAAACCAATTGGTTACTGAGCTACCACAGGCTACATCTGCGTGGAGGTTCTAGGTTATATCTATAAGATATGATAAACATAATGAAATCTATACACCTAAAAAAGATAATCAATTGAGCGGACATGGGGTAAGATGATCAATCCTCGTTTAGAAAGACAGATGGGATGTGCATTGAACGTATGACAGGAGTCTACTGAGCGCATCTGAAAGACTCTAACTGACAGTGTTTTCAAAGCAAAGACTCATGACCAAACCTTTGGCAGAGTACAGGGAATCATAAGAAAGAAGGGGAGTTAGTCTGATGGGGAAAGGATAGGAGCTCCACAAGGACCAAATATATATGGGCACAGGGTCTTTTCTGTGTTGGGTTCTTTGATAACCTCCCCCTGAAGGGGGAACAGCCTTACCAGGCCACAGAGGAAGACAATGCAGCCACTCCTGATGAGCCCTGATAGGCTAGGTTCAGAAGGAAGGGAAGGAGGACCTCCCCTATCAGTGGACTGGGGGTGTGGCAAGGGAGGAGAAGAGGAAAGGAGGATGGGTTTGTGAGGGAACGAGTGAGGGAGCTCCAGCTGGGGTACAACGTGAATAAATTGTAATTAATTAAAAAATTAAAAAAGCAAAGAATTCTAACATGAGCCAAACGAATTTCTGTGGTGTAAACATTTTCAGCATGTCCTACTTCAAATCTCTGATTATTTAGTAATCACCTAAAGCATTCATGCCTTTCCTACATCTCAGTGGATAAGAGACCTTTTCACTTTGTTATCCAGCCATAAGCCCATGTAAATTATTCTCAAGATTATGCTGAGTGAAAAGGAGAAAGAGAATTGCGCATATTGCTTGCTTCTGTCTCTGCATCCTGACTGTGAATACAGTATGACCAGCAGCAGCCTTGGGGTCCTGCTGCTGACCTTTCCACCAAAGTAAACCCTTTCTCTCTTTGATTCTCTAAGTCATTTTGCCACATCAGTAGGTAATGGATACTCTAACATAACTCCCTGGTTGTACTCAGCCTTTCTTATATAGTGTCCATGACAGTCAGAACAATATTCCAAAGTGAACTAAGGATGACACCCATTAAAAAAACATTTTCAGCCTTTTAGATGAAGTGTGAAGACTTATACAACTCCTGATCACATCTCTAGCTTCACTGCATTGCCTCCTGATCTTGTTTCCCCTGCATGAATCAGTCTAGTCTCCATCTAGTCACATCGAACTACTTGCAATTCTCAGTGTGATCACTACCTTTCCTATATTAGGATACTTTCCTATATTGGGATTTCTTCTGGTGTTTTCAAAACTGTTAAAAACTGTTCAGTTTGTCACTGTCTCTTTATGTCATGAAATATTTCCTGGTGCAGAATAAAGAAGTAGACTTTGTTAGATTTGTGAAAATAAACTAATAGGTTCTATGAAATGTTACCTTAAATAGAATTTTTTTAAAAAAAATTAGGAATCATGAGGTATTATACAGGAAAAAAATGTTCCTTCAGAGAAAAACAATCCAAATTCTAGTAATGCACAACATAGCTTAAAATTTTTTGAGTAAATAAGGACACTAAGGGATGGGGAATGTTTTATTAATTTAGATATTGATTTTAATAGAATTTAAAAATCATTTTTCTACATTATAAAAAATATATTAAATTATCTTTTATCATTTTTTTCTTTAATAGAAGAATTATAAAGCAGTAAGTACATGGCGGAAAATATCCATTTGTCATTTTAGTTGAGCATATAATAACAACTACCACAGCCATCATGCCACTGATCAATGACAGATGGTTCCTGATATAAAGAAACCTCATTATATACATCTACATTGCACTAAATATGGCACATTAATAAGGATTTTGCCCATATTAAGGCTATTTCTAAAGTTTCTCTGTCAGAGTAAGCAATTTATTAGACAGCATGTTTAATGAGAGCAATTAAATTCCCACTTGTCCACGACGGTGGCATCTTCCAGGGGTAAGACACATAGCATCAAATAAAAGCACCAAAGATAATGAAAGAAGGAAAAAAAATCTTCTTGTGTGTTTCCATTAAACGTTTTTTCTACTTTCCCAGCTGTTAAAACCAACATAGGCTACTTCGGATCGTGGTATCCCATATGTAATATATGCAACTGATCGTTCAATAGGATAAAAATGCCCTGTGATATCCTGAAAAACATCAAAGTTGACTTCATCTGTCCCAAGCCCCTCATAGTCTAATGCACTTTATGTAGTGTTCAAGAAACACTCACTGCACACACTAATGTAATTATCCCACAATATTTGTTAAATTCCTTGTGTCTTCCAGGCGGGATTGTAGCTGCTGGTATCTGCATCAGTGAACAACTGAAGAAGGAAAAATTCCCATGATGTTAGAACTGTATTTTATCAGTGGAAAAAAACATGTAGTCAGTTAAGCACTGTACATGTACACACATTTGTGGGAGGGGTTATGTGTGTGTATTAGGAGAGAAGGCAGTTATTTTTAGTAGGAAAATACACAGGAGAAAAAAAAAATGGTAGTGCTGCAAGCTGAATAGTCAGTCTTTTTAATGGAGAACTCAGTGAGATTTTCAGGGATAAATCCTGAGTAAAGATTGGGAGTGAGATTTGCAGATCTCTAATGCAAAGAGATGGTGGTAAAGGAAATAGCAAAGCACCCGTCTCTGTTGGAGAGAGTGTGCCTGTTATGTTCAAGAAACAGTAAGGAGGATAAGGGAGGAAGGTAACATTATTGCTGAGGGCAGAAAGATCAGGGTCAGAAGTACGGTCTTCTGAGTTCTTAGAGGCAGTTGTAAGGGCTTTGGGTTTTCCCGGTAGAGCACCATGTTTCTTCTTCTACTTTAAAAAATTCACTTTGGCTATTGTGTCCCTATGAAAAGAAATGGTAGCAACACCAGTGTCCTCTATGGTTGCTTCTGCAGTAATGGAGGTAAGAGATGTTAGTGATATTCTTAAACGGGTCAGAGTAAAGGTGTCGAGAAGTGCTCGGATTCTGACTAGAATTTGAAGATGAAGCTCACATTATGGGTGACAGACCATATATTAGAAATAAAGGAAAGGGAATTTACCAAAAATAAATCCCTCATTTTAAAGGTCTTTGAACTGAGAGAATGGAACAGTCAACTATTAACCCAGGAAAAATGTTTTCAAAAGCCAAGAAACCAAGCCAAGCCTAACCAAAACAAATAAACAACACAAAACAAAACTCCAAAACAAACAAACAAAAACACTGGGGATTCAGGAGCCAGATGGGAATAGAGGACTAGAATTAAGATACCATTTTGTGAGTCATCAATCTATGGACAAGGTTTAAAATTGTAAAGATCATGTAAAAAATTAAACAAGAAAATAACAACAACAAAAAGATTACAGGAAAATGTATGAAAAACAAAAATCTAAGGTCTGGTATTTTGGGAGCATTCCAAATGGAGGGAGGAGATTCACAAAACCTCAATAGTGACCGAGAGAGAACACCTGCATTGAAAGAAACTGGGGAGGAGCACAGATTTCAGAAGAGAGGGTAGTAAATATGGAGAGTTTTCAATATGTAGAAGGTATTAAGTAAAGACAGTGATTAAAGGGGAGGGTAAAAGAAACAGCAGAGTGGAGCTATTGCCAGGAAAATAGTCAAGAAATAATATTAAGGATGAGAAATAAAAGCACACAAAACACATGATGGCATTACAAAACAGATAGGAAGCCAATCACAAACTATTCAAACTATTTTTTTTAATCTGAACTCTTCTTTCCTTATTTCATGGTTACAAAACATTCAGTGAATATACTCTTTTCCCTCCCCCCTTTCTCTCTCTCCTCCAATTAAAAGAACAGCAATACTGCCTATATAACAGTAATATATGGTTTAATGGATTGGTGTATTGTGATAAAACATTTCAATGTGTTTTTAATGTGCTGAGTACTGGGCTAGCAGTACATGCATGTGTGCTTATTCACTTAGCCTTAAAATGACTCCAATCCCCATTTCACTGATGAAGAAAATGAAGCACAGGAAAGTTACATACCAACGGTCATACATTAGGAGATTGCAGGGGCTGTGAGGCAGAACTGTGAGATCTGTCTTCGCAAGGGCTCTTAACTACTGTTTTATTTTGCATCTCAAGGAATTATGATTCATATGTTGCCTGAGGCACACAAGAAATTCTACAGATGTTCACCGAATTTGACAAGCATGACTATCATTCTTAAATCTAGAAATAATCCTTCATCAAGGATTTCATATGCAGTTCAGAAAAGAATTGGTGGAGCCCCAAAGGGGCTTTTAGGTGGAGAAGATAAGAATGCCAGTGGGTGCAATTTGGGCCACTTACAGGTAGAGTGGTCACAGCTGTTCAGACCCTGGGTAACTACCTCTCCTGTTACCAAGCAAAACCCAAATGCATCTGAAGCCTTCCAAATATACAACCAGGTAGTTAACATCCATTTACTTGTTCAAATGTCCCATATGCTAGACTCTGATTAGTTCTCTTGGCACCAACACACACACTAATCTAGACTGGTTGCTTTCTGGCTGTGGTATTCTGTAATAAAGTGGAGCAGAGACTCAAACAAAATGAAATGTCAGCTCAGTGCCAACATGATTCTGATCTTCCAGTTTCATCCAACAATACGGGAAATATACATAGGCAGAGTTCAGCTTTCACCCAGAGCTGCAGAGTGGCTTCTGGGAGACCTTCAATAATAAACTGGTTGACATTCTTTGGCTCCCACCTGATACTTCAGCATGTGTCTTATAAATTAGGCACACCTTTATGTTAGCTAGGGAAATAGGTTTACCAGGAAAACCCGTGTGCAGCCAGTCTTTGCTACCTCGTGGGTTCTTCTTTTTTCCACCCTTTATTGCCCCCTGACCCCTTTTCACCACCTATCACTAAGTAGGAGAAAAATTAGAATAGAAGAGAGAGAGATAGAGATACCTAAATCTAGTTTATTTTTTCTTGTTTCTTCTTCGAGCACAACTACTAACAAACCTTAACCAAGCCACCTGAATAGCCAATGACCATCAACAATACAGCTCAGGTTCCTAGCAGTTATTTACCCTCTGAAAAGTTTCCAGAATTCCAAATTCACACAATTGCAGAAACGATCTGCAGCCAGCAAACCCATGTCTCTGCTAGAGCACAAGGCAAATAATAGTCAGGAGCTGCAACGCAGCTCCATATCCCAAACCTGGGATTAAACTAAAACATATTTTATATTTCTGTGATTAAAATAAACCAAAATTTCAGAATTTTCACTACACCTATGAATCTATGAAACATACTATTGCTTTTATAAGCAGCCCAGACAACTGAGGTATTAAGAGTCCAAGGTATCGGTCATTTCTTTTTTTTTTTTTTTTTTTTTTTTTGAATTAATATAGTAGCTGCAGTTTTTTTTTTCAATGCAGTTTATTCAGGAACCTTGAACAATCATCTGACCCTGGGGAAAGCCAGCCCACAGCTTAAATAGCCTCTGGGTAGCCAACCCCAGCGTGCCACGTGGGCAATGCAGATAGGTCCACATACATGGAAGCAAGCCAGATCCTCAGCCTTAGCCAAATGTGGACTTGTTCATGACAGAGAGCACTCACCATCGGGAAGGTGGAAGGCAGAAACCAGCTCCATCTTTAAGGCACAGCATTCCGCAGCTCTCTACAGTTCCCCCTTTTTGTTTTAGACGCATCAGGCAAGAGTAGAGGTCTGATCTCTGATATTAGAAATAAATTGGGACTTTGTACTGACGTTCATTTAGGTGTCATCTACCCAAAGAGCATCAGACCCGTCTGATACCTTTTTCTCAGAGGCGGGACCTGGGGCATCAACCCGCATGCAATCAGACATGCTCTTCTCTGGGACCAAAGCGGCTGACCCTGAGTGCAGTGCTTAGCCTCGCATCCTGAGCGTAACATTTTTAGCTTTTTATGGTATCCAACCATGCTTGGGGAGACTGTCCTGCTTCAATGGCTGTAAAAGCCTGAATGGTCATGGCTGCATTACGCTGTTGTGAGACTCTAATCTTGCATATATACCACAGGCAAACCAAGGAGACCAACACCAGAAGGCCTGCTAACACTCCCATGCCCGCCCATTCCTTCAGATGATTCATGGCTGCAGCAATCCATGATGATAATCCTGTGGCTAGTCCTGCGTCCACTCTGGTAGAATTTACTGTGACAATGGCCACTCTCAGCTGCTCCATCGTAGTATCGAATTCTCCAGTCCAATTACCTAAAATATAGCTCGACAATTGTTTAGACAGATTTGCAGCACAGGAAAAATTCTCATGTTATATGCTAGTGACTCAAAGTCCAGCATATTTTCATTGACAGCCAAGTTGAGCGATTTGCCATAAGGTATCCATTTGCTCCTGCACGAGGTCAATCCTCTGATTGAACACCATCAAGTCTCCTTTTAGTTGAGCATTAATTCCTTTATGTACAACTAAGGCATGAGCTACATTGGCTAAATGATTATTTAGGGTCTGAGCAGTCTGCCCAGAATGAAACCAAGAGCTGGTTCTTTGAGAAAAATTAACAAGATCGACAAACCCTTAGCCAGTCTAACTAAAAGGCAGAGAGACACCACCCAAATCAACAAAATCAGAAATGAAAAGGGGGATATAACTACAGACACTGAGGAAATCCAAACAATCATTAGGACTTACTTCAAAAGTCTATATGCCACAAAATTTGAAAATCTAAATGAAATGGACAATTTTCTTGATCGATTTGACTTAGCAAAGCTGAATCAGGTAAATCAACTAAATAGTCCTATATCCCCCAAAGAACTAGAAGCGGTCATCAAAAGTCTCCCATCCAAAAAAAGCCCAGGACCAGATGGCTTCAGCGCAGAATTCTACCAGACCTTCAAAGAAGAGCTAACACCAATTCTCTTCAAACTATTCCACAAAATAGAAACAGAAGGAATATTACCAAATTCATTCTATGAAGCCACAGTCACCTTGGTACCTAAACCTCACAAAGACTCAACAAAGAAAGAGAATTTCCGGCCAATCTCCCTTATGAACATTGATGCAAAAATACTTAATAAAATACTTGCAAACTGAATCCAAGAACACATCAAAGATATTATCCACTATGACCAAGTAGGCTTCATCCCAGGTATGCAGGGGTGGTTCAATATACGGAAATCCATCAATGTGATCCACCATATTAACAAACTGAAAGAAAAAAAACCACATGATAATCTCCCTAGATGCTGAAAAAGCCTTTGACAAAATCCAACATCCATTCATGTTCAAAGTATTGGAGGTATCGGTCATTTCTTAGCAAAACTCTGAAGTACAAAAAAATCATTGAAATGTTATCCCCACCCATTGCATGGGTTGGCTGCCAGATGCATACAGTATATCAGATTCGTGGACAAAAAGCCAACCTTTATACAGGCATCCTCACTGCACCTTCTTTCTTGTCCTGATGCCACTCTCTCTTTATCCAGGGAGACAGAATCTCTTTGTCCTGCCATCACAGGAATGCTATTTTTCTGTCTACCCCACTGTCTCAAGGCTATGTTCATAGAAGGAAAGGATTCAATATTGTACTGACTTACTAAGGCTCAGTCAATCTGATGAGATCTAATATTTTATTAACTATTTTATCACATGAGAGAATATGTTTCATAACTTATAAATTATTCTTATTTTTTCAATTGACATATTTTTGATTAATATTATCATTAAGATAATACCTAGGTACCGCCATCTGTAACTCAACTCCCAAGAAAGAAAAGCAGGCTTAATAATCTAATATGTAATATCTAATGGCATCCTTAAAATATCCACTTCTGTTATCCAAGCATCTAAGTATCTTTTTAACGTATTTATTTTATTTTAAACTCACAGAAACCTCATAAATAAGACTGCATGTATTTATCATGCACAATATATTTCACACTTGCATTGAAAAATACTTATTTTCTCTTTTGAATTAACAGTTGAAATTTTATGCACTTAGGATCCCACAGTATTTTGAAATATATATACAATATGGAATGGATAAATATAGCTAATTAGCATGCACACTACCTCACAGTTGTTTTTCATAAGCAAGGCTGAAATTATCATCATTCATTTCTAAAGATAAGGTGATTAGCATGCCAGATTTAGAAAGGAAAACATTTATGTTATGTATTTATAGAATATGGCTGTACATGTCACAAAGACATTTTCTGTAGTGAAATACTTGTGTTTGTGACTCCATAGTAGTTGCTATAACAAAACACTGTTATAAAGACAACATTTAAACAACAGACAGGTCACTATTCTAAAAAAAATTGTGTTGAGGCACCTTACATGTCTCAGAAATTTCCCTCCAATTTAAGCAGAAAAGTATTATGCATTTATAAATCACCTTGTCATTTTTCTTTTCTTTTAAAGAATTCTTTTTTTTTATTTTTTTTTATCAGTTACATTTTATTAACTCTGTGTCCCAGCCGTGTCCCGATCCCTCATTCCCTCCCAGTCCCTCCCTCCCTCCCAGTGGATCAAGGACCTCAACATAAAACCAGATATCCTAAATCAATTGGAAAAAAAAGTGGGGAACAGCCTAGAACTCATTGGCACAGGAGACAACTTCCTGAACAGAACACCAACAGCACAGGCTCTAAGAGCAAAAATCAATAAATGGGACCTCATGAAACTGAAAAGTTTCTGTAAAGCAAAGGATACCGTCATCAAAACAAAACGACTGCCTACAGATTGGGAAAGAATCTTCACTAACCCTTTATCTGACAGAGGACTAATATCCAGTCATTTTTCTTAAATGAGATTTTGAAATGTTGATATTCCATAAGAGGAAAACCACAACAGAGCTTAACAGCATTGGATACCAATATGGAAATTCACTTTTAGCTACAACATAACATATATTTGCCCAATGATAATTATTTTAAATATTCATATAAGAATGCATGCAGTTGCCTGAACAGAAACACAAGGAATGTACATTATTATCCAAAATGAATTTTGGATAATAATTTCCTCTGAACAAAAAGAATGGTGTAATTTCATTAATATTATAGCTTGCATTGCTCCTAGAGGAATATCTTTATAAGTGTCATAACAGCTGCATTTAGTATTGTATAAAATCATAAAACATCACTCAGAAGGGGGTTAAACTATTTTGTAGATTGCCAAACTTTCCTCAAACTCAACAAGCTTAGAAACTAGAATTCTGGTCCTAAAAATTAGTGTCTCCATTCTGATCTCCATCAAGGTTACTGATTCTGCAGAGCTGAGATGGTTTTCCTTCCTTCTCAGTAAAGCTGAGCATACTATTCACACATTAAAAGAAAGTGAGCAAATTTTGACACAAACAACTAAACAGTTTAATTGAATGACCCCCTTTTTTTTTTTTAGCAGTTTGCCTTTGAGGAAACACTTCAGCATTGAAAGTAAATGAGAATGGGGAGCCAACAGAACCATTATAGACCATTGTAAAGAATGTACATTGGTGCAATACTAGGCAAATAGAGGGTTACTCAAAATACTACAATCTTTCCCCTAGTTGTTAAAAAAATAGATTTACTTACATTACAGAAAAATACATATATTTGGCAACAATTTTATTTTGTAGTTTGACTTAAAACTTATTTTTCCTAACATAGATTTTGAGTTAATTTTTAAAATAAACATTTCATATCAATACCTATGATTTATTATATTTATTTGAAGTGAAATTTTTAATAAAATATATTATATTCATATTCTTTCTCTCCCTCTCTCTTAAAAATCACAAAATAGAAAACAAAGGGGCAGGGAGGAAATGAGGGAGAGAGGGTGGGATTGGGAGGGAATGAGGGAGGGGGCTACAACTGGGATACAAACTAAATTATCTGTGATTAATACAAAATAAAAATTATAAAAAAGAAAGCAAAGGTTTAAAAAAAAGCAAAAATACCAAAACAAAATGAAAAGCACAGCCATATAAAAAATATATTTTTCATTTTATGTTGGCCAACTACTCCCAGGCTTAGGGGGTGGTTGATATACACCCTGATACTCCATTTGGAGAAAACTGATTTTCCTCTCCTAAGCAGGTAACAATTGCAAATAGCTTCTTGGTAAGAGGTGAGACTTTGTATCTACAGCCCCTTCTTCTCCATGCTCCCCTTCTCCATGCTCGGATTTGTATTGTTTGAATATGTCTAGGTCTTGGACACGCTGTCATGACCTATATGGGTTCATACAAGAATCTATACTGTTGGTGTCTAGAAGACACAGTCTCCTTGTTGCCATGCAATACTTCTGACCCTTACAGTCTTTCTGCCTGTTCTTCCACATTGATGCCTGAGCCTTCAGAAGAAGGATTTAATAAATAGCAGTTTGCCTGCAAAATAAACTAGCATACTAGTGGCACAGATGTTATAGGAATAACCAATCACTTTAAAACTGGGTTTAAGACCAACTTCATAAGAAGGAACCTATACCTGACAGCTTTAAAGCAGCCGAGAACCTGAACCTAGATATTATTATGAGCTCTAGGGTAAAAGCTAGTACTATTATTTTGCTGAAGATACATAGCAATAAAATTTCTTCTAAATATATTTTTATTTTTATAAATCAGTGCCTTGACTATTTTTCTTTTGTATTGAAGTTTAGATGTCAATTATAAAAGAAAATTATTACTTTGAAATTTAATATTTTAAAATCATGTAACTTGAATATAGGCACCATTAAGTAACTATCTCTACATATGACATTGAAATTGAATTTATTTATATGAAAGTTTATTTCCTCTGGATCAAACCCAAGGCCTTGTCCATGTAAGGTAATACCACTGAATAACTTCTATAATCTAGCTTGAAGTTTTAATTTGTTATAATATGTACATATTTAATATACAAATATGAAATTTGTTTTATAAATGTGTACATAGACATGCAAGTTTAAGTCTTGTTTGTAGTTGCTATTAAGTCTTGCTTTATGAACTATATTCTCTTTTCCATCATATGGGTTTTAGGCATCCAAACTCACGTTGTCAGATTTTATGGCAAGTGTCTTCATCTTAATGGCCATCTCACCAGCCCTGGTTTCCTGTCTTTACATGTATGGTTTTATACAATTATCAGAATAGTTTTAAGGAATCATGAGAATTCTGATGTAACAGATGAGAAAAATGTACACAGAGAAGAAACTTATACCAAATGAAACAGCTGCAAAGCATATGAAATGAATGGCATCCCTTCATCATGATAGAGCTCTCAGATGTCACATGCAAGCTGCTATGAGGCAAATCACAATCAAAACACACCCCTAATGATATTTAGAATAGTGACAGGTCTAAGTTACTTTTGTCTATTGCTTTTAACAGCTAACTTTAAAAAAGAGAGAAAAAGGCAGAGACTGTAATACCCAAACCCCCTTTTCATAGAAATGCATTAAACAGAATTCAAATATAAAAATTGTTAAACAATGCAATTCTATTTTCATATCTGCCTGGCTAAGAGGGATGGTATTCATTAATTTCAAGGGAAGAGGTTTTTTTCATATTTCCATTAAATTTAATAATAATATTACATTGACTATTCCTATAAACTATGACTCCCAAACATTTCTCTTTCTGATAGGCAATTCTAGCACACATTATTATTTACTTTCTTCCTGTCCACATTTCCCTCTATTCCTCTAGAGTAAAATTAGAAGTCACAGATCCTCAAAGACTCATCTCATTTCTTGCTTTCATCCAAAGTATTTTTCTCTGGATTCTTGTTTTGTAAAATATTACTATGATTATTACATAAGACCCAAACATTTCCAATGTCCAGTATATTTTTATTCTTATATATTTATATATTCATTATTTCCTCTTTTTTCCCCTAGTACTAGGGATTGAACCTAGAGCCAAACACATATCAGGGAAGTGTTCTACCACTGAACCATAGTGATAGTCTTATTATTTTGAGACAAGTTCACACTATATTACCTGTTGAACCTACTTTGTGACCCAAGCACTTTCAATCCTTTCGCCTCATTCTACTAAGAATCCTGGGCTATTGGCTGGAGCCAGCACACCTTCCCTTCCTTTTTTATTATCACTTTTACTCTAATATTTTTCATGCACATTACTTGTCTGTATGAAAATATGGGCTTCCCAAACAATCTATCTCAACTTGTTCCTAAATTCTTAAGTTCTTGTTCTTAAATTTACCGTAATACCTTGTTTTACAGTAATTAATTCTCTCTAAGGCTTTTTAAATCAAATATTAATTATACAACAAAAAGCTCCGAAGCTACATCTTCATCTTCCCTTTGTCAATGTCTCTATTCCCTTTTCCTTTGAGCACAGGCTTAGTCCCTGCCAAACTAATGACCATGAAATCTCTAATGTGCCAGGTACTCGTGATTCTGGGAGTTTCCTCATGATTTCTCTTGGAATAAGATGTTTTCAACTCCATTACTAATTCTATTCACACATCAAGACCAGCTGGATGGATACCTTTCACAAAATACTTTCTTCCAGGGAAAAGATACCACAAATATCCTCTTGACCACATTCTAAAGTACGCTATTTATCAGGAAAAGAAAGACACAAAGAAACAAAGAAAGAAACGAAGAAACAAAGAAAGAAATCCAAACCCTGATGAAACTGCATATGAATAAATATGGTTCTGTAGTCTGTGTAAATATATTTTCATTGATCAGTTAGCTCATTACCAGGTACATAATTATAAACATCAAAGAATAATAAACATAAATAGAAGTCTACATTGGCAATAATATTTCTTCCCCAAGACTACATTCTTCATAACATTTACTATGTTGGGAAATCTTGCAAACATCTTTATCATTTTTAACAAAAATTGGAATAATTCTGTCTTTCTTTCTTTCTTTTTTTCTTCCTTTTTCTTTCTTTCCTCCTTCCTTCCTTCCTTCCTTCCTTCCTTCCTTCCTTCCTTCTTTGTTTCTTTCTTCCTTCCTGTCTTTCTTTTTCTCTTTCTTTCATTCTTTCATTACCATTTTTTTACTTTGTATCCCATCTGTAGCCCCTTCCCTCATCTCCTCCCAGACCCACCCACTCTCCCTCTTCTCCCGCTATGCCCTTTCCCTAGTCCACTGATAGGAGAGGATTACCTCTCCTTTTATCTGACCCTAGTCTATCAGGTTTCATCAGGACTGGCTGCATTGTCATCCTCTACAGACTGGCAAGGCTGCATCCTACAAAGGGAGGTGAACAAAGAGCCTGCCACTGAGTTCATGTCAGAGATAGACCCTGATCCCTTTACTAGAGAACTCACTTGGAAACTGAGTTGCCTATGGGCTTCCTCTGAGCAGAGGGTCTAGGTCCTCTCCATCCATGGTCCTTGGTTGGAGTGTTGGTCTTTGCAGGCCCCCCTGGGTGCAGGTTTTTTGGCTCTGTTGTTCCTCTGTGGAGCTCCTGCTCCCTCCAGGTCTTTCTCTCTTCCTCTTTTCCCATAAAGTTCCCTGAACTCTGCTCAAAGTTTGGCTATGATTCTCAGTATCTCCTTTGATACCCTGATGGGTAGAGTTTTTCATAGGTCCCCTGTCTTGTTCCCTTTCTTCTCTTCCTTCCAAAGTCTATCTTGTTCCCCCTTCTGAGTGAGGTTTCAGCTTCTTCCCTTGGGTTTTCCTTGTTGCTTAGCTTCTCTAGGACTGTAGATTTTAATGTGTTTATCCAATATTATATGGCTATAATCCACTTATGAGTGAGTATATACCCTGTGTGTCTTTCTGCTTCTGGGTTACCTCACTCAGGATGATCTTTTCTAGTTCTCACCATTTGCCTACAAATTTCATGATTTCCTTGTTTTTAATTGCTGAGTAGTATTCCATTGTGTGGATATACCACAATTTCTGTGTCCATTCTTTAGTTGAGGGACATCTAGGTTTTTTCCCAGATTCTGGCTATTATGCTATGAACACAGTTAAGCAAATGTCCTTATCGTATGGTTTAGCATCTTTCAGATATACGCCCAGGAGTGCTATGAGTGAATGAATCACTGTCTCCACTCTTAACATAGTACAGAGAAACTCGTCTAAGGAATGGTACCATACAAAGGGCCACATCTTCCCACTTCAAATAATACAAACAAGATAATTTCTCAGACACTCTCAGAGACCCACTGGCCTTGTGATTTCCTATTGTTTCAAGTTGACAATTAACACCAACCATGTCACCTGCCCTTGGAAGCTCTTAGGATGATGACAGTCACTGAATAAGATAAAGAATTCCAAAGTAAAGGTTAAATTTTAATATATTGTGACTTGGGATGATCTTAAGTACATGAAGAGATGAAAATTCACATTTGACACTCAGAAGTAAGGCACAAAATATTCCAAATCTCTGTAAACAGCAGTGTGTAAAGCAGTGGCTGAGGACATGAATAATACATTGTGACACAGGACAAGCCACAGAATGATGTAATTTGAGAGAAGACTTCATTCTGAGAACTGATTTAAGAATGGAAATCAGCACTGAAAATGGCAACAAAAACAAGTAAGCATGGACGGAATAGCTAAAAGTTTTTTATTTTTATTTTTTTCAATGCAGTTTATTCAGGAACCTTGAACAATCATCTGACCCTGGGGAAAGCCAGCCCACAGCTTAAATAGCCTCTGGGTAGCCAACCCCAGCGTGCCACGTGGGCAATGCAGATAGGTCCACATACATGGAAGCAAGCCAGATCCTCAGCCTTAGCCAAATGTGGAGTTGTTTGTGACAGAGAGCACTCACCATCAGGAAGGTGGAAGGCAGAAACCAGCTCCATCTTTCAGGCGCGGCATTACGCAGCTCTCTACAGTTCCCCCTTTTTGTTTTAGACGCATCAGGCAAGAGTAGAGGTCTGATCTCTGATATTAGAAATAAATTGGGACTTTGTACCGATGTTCATTTAGGTGTCATCTACCCAAAGAGCATCAGACCCGACCGATACCTTTTTCTCAGAGGCGGGACCTGGGGCATCAACCCGCATGCAATCAGATGCACAACCCAACCCTGAACTCCTCACTTCCTGTCATTACACAAACCCTGAACCCTAGGGCCTGCAAGGTTAAACCACACTCAACTATTTTAAAACCACAATGAACTTGTTTTCAATTCTCTGTCCTCTGGTACTGTTTAATCTGCCCTAATTATTGCAAATACCATGAATTCTCACAAATACCATTTCCTCTGTGCAATGTGTTCCTTGCACCACGTTGTGAGCACAGAGAATACGAAGCAGGGTTTGGCTATTTAGAATGAAGTGACCTTCATCAAACAGAAAACAAGGATGACCAGAGGACTGCATGGTAATTAGGTGGAAAACCGCAGATCCCTGTGTGCAGTTAGGTACTGAAGTGTAGCTGAGAGACGGCACGGTGACGTTAACTGAACACCACCAAAGCACAAGGTAAAGAATTAAAGGGGAAGTAAATGTTGGGAAATTTTATCAGCAGACAGAAAATATTCAAGATATGAAATAGTAGATGTAATTCTGTGACACAGAAAGTTAAAGGATAGTGATAAATGCAAACGAAAAATAAAAGAGATATTTTCTCTGAGACCTAGAGGCAAAGAAGAGATGTTACTACAGAAAAATCTGTTTAGATGGAAAATCTAATAAATAAATAAATAAATAAATAAATAAATAACAAAACAAAAAAAATCCTCTCTATTGATTGAGTGACTTCTGTAAATAAGCTGTGATTATTTTGTTTAACGGTATTAGAAAGTTATAAAACATAAAAAGCTGGAATGCGGAATAAAGAAAAACTACATGAATAAAAAATTTTAAAAATAACCTCCTCATGTAGTTCAACTGAAAAATAAACATAAAAGTCTTATGGCTATAAGCAGCAAAATAATAAATATTAAAAATTCCATTTTGCATAATAGAAATTAATTTTATGTGTTTTTTTTTTCCATGACAGGATTTCTCTGTGTACCCTCGGCTGTCCTGGCCTCACTTGGTAGACCAGGCTGGCCTTGAGCTCAGAGAGGTCTGTTTGCTTCTGCCACCTAGAGTGCTGGGATTGCAGGCATGCACCACTGGGCCTGGCATCACAGAAATTAATTTTAAAATGCCAGAATTAATAAGGAGTTATGTAAGTCAGAAACTGGTGTAATTACCACAGAACTAATTCATGTTGTTCCCAACTACAACAGTAATGAAATCTTAATTTTGTAACAGGTAAATCTATGGACTTAAACCTGCCTTAGCCTCAGGATTATGGCATTTTCACATTATATGGCTTAAAAATAATTCAAGATATTCAAGTCAGCAATAATTCAGAAAGCAATCATGGTGTGTTATAGTAAGAACGTGATTTTCCTGATTTTCCGTACACCTTTATTAAGTCTAAGCTGATACCCTTATAATCATAACCTTACCTTAATTGTTCTTAACATATTAGAGTGTATGAACAAAGGAAACTTTTTTAGGCCACAGAGGAGGGCTTTGCAGCCAGTCCTGAAGATACCTGATAAAACAGGATCAGAAGAATGGGGAGGAGGTCCCCCCCTATCAGTGGACTTGGAAAGGGGCATGGTGGAGATGAGGGAGGGAGGGACTGGGAGGGAATGAGGGATCGGGACATGGCTGGGATACAGAGTTAATAAAATGTAACTGATAAAAAAAAATAAAATAAAAAAAAAGAAAACTAAAAAAAATTATTTATTTTTATTAATTACAGTCTATTCGCTTTGTATCCCAGCTGTAGCCCCCTCCCTTGTCTCCTCTCAATTCCACCATCTCTCCCTCATCGCCCCCCATGCCCCTCCCCAAGTCCACTCATAGGGGTGGTCCTTCTCCCCTTCCCTCAACTTTTAAACGCTTAAAGCTACCTTTCTTGATTAAAATACTTAACTGCAGACAACAGAGGAGTTTAAAACTTAGACTCTTATATAATAATACAAAAATAATTTAGACGAATTACAGAAGTAGTTTAAAATTTACAGTGACATAAACGTTTTTGTCGCTGTAAAATGCCCCCAAGTTAATCGTATCGTTTATCTTTCTCAACATATCACAATCAAGCCCTTCACTAAAACACAGTAAAGTGCTCAGGAGCCTGCGTGGTGGCAGTGGCACTGGCAGGTCTGTTTGAACACTCACTCTGCCAGTTACTAGCCCAGTGATCATGGAGACGTGATGTCAATGTCCACACCTGCTAACTCTTTTGTGAAACTGAGGGAAAAATACACATCAATAGCACAAGAGTTTTTGTGAGAGTAAATCAGCCTGGTTTATAAAAATATAAAAAATAAAAAAAGCAATAAGACGTGGTATAGAGTAACATTTTAAGAAATGGTGGCTATTAATGTCAGTGATGACCTTCCATAACTCACACTTAGGTGTTTGTGAGATTTTTTCAGTAATTGAAAAACATTTTTAAGATCAACTGCAAAAATGTTAGTTTTTGAAACAACTTAAAATTACTGCCAACGTGTTACAAGCTGACATGGTATTTCTTGACAAAACAGATGAGCATACCTACAAAACATCTCCCAAACAAGTGGGAAAGTTGAATGAGAAATGATATGTTTATTATTAAATATTTTACAGAAAAATATGTTTTGATTATTTCCAAATGTATCATGCCTTCATGATCTGTGTTTACAACAATGTGTTGATATTTGCAACTGGGAGATACATATGCAATATACATATCATTAAAAAATAACAATATCTTCATACAAATGTTTATTGATGAAATGCTAATGTAGAAGATTGCAATCAGTTACTGAAATTCAGTGTGAAATGCTTCATCCATAAACTGGATCATATTGTTCTCTTTCACCTTCATTACTCCTTAATTTATTTTGATTTTCTCTCTCATATTAATATACAGTGTTCCAGGAGTCTATCCAAGGGACATTTTCGCTCACAATTCTCTTTTCATTACTAATGTTGTTTTTCTGGTTTCCTCAATAAAAACTGATAAAAATGTTACTAAATAACAAAGTCACCTTTTTTACTTTACATATTATTGAATCATGAAAATACAATTGAAGCAGTAACATTTCGTGAAACCATTCACATGTAAATATTTTTCAATTATTCCAGATTAATCAGTGAGTTTAAAATGTTTCCGAAGCAGACCGCTATTGGTTAGAAGTAGAGGCAGTGCTTAGAAGGTGCAAGGCGCTGGGTTCCATCTTTGCCACAAAAACTAAGAAAACAACACTTCCTGCTCTTTGTAAGAGGAAGAAGGTTCCCAATAAGACCATTACACAATATTTTAAATAAAAGGTTATCATCCTGGATCTTCCTTTGTCCCCACTCACCTTGAGGTGCCTATCCCTCTGGATGCAGGAGTTATTCTATAATATCTACTGTCTCATATGCAAATATGTCAAACTTGACATTGAAAAGAAGCGTCAAGATCACTGAGCCAAATGCGTTCTAAAAATAGAGTGATCACAGGCATATTGCCTGACAGAAGGGGGTGTATTCTGCTCACCTGCTACAGCCAGGGAGTGGGGTGCTGCAAACCAAACCACTTGGGAATCGCTCCCACACTTATTCTAACAGGACCACTGTTTCCAGTCACGAGCATAAAAGGAAAAGATTGTTTAACTGAGATGAAGAAGTGGACTCTTAATCTCAAGACCTGTTGTGGAAGGAAACTGGGAAAGTAATGAGGGCCTGGAGATAGGAGTCTGAACAGAAAGGTCCCTCTCAGCTTTGTTGAAATTTCCCCCATTACTGGTTTCAGCTAGATTATAGTCAGGAAATCACATGTGAATTGAATTTTGTCATAATTCCTTGATACAATTGTATATGTCTTCTCGACCAGGCTATAAGATACAGCAATGAGCTACCATTCAGCTATCCCATATCATTAAATTTTACCTATTCACTTCTAAATGGTTAAGTAAGAACATGGCAATGTATGGGGAACAGATTTTACATCCAACAGCAATAAAACATTGCTTTCCATGTACAGGGATAACTGCTTCTTCAACACATATGCTAAGGAATGAGTTCAGTGCTGGCCTTTTGGGGGCTATGGCAGAAAGGATAAATAATTTACAGCATCGCTGTCAGAAGACTATGTTCTAGACGAGATGCAGAATAGAATCTCGCAGTGAGAAGCTTTTTCAAAACCCCACAGATTCCCATCACACTGACAAGAGTTTGAGAGACAGCAGTGCAATGGCAGTAAGTACAGGCCCAAGGGGATACGGGTGCAGAAAAGAGAGGAAAGGCAATTTAAATAGATTTCCTCCAGATATTATTGTGGAACTATTGTGACTCGAGATTCTTAATTTTTTTCTTGTATATTATAATGAAAATATTCCCTATAAATAAATATGTATAGTATAATATATTAATAATGACTAGACTTTGGAATATTTAGGTTATTTGAAAGTTCTTTTAAAAAATTTTATTGAAAAAATATTTTAATGAAATATATTTTAATTATATATTCTCCTCCACCAACTCCTCCCAAATAGTCTCCATCTCCCTACAACCAACTCTGTTCTGTTTTTTTGTCTTTAAAGAAACATGAATATATACACAGAAAACCTACACAAAAACAGAAATCAAACAAGCAAAAGAACAACAACAAAAAGCAAAACAAACAAACAAACAAACAAAAACTGGCCAAAGCAAAAAAAAAAAAAAAAAGTCTATAAAATATATTGAGTTCATTTTGTGTTGGCCAACTAACTCTGGCATGGGCACCACACTGAAGACTACACTATACACTAACATACCTAGAGAAACTCCACTAAGAAAAATGATGTTGCCCTTTTCCAGCAGGGAAATCAAGAAGGACTCGCAGAGAGCTTCTTGGTTAGGGTTAGGAGCCTCTGTCTACTTACACTTTTCACTGCCAGGACCCCTTAATTGATTTCAAATATATCCCAATAGCAACAAGCTAGTACTTGAAAGTATTTGAACTAGCTCTTTATGTTAGAAAAACAAAAACTCACCTGAATAATCTCTAAAAGTACTAACAAAAGTATTTTTTTAATCTAAAAGAGCAGAGGAAAGTAAGGAGAATTCCAGGGATCTAAGTGCTGTGACAGATTTTGAAATCATCAACAAACTTGTATCCATCTCTCAGGCACCATTTGCTCTGTCTTTTGCATTGGATCTCCATTGTCCCTGCATAGAAATCTTCCCTTTTTCTTGTGATTGCTGTACGTTCATGCCTCCAGTTAGAACTTTCTAACTGAACCTCTCTAGTTTATGTTTTTGCTGTTGGCCTGCAAACATGGGTCAAATTCGGGTGCTGGAGAAGGCTGAAAAGGATAGGCTGGCTGTCACTGGGTTCTGAATCCACCAGGATATGTCCATATGCAGACCAGGAAGTGGCTTCAACAGTACTCCTAGAAGAAGCTGTGCCTGTTAGCAGAGACAATTCCTTTGGAAGGTGGTTTGAGCAGGAAAGCATGAGCTAACATGGCATGCAGGTTTTCCTGGCAAGACTTAAGCTACCTCTTGCTCTTTTGGGAGTTGCACACTTGTTTTTATTCAACTTCTAAAGCAGTAAAGATCCTTTTAATTCTCTAAAATCTGATCTATGGCAAGCACATACTGATTGGAAAAAATATTTTTTAATTAATTTATTTTTAATTGATTAATATTTTATTCACTTGACATCCTGTTTGCAGCCATATCCCTCCTTCCCTCACAGTCTCATCCTTCCTCCATTTCTCCCTTCCTTCTTCTCTCCCCCTTTTCCCTTCCCTATTCCTCTGAAAAGGGGAGCCTCCTTTCCCATCCACCCCACCTCATCAAGTTGCGTAGGGACTGAGCATGTCTTCTTCCCCTATGGCCTGACAAGGCAGTCCCACCAGGGGAAAGTGGTCAAATAGCCAGCAAGTGAGTCCCTGTCCTATGTAGTCCCGACTTCCCTTACTAGAGGACCCATATGAAGCCTAAGCTGCTCATGTGCTACATCTTTGTAGGGGGCCTAGGTCCAGTTCCTGCATGGTCCTTGGTTGATGCTTCAGTCTCAGCAAGCCCCTCTGAGCCCTGGTTAGTTGACTCTGTCGGTCTTGTGGAGTTACTGTCACCTCCAGGTCCTTTTGTCTTTCCTCCTACTTTTTCACAAGACTCCCTAAGCATCTCCCAATGTTTGGCTGAGTTTCAGCTTCTGTTTTGAGGCACTATTGGGTGCAGTCTCTCAGAAGACAACTCTGTCAGGCTCCTGTCTGCAAGCTTAGCAGTGTAATATGAAACAGCACCCTTTCTATGTATACATACAATTGTTTGCCCTGTAAACATTGAACATGTACTTGGAACCAGATATTTTTCACACTATAATAGCCACATACATATTTTTGCCCTTCTCCCTTGAATAATAACATTTGACGTGAACTGATTGGCCTGCTCTTTGATCACTTCCCCCTGAGGGGTGAGCAGGCTTACCAGGTCACAGATGAGAACAATGCAGCCACTCCTGATGAGACCTGATAGACTAGGATCAGAAAGAAGGAAAGAAAGATCTCCCCTATAGGTGGACTTGGGGAGGGGCATGCATGGAGAAAAGGGAGGGTGGGATTGGGATGGGAGGAGGATGGGATGGGAGCTACAGGGGGGATACAAAGTGAATAAAGTATAATTAATAATTTTTTTAAAAAAATTAAAATAAAAAAAATTGCTTTTAGAAAGAATTAAACCTTACTCTTGGCTTTTCAGTTCGGTGAACAAACTACATAAGTCAACATCCATGTCTACTTAACAAATTATAACTGTATTTAAACTCTCTGTGGTCACGTCTTTGTGATTTTAGCATCAAAATTTTGATCCACTAAATTTTTTTATTTTATTCATTGGTTTTGATATAGTCTCACTTTGTGATCCTATATGGCCTAGAACCTACCATGTCGCCTAGAACCAACATCATTACAGCAAGGCTTACTTGCTGTAAGCCTTCTGCCTCAGTATTTCAGGTGTGCACCTTCCACTACATTCAAATTCTTACAACTATACTTTTTGCTTTGTTTGCTTTCTCAGACGAGATTTCACTAGGTAATTTTTTGGCTGTGCTGAAACTCACTATGTAGATGAGGCTGGCTTGAAACTCAGAGTCACCTACCTCTGCCTCCTGAGTGCTGGTACAAAAAGTGTGCCCAGCTCTAACTGCACTGTTTAAAGAACAACATTGTATAAAGAACACTATATGTGTCACTAGCTATGAATAAGTCATACAGTCTTCAAAAAACTGTTGTGGATTATGAAATTATAACAGAGAACAATGAAATAATTCTCTATTAATAGGAAATTCCTGCAAAATAAAGTACTTGAAATATGATAATACCAGCAACTGTAAGTCCTTTGCATTGGATGTTTTGACATACCTAAAACTTTTGAGAATTTTATTCTTTACTTTCTCCCATTGTTGTGTCCAAAGAACCTGAAATAAACTATGTAAAGGAAAAATTATTCTTTGGCTTCAGTTTTCAGACGGTTCATCTATGTTCAGCTGTTTTTTTCTTATTAACTGAATATCTTTAATAAACTGAACCAGAGTATGTAGATGAACTTTGTTGTGAATGTGCTCAGCTTTCTTTTCACTGGGACAGAATTCCCTTCATAAAACAACAAACAACAAATAAACAAGAGCAATAAAACCTTGAGGGGAAAAATGTTAACTTTGATTCCAGGTTTTTAGAGGGTTCAGTCCATGATTGCTTGATGTCATTAGCAGAGGAAATTTTTTTTTTGTCTTAATAGGAGTCTGTTAAAGATAAAATTCTTCATCGGCAGCAGATACAACAAGGGGACAGGAGATGATCCAGCACAACAAGGTCATAACCCAATAATACACTTTCACCCACTAGATGCTACCTTCTACAATTCAACGCTTCCCAACACCATCATATTTTGAATTCTTCAAGGGGTTTATCTATTGATTCTATCATTACTCTCAAAAGTCAATCACCTCTCAAAGTACATCAGTTGGCAAACAACCCTAAAAAGACAGCTTATATAGATTTTTCATATTAAAAAAAAAAAGCTTTTACTTAGCAGTGTGAGTTTGAGTTTGAGCTGTGAAGCAGAACACCAGTGCAGTGAGAGGAAAAGAAGGAAAAAGCTGTTCACATCATGGTGGACAGGAAACACAGAGGAAAGAAGAGTCTCAAAGTCAAAAAATATTCGCGGTCACACTCCTATTCACCTACTTTCTCTAGTGAGGTGTCATATTTAACCTTCCACCCATGACTCACAAAAGCACCAAAAGTTGGGAATGAAACACTCAAGACAGGAACCATTTCATATTCAAACCCTAACAAGAATGCTGGAAACACTTGGCTACATCCTAATAAAACTATAATCATGTGAACATCATTTATGTCATATTAAACCTATAATACTTCATAAATTTCTTAGAGAACATAAGATGTTCTACTTCATTGCTTCTCTTATGTGCCTACTTTCCCAAATTGAATTTCTTGTGGAATGTTACGTAATCCCTATTGGTCTTGACTCGAGTGAATGAGAATGAAGTAGTCAATGTGACAGCATTGGTACAAAGGTAATATACCCATTCTCATTTTCAAAATTATTATAATTTAAAATTAAATAGCACTTTAGTGTGCATAACTAGTTAACTCTATGAGATTTTAGTAATTTGAACTTCAACTACCGTATTACTCCCTATTGATCAGCCATGAGCATCAATGAAAGAGTAAAAGGAAGCCCCAGGTGATTGAGAAAACTTCACTAGGTACATTTGAAGCATTTAGAGAAATAATATCAGCACAGTATGATGAACCATACCTTCTCATAACCCAGGTCTAGGAACAACACTTTAGATACATCTTTGCTGAACATAGCGCTATTTACAACAAAGCACCCCCCAAACGTGAAATGCTTACTTCACATGAAGGTTTCCTTCCCATATCCAATTTCATGGAGAGGAAGGATGAAAACCTTAGGGAAAAAAAGACATTCAAAAGCTTCAATGATTATTTTTCTCTAATTATAGAACTGTTGCCTCTATAAGACAAAGCAGGGGTAAGAGAAAGAATGTATAATATTCATCAAAGAGAGAGAGAGAGAGAGAGCTGGGGACCAATGATGCTGAAAAGTGTTTGCTAAGCCAGCACACGACCCTGAGGTTGATTCTTAGTAGATTCATAAAAACACAAGCATGTTTTCATATGTCTGTAATCCTTGTGCTGAGGGGTTAGAGACACATTATTTATCATTATTTATCCTGACTATTGCCTCCTCCCTCAATTCCTCAGGGTTCCACCCTCCCTCCTTCTTCTCCCCATACCCTTCCTTCCCTAGCGCACTGAAAGGGAGAGTTCTCCTCTCCTGCCATCTGCCCCTAGCTTATCAAGTCTCAGTTCTAAAAAAATAGAAATCCTCTCTCCCTTTAAATTTCATTCTGAATGACTTTTGGATAATGTATCAGGCACAACTTTCAGCATATTGTAGCAGGGCGAATTTTGAGGTCACAGTTAAGTCAGATAAAGCTGCCCATCCTTGGGAACAGTGTAATACCGTGAGATAAGTCACATATGTGCAGACCCAAAGTTTTCAACACCCTTCAGAACAAGGGGAATGAAGAAACAACAGCAAAATTTCCAAGACGGTAAAACTTAACATGATTCCACCTAACCCTCCAAAACAAATATAACAATCTTTTAGCTCTATAATTCAGAAAATAAAAAAAAAAGAAAACAAAACATAGAGCTAGAGACATACACCCCAAGGTCTTCAACTTACCAGTGACAGTATATGGTTTAAAAGAAACTATATCCACAGCCTGCTTGCACATACCGTTAAAATCTATTTTCTCTCTCTCATTCAACATACATCAGTTACTGTGCGAAAGCTAGTCACTATTGACTAAAAAGGTAAAATTGGGCCAAATAATATTTAATTTTCCACTGTAACTGTAGTTTTACATTCCACATTCAGACAGCTGGCACAATTGAAGACAGCTTGGAACCCCTAAGGATATCCAAACTGTCACAATTAAGGAAAAGATTTAAGTATCCTGCAGTGTAAGAACTACTCAATGACATTACAAAGCTGATTCAAAATACCATCTTTGTTGGATCCTCAATATCCAATCTACGAACAATAGGCATAATTAAATACAGAAAGCTGTAAATTAAGCAAGCAAAATGATAGAGCAAATCATTTCATGTTCGCACCTGTGAAGTACAGTATGCCCTTATTATTTTCCAAAGAACACAGAACAGGCTCGTGTATGGACAATTATCAAAAGAGTTCAGAGCAGTAACAACTATAATGGACAATGGATTTCTTTCCAAAGACTAAAAAGATATCAATGAATGTAGTTTTCAAGTCCAAGTGAGAAGACACAGCTGCTGCCAAGGAATCTATTTAACGTATTTCAATGTTTCTAATTAAAATAAAAACTCAGGTCTCCTATTCTCAACCAAGTAAAAAGGAGAGAACACATACTCGCGCACATAAAGCAAGCTATAATACTGTATGCCTTGGAAAAAGGGCTTTTAATGCATTTATTGTTGACAACTATAGAAAATAGTTTGTGCAATAAAGCACCTGACTGAGATTAAATTATACAAGAGGAAGTGGTATCATAGTTAAGAGATGGGGTCTGGATATAGAGGCCTACTTGGCTACATTTTCTGTGGCCTTGGATAAGTTAATCATTCTGTTTTGTTCTGTTTTGTTTTGTTTTTTGGGCAAACTAGAGAAAATTATAGTTTCCCATTTTATTGGACCATTAAGAGAATTAAAAGTAAGGCTCTATGTACTTTCTGAAACACTGATACATGGGGACTACCCAGAAAGGGATAGCTTTTATTATTTGGTTTTTAATACAGTTTTGAAAATTTTGCATATATATATATATATATATATATATACAAATAAGAACAAGGATCTAAACATACATAATTATCTTAGAATTTATATGGTTGAAAATCATAATAGCAGGGATAGAAGTCACATCTATAAAATGGCTCATTAAAATTTAAAAGAAAAGTGTTGCCTCACGGATATCAGTTCAAAATCAAAGAAAAAGTATTTTTCTTTTTAATGTCTACTGGGAAAACCTTGGCAAGGTGAGCAAGGTCATTGGCAGCAGAGAGACAGTGACACCTCCGGCTTGGATGGAACTAAAAGAACCAAGGGAAAGATCTGCCAATGAGCCCACTATGAAAGAACATAAAACCACCTGCAAAATCTATTCTGGCATCTGTCTCTGGGAAATGCCAAGCCTCCTGCTCTATGCCACCCAGCTGGCCCCTTCCACACAGAGCAGTTCTATAGGCCATCATTTTTGTAATTCATTGTAGCTGGGCCTCCTACATTTCATTGTCCCAGGAGGTATTCTGTGAATCCCCATACAGAAAATCATTCTCATTTCATGCCACAATGGCTGTTGTGCGTGCTTCTCCCTCTCTTTTGATGTCTGCCAAAACCACAGACTCATCCATGATTCAGGCATTGAACACATTTAATATCCCCAAATCCACCCTCAGAGCTGTCCTGAAGAAAATGGCGGACATTAGGCTTATCATCCACTCACTGACCATTTTTAAATTAGGAAAGGAATGGTGTATTATGTATGGTTGAGGGAATAGGTGAAGCTATAGGAGTTTTGTTGAAACAGTGAGGTCATGATGAACTGACAGGAATGATGACCTTCCTGGATTTCCGTGTCTATGACAGGATAATGATGTTACAGATTTATATGACTTTTAAGAAGGGTAGATGGTTTAGCAAATATAAAGTGCTTAGAAGAGTTCCCAACAAGTCCTAAATATTCCATAACTGTTAGACATGATAAAATTGTGATCATGGATATGACTAAGAAGACTATGGTAACAACTATATTGAAAGCAAAAGACAACCCAGGTGACACTGTGTGGCAACTAGAATATGTTTGTAATTTAGAAAAAGATCATTAATTTCTCTGCTTTCCCTAGTTTTATATGTGGTAGGAAAAGAGTCAACTACAATAATGTACATGGAAGGAATCCACTTCAGAATGATAAGTGAGAGAGAGATGCTTAAAATGATGAGTGTTACAAGAAAATAGAAAAGACAGAGTGTGAGAAGCCCTAAAACTTATAATCATTGAGCATTTTATTTCAGGAAACAATGAAATAATGTAAATACTAATAAACACCTATCCAACAACCACCATGTGTAGGTCATCTGTATTTATGAACAAAGTATGAAAGTATTATAAGGAAAGTCATTATTTGTACAGTTAACATAATAAAATAGCCTACTACATTTTATTAATTTAACTCATACAGCACCCCAACAATTCTGTATCATAATACTTCTTGTTACGCTCTGAGAGTAAAATACAGAAAGATTAAGAAGTATTTTGCTCAAAATCTCATTGTTGTAAAGTGGCTTTAAAAAAGAAAGAAAGGAAAAAGAAAGAAAACAAAAAAATGAGATAGGAATTCCACACCTTGAATTTGTCTCCAGTTTTCCCTTTTATCTTCTCTACTGCAATGCCTTCAAAATATAAAATAGAAGACCTTCTCTGATAACTTTAATAGTTAATGGACAAAGTTGACTGCATTGTTTTCCTCTGTGGCCTGGTAAAGTTGCTCCCCCGTCAGAGGGAAGTAATCAAAGAGTCAGCCACTGAGTTCATGTCAGAGACAGTTCCTGTTCCCATTACTAGGGAATCAGCCTGGAGACTTAGCTGCCATTGGTACATCTGCGCAGCGGTTCTAGAGGATCTAGGTTATCTCTATGCATGGTCCTTGGTTGAGACATGATAGGCTAGGGTCAGAGGGCAGGGGAGAAGAAGCTCCCCTATCAGTGGACTTGGAGACAGCATGAAAGGGGATGAGGAAGGGAGGGTGGAATTGAGAGGGGATGAGGGAGGAGGTTACAGCAGGGATACAAAGTGAATAAACTGTAATTTATAAAAATATAAATAAATTTTTAAAAAGTGAAAAAAATAGACAAAGTTGAGATAAACTATGAAATATGTTCACAGAACCAGCATCAGGGTATCAGGTTAATCACACTGCGATGCTACTGTTAAATTTTTATGTAAAAAGACTCTGACCTAGAAAATAAACCTCTATCACCTTAGCTAAAACCACTTTTAGGAGAACCGTTATAATCATATTCTCTTTTCAACACTACAGATGTTAACTCTATAAAATAAGTTTCTCATGTTTATTACTTGTTTTCACATTTCAGTATTACTATGGCCATTTTTATAGTAATCATAACAATCATGAAATTTATGTAGTGTAGTTGAAAGAAGTGGACTAAAGACTTTATTAGACCCAGTGGAATGGGAAAGAGACAAAAAGGAACAACAGAAAGATTTTCTCAAGAAAAATACCAAGAACTATATGGTAGTGCAAATAAAAAATGTACATTTATGGAAATATGAAAGTAAAGCTAAATTAAAGAATAAGATATCATATGTAGTACTACCAATTATAAAAGGAAGTCCTAACTAATCTAAGAGTTTTTATGTTTATCCAAAGATTTTTAGGAAATTGCTGTCCTTTGGGAAAAAACTCTTTACGGTTTGTAGGTTAAGACTCGAATATTACAGTTATGTCTCTAGTATGCCACATGAATCTTCACTAAGGTAAAACCTGTTCATGATGAAAGGAAAACATATTTGGCCATATATATATATATATATATATATATATATATATATATATATATATGTTTTTTTTACTATTCTACCCATGGTATATTTCTCATATTCTCCAAAATCTAGTTGTATTTCTGAAAGAGCATAAAGTTACTCTCTGTTCTATTATTACACTATTCTATTATTAAATCTCAGAAACATTTCTACAGATTTGAAGGGTCTTTCGTAAAACAGATTTCTTCAGGTTAGGGGTTCTCGGTAGAGCTTTATGATTCCACTCTGAAATGGCTCCTGAAAGAAAGTTCAAATGTACAATGCTGGGCTGGTACCAGGTGGTCACTGGGGAATGCTTGAATCCCGAGGGCTATAACCTAATCAATAATTAATCTCTTGCACACATAATATGAAAGCATTATCAGGTATGTAATATTAAGTGTGGTCTAGCTTGGGTGGGTGAATCAGTTGGAGTATGTCAAGTCTTTCTCCCCTTCCTGTCTACCTCCACTGCATAATGTAGGCAGGTTTGTTTGTTTGTTTGTTTGTTTGTCTGTTTGTTTTACTTTATTCTTCCATCATGATACTCTGGCCCATCACAAGTCTCAGGGCAATGAACCAGCTGACCAAGAACAAAACCTTTTTAACCATGAGCCAAAATAAGTGCTTCCTTCCTTTCTTATTTCTCACGTTTTGTCAGGTTGGGACAATCCTATGCTATTCATGACTCCACAGAATAAACGAAGTAGAAGAAACTTGGCTAGATTTTCTGAAGATTGGAAGAACGTTTTCTTTTATACTTCAATAAATCTATCACAGAGGAAAACACATAAGTTAAAGGAAAAAAAAATAAACCAAACTAGAATCTATAAAAGCATTCCCCGAGAAGAAGCCATTTGGGGTTATTCAAGTGGTAAAGTTACACATAGCCTTAGTTTTAGGCTTTTGGTGACTTACAGAAGAGAAAACCCAGGAACCACTTCTTGATTTTGTCATTTGAAATAAATATTAGGGAGACGGTGCACGAAGTTGTTTCCTGAATACACAGCCAGTTGCAGATCGGAGAGGCACTAGCCCTTTGAGCCAGGCAGGAAAATATTTGACTCTCTGTGGGTTTCTCCCCAGGGACTCACATAAAGACCTCTGGAGAAATATTAAAGAAGTACAAGCATAATCTATAATTAAAAGTAATTTGAGGGCTGTCTTCAAAGGCTCAAGTAATAGGAAACATGAAACAGAAAAAGAGAAAGCCAGCTAGAGATAAATATGTGCTCTGTTTAAATATATTACGTGGAAAAAATAGAAAGCTTGTGAGGCTGTGTCCTTGAAGAAAACTCTATACTGGAATTTGTTTCTCCATATTTCTTCCTACACACAACTCAACCTACACTTAGAAGAAATTTCCAGATATTAATAATAAGAATTGAAGGGTTTGAACTTTAGCTTTATAAATACCTGTTTGTATGGGTTTGGGAAAATTAATATTTTTTAACTTTTATTAATTACATTTTATTCACTTTGTATCCCTCTCTACTTCCCTCCCTCCTCCCCTCCAAATTCCACCTTCCCTCCCCCTTCTTCACACATGCCCCTCCAAGTCCACTGATAGGGGAGGTCCCCCTCTCCTTCCTTCTGATCTTAAGTCTATCAGATCTCATCAGGAATGTCTGCATTGTCATCTTCTGTGGCCTGGTAAGGCTGCTCCCCCCTCAGGGGGAGGTGATCAAAGAGCAGGCCAATCATTTTATGTCAGAGGCAGCCCCTCTTCCATTACTATGGGACCCACTTGGACACTGAACTGCCATGGGCTACACCTGTGCAGGGGTTCTAGGTTATCTTCATGCATGGTACTTGGTTGGAGTATGAATCTCTGGGAAGACCCCTGTGTTCAAATTTTCTGGTTCTGTTGCTCTCCTTGTGGAGTTCCTGTCCTCTCCAGATCTTACTATTTCCTACTTTTTTCATAAGATTCCATGCACTCTGCCCAACAGTTGGCCATAAGTCTCAGCATTTGCTTTGATATTCTGCAGGGCAGAGCCAGTCAGAGGTCCTCTGTGGCAGGTTCCTACTTTGTTTCCTGCTTTCTTCTTCTTCTGATGTCCATCCTCTTTGCCTTTTGGGATGGAGATTGAGCATTTTAGTCAGGGTCCTCCCTCTTGATTAGTTTCTTTAGATGTACAGATTTTAGTAAGTTTATCCTATATTATATGTCTATATGAGTGAGTATATACTGTGTGTGTCTTTCTGCTTCTGAGTCAGACAGCTCCCTCAGTACGATCCTTTCCAGTTCCCACCATTTACCTGCAAATTTCATGATTTCCTTATTTTTCCTTGCTAAGTAATATTCCACTGTGTAGATGTACCACAATTTCTGTATCCATTCTTCAGTTGAGGGGCATCTGGGTTAGAATGAGTGTTGACTACATCCAAGAGTTGTAAGAATTATATGATTGCAAATACAAAAGAGTACAGAGGAGACACAGAAAGAAGAGACATTGAACTTGAAGACAAAACTCACATATAGTGTAAAAGAAGGTATAGTATAGTGTTGGGAGCCATAAATGAGAAGAGAGGCAAAAGTAACAAGCTTCCTACAACATGACAAGTTTACAGAGGCAAACACTGAGTCAGGAATAGTCAGATTGGCAGGCAGAGCCTACGACCAGTTTTCATTCTCTGGCATATAAACAGAGCACACTATACTACAAAATAACCCTCATGAGGATTTGATGAGTCGAGAAGAGAGAATATCCTGCTGTGTGTTCAATGATGACGTGGAAGAGGAATGCCAGAAAATTTTATCCAGAGCATAAAATGTTTTATACAATGAACTAACCAATCTAAACTCTAATAAATTTTTAAGTAAATTTTCAATAGGAACAAATGCTGTGGCTCTGTTGCCCTAGATAATCATTTTTTTCTGACTTATTTTTCTAAGTAAAATAAATATAGAGGGAGTTGTAGGAAGACACAAAGAAAAAAAATACCAATACTGTGAAAGAGATAAAAAAAAAAAAAAACCCTGGGCTATATCTGTCCAGGGGTTCTGGGTTATCTCCATGAATAGTCCTGGGCAGTTCAGAGTCCAATTGGGTTACATAGTAATGTGAAGAGGGACTGCCTCTGACATAATCTGATTGGCCTGCTCTTTGATCACCTCCCTCTGGGGGGGAGCAGCCTTACCAGGCCATAGTAGAGGACAATGCAGCCACTTTTGATGTGAACTGACAGACTAAGATCAGAAAGGAGAGGAGAAGCTCCCCTATTAGTGGACTTGGGGACTGGAATGCAAGCAGAGGGAGGAGGGAGGGTGGGATTGGGAGGGGAGGAGGGAGGGGCTTATGGGGGGATGCAGAATGAATAAAGTAATTATAATTAAAAAAATAAATAAATAAAATCCAGAGACCCAATAATAGTACTGTTTTAATATTTCTCAATCAAAAATACAGTATGTGTTTACTTTATATAACTATAACCCTGAATTCTTGACATATGTTCAACCAGTACCCCACTGAGATCACAACAGTTTTTCTGTCATATTATACTCTGCCTGCTAGATTATTCTTGGTTGCTAGACATCATTTTATGTTGAAAATGAAAACTAGTATTTTAGCTGTGCATTATTCAGTTGATTAATTATTGTTTGAATTATATTTTTATTTCCTAAAAATGTATACAGTATTTTATGAATACCAGTCATTGTTTGAACATTTCCTAAACAATTATTAATACTTTTTACTCTAAAAGCAAAAAAATAATTATCTTTGTATTACAATGGAAAAATCTAGGCTGACAAATATAAAAAATACCTTGCTAAGTCCACATGGCTAATCGACCAGCTTTAACTGGAACCTAGGCCCAGGAATTTGTGCATTTACATATTCCTTCAGACAGGATCTAATGAAATAATAGTATACAGAAATACAATCAACATTCATTTTCATATGGCCTGTTCAATATGTGTCATTGGTCAAACTTATTGCTACTTTGTTGCATAAGAAGTGAAAACATTTTATTCCTAAGCATGGGTCATAGTGGGTGAGATACCAGATGGTAATCTTGCCATAAAGTTCCTGGTAATTTCCAATATCTGTTGAGTTCTAAATACAAAGCATAAATATGTGGTCGTTGGGATTTTGCTTTGTTTGTTAGGTTTTACTTAAAGAACTAGCCTCAGAACACTCATCTCTGAATTAACAAATGGACTAAGTCTGCTGCTTCAAAGTGATACATCAGCAAGACTTTCAACACCAATTTTAGTAGCAAAAGCAAAAATAAACAAAAACAAGATCTCTCAGAAGGCCATCTATAATTTCACAATAATGAAAAAAAATGACATTGGGCCTTGTAGCAGAGTATAGTTGACGGAAGCTTCACATCTCAAAACAGATTTGTAGACTCAGCTCATGGTTCAGTATAAAAACATTTTAAAACGTTTATGTATATCCACTTTCTGCATTTCAAGGAAAATAGAGGAGTTAAAGTAAGTCTTTTAATTAGTGTGGCCAACCATAAAATGGAAAAGTAGAGCCGGTGTATAAGAACACCTGTGTACTGGGTTTACAGCCTTACCAGGAATAAGGACTGGCAAGGAGGAAAGGCTTGAAGGGAATATGGATTTGGAATTGAGTTAAAAAAAATGTGTTTTTCCTTTTATACTGTATTTCTGTCTCCTCAGTGGCCTCCACGATCATTGATGTCAAGGATTGTATTTTCCTCACTGTGAAGCCTTCACCATTTTCCGCAGTTCTAGTCGCTCATTAGAGCCATGCAGTAAATATTTGAAGAAAATCTCAACTTAACAAGCAATAAATGAATTTAAGTAACATAGGTTGCAAGTTTCCTGGAGAAAACACTTCAGTACAAATGTAGGTTGACATTAAGCAAGCTGTTGATGCCTGACCTCCAGAGGCTTTTAAAGTATTCGCCAGACTGTATACTGAAGAGAAACACTTAATCTAGCGTCCCTTTTATCTTTCTTCTCATTTCCCCATCTCTTCTCCTTTCCATCCTTCCTTTCACCTTTTTCTTGTTTTCTTCAGATATATACTATTTAATTGTAATCTATAATAGAATACAAATTTATTTCCTTGGTTAACAATATGTAATTTAATGAGAGTCATTCTATTTACGTTCCTATGACAACCTACCTCTACAGATGGACCTTAAGACTAGTTGCCAAAATGTCTTGGATTCTAGAGTGTTTCTATGGGTTTCCATATTTCTAAGGAAAGTAGTAATGAAGGTTCTTTTTAAGCTTTGACGAAATCTAGTTGAAAAGTAGAGGCAATTATAGTTCATAATGAAATTTGAAATTGTTTTCTTATAAATTCAAAGAAAAATCTAGGATCATAAGAAGATTCTAAGAGTTTTAAATGAGATCAAAATCATCATTGAATTCATAAATGATTATATTAAAAACAAATTTGCATGAATATAATATTTACCAAGCCCTTATTCAAATAAAGTACAGCAGCAACTCAGCGCTTTTTGCATTTTCCATCACATAATCTATATAAATGCTTTTATATCAGTAACGTACACTAAAAAATGGTCACTATAGCAAAAATATGGCTGATGCACAAAATCTAGAAGTGGTAGCATTTTCCTTTAAATGTTTTTTTCTGTCTGAAAATGCACATAAAGGATAATGTGTTGCACTATTTCAAATACTATATGTAAGTTAAAATATTCACTAGTCAGCAGCTTTTAAACGCTACTTACAAATAGCTTTGTGGCAAAGCCACTAAGCGTTTATGGCACTTTTGTAGCTCTACTATTTCATAGCAACTGTGACAGTGTAAAAGATTCACAGCTGAAATAAAAAAAAATTAACTAAACTATGAAACACTGGTGTCTGTTCACAAAATAAAAATCCAGTGACATCAAGAATGCTTTATGACAAGTATGATCTTTTTTTGTATATTAGGATGCCATCAGTGGCTACTGGACTTGAGGAAATTTTTAGATTGCTACAGATTTTCCCCAACCCTTTGTTGTCAGAGAGGGCAAATGCGAAGAATCACTGAAACTATTATTCTGTTAATAGAGATTTTCATGTGTGTTAAGCCACCCAAGGAACAATTTTATTGTAGTTAAAAAAAATTTAAACTGGATTTCTTACTAATTTTACTTTTGAACTGCATGCTTAGAATGTGTAATTTGAACACCATGAACAAAATAAGCAAACAGAAAAAGGACAAACTCAGAAAATTATAGATTTCCTGCTCACCTGGAGATCAATGCTTTAAGTACCTGGAGATACTAATGCAGGCAAAAAATCAATATGACTTCACGAGGGACATTGCTTGTTGGGATTAATCTAACGTTCTCTGTGCCAGAGTGACAGACCGAATACATCCATCGGAAGTCAAAGTCTTATGATAACCTGAGTTAGGGAAGGTTTTCTTTTATTTTCAACCATATCACTGATTTTTGGGAATCCATTTAAGAGGCCTATGGGGAGTTGGCAGCCCAGGTAAATGCTCCATGTTTGATGTGACACTTAATGAAGGATTGTTTCCTTGTACATCTTTATCTTAGGACTTCTCAGGGAATGTGTTCCTTGCCATTTTCTACAAAGGTCTAAATTTAATTTCACAGCTGCATTAACAACCAGTCTTCTTATGTGATCAGAATAGACTTGATCTCTTACAAAGTGGATTGGCAAAAAATACGTATCTTCACAAACTATAACACTGACCAAAACAAAATAGCCACGCTTGAGTGGATATCAAAAGATCAAGTGAAAACAATACCAGGAATGGCTAACCTTTCAGAACAAGCTGCCACCAATGAATATTTCTTGGCAGGTATACAGATTCAAAGGCCAAATATCAAGGATTTACAGTCATCTTCCAATATTTAATGTAATTCCGTGATTCTCAGCACCAAGAAGAACTTGGAAATAATGCTGGCAAACCTTATAATTTTACTACATAGAGCCTGAGCCATATGAACTAACTGTGAATTTCTAAGCAAAACCATCAACAGCTTTGAAAAATTAGATTTCTAAGATAAGATGTCTGGTATTTTAACACAGGACAAAAGTTTAAGCTATAGCAAAACAAAATTAAAAAAAAAACTTTCTTTGTATAAATTTGACTCAGGACTCTGAGAACAAGGTGTCTTAGGACTCAGTCATCTATAATGGAAAACGTAGAATAAAAAGTTTAAAGTTTTTGTGTTTTCCAGACACAATAGTACATAGTAATACAATAGCTACATAGGAGCTCAAAGAGATTGTGTTGACATATACAAGACTAGCACAAGAAAAATCTGACAAATTTTCAGCTCTGAGAAGTGAGTACAAAGTCCCACCCTTAGCTAATGGCTAGGGAAAATCAGTTTTTTTTTTGTTTGTTTGTTTGTTTGTTTGTTTTAACAACACTCCAGCAGAGGCCCAATGCTCAGGAGTAGTTTGCCAATACAAGTCAGTTTTTTTGGTTCGGTTTAGACTTTTTAAGATAAAGAACATATAGTTGGGTAAGTAGGAAGGTGGGGAGGACCTGGTTCAAGCTAGCAGGGAGAAAAGAATTTAATGTAAAATTATCAAAGAATAAAAAAAAAACATTTTAAAGAATCTGTCCTTGAGAACTATGATGTCAGAAAAATAAATGGGATGCACACCAGAAACTCACCTTGAAAGATCATTTAGTCCTTATGATGCCCCTTTTAGGCAAATAACAATTACAAAAATCCCCAAATTAACTTAAAATTGAAGGTATTTAATCTAAGATGATAAAATAGTCATTTTAAAAACTTCAACTTTATCTTTTTTAATCATTTAAATTTTTTGAATTAGCCTTAGTTGTACATAAAGGAATTAATGCTCAACTAAAAGGAAGCTTGATGGTGTTCAATCAGAGGATTAACCTCGTGCAGGAGCAAATTGATACCCTATGGCAAATCGCTCAATTTGGCTGTCAATGAAAATATGCTGGACTTTGAGTCACTAGCATATAACATGAGAATTTTTCCTGTGTTGCAAATCTGTCTAAACAATTGTCGAGCTATATTTTAGGTAATTGGACTGGAGAATTCGATACTACGATGGAGCAGCTGAGAGTGGCCATTGTCACAGTAAATTCTACCAGAGTGGACGCAGGACTAGCCACAGGATTATCATCATGGATTGCTGCAGCCATGAATCATCTGAAGGAATGGGCGGGCATGGGAGCGTTAGCAGGCCTTCTGGTGTTGGTCTCCTTGGTTTGCCTGTGGTATATATGCAAGATTAGAGTCTCACAACAGTGTGATGCAGCCTTGATCATTCAGGCCTTTACAGCCATTGAAGCAGGACATTCTCCCCAAGCATGGTTGGATACCATAAAAAGCTAAAATGTTACGCTCAGGATGCGAGGCTAAGCACTGCACTCAGGGTCAGCCGCTTTGGACCCAGAGAAGAGCATGTCTGGTTGCATGCGGGTTGATGCCCCAGGTCCCGCCTCTGAGAAAAAGGTATCAGACGGGGCTGATGCTCTTTGGGTGGATGACACCTAAACGAACATCGGTACAAAGTCCCAATTTATTTCTAATATCAGAGATCAGACCTCTACTCTTGCCTGATGCATCTAAAACAAAAAGGGGGAACTGTAGAGAGCTGCGGAATGCTATGCCTTAAAGATGGAGCTGGTTTCCGCCTTCCACCTTCCCGATGGTGAGTGCTCTCTGTCACGAACAATTCCGAACAATTCCACATTTGGCTAAGGCTGAGGATCTGGCTTGCTTCCATGTATGTGGACCTATCTGCATTGCCCACGTGGCACGCCTGGGTTGGCTACCCAGAGGCTATTTAAGCTGTGGGCTGGCTTTCCCCAGGGTCCGAGGATTGTTCAAGGTTTCTGAATAAACTGCATTGAAAAAAAAAATAATAATAAAATGAAAATTCAATAAAAAAAAAAAGAATTGTCTGGCACAAACTCAGTGGCAGGCTCTCTGATCACCTCTTTCTGGAGGGTACAGCCTTGCCAGACCACAAAGGAAGACAATGCAAACAGTTCTGATGAGACCTGATAGGCTAGGGTCAGACAGAAGTGGGGGAGGACCTCCACTATCAGTGGACTATGGGAGGGACATAAGGGGAAAAGAGGGAAGGAGGGTGGAATTGGGAGGAGATGAAGGAGGAGCCACAGACAGAACACAAATTGAATATTGTAAAAAATGATAATAATAAAGAAAAAAATTAATTTTTATTTTTTATATTAATTACAGTTTATTCACTTTGTATACCAGCTGTAGCCTTCTCCCTCCTCCTCTCCCAATCCCACCCTCCATCATCTCCTCCCTGCCCCTCTCCAAGTCCACTGATAGGGGAGGCCCTCCTTCCCTTCCATCTGATCCTAGCCTATCAGGTCTCATCTGAACTGGCTGCACTGTCCTTCTCTGTGGCCTGGTAGGGCTGCTCCCCATCCAGGGAGAGAGCCAGCCACTGAGTTCATGTCATAGACGGTCCTTATTCCCCTTACGAGGGTACACATACAGAAAAAGATTTTGATGCTCAGTCTAGCTCCTTTTTTTTTTTTTTTTTTTTTACTTCCATGAATTTAATGAACTGGTTTACATCATAACAATTTACTGTATGACCCTCCTGGAGGGGTGCTTTTTGACAAAATGTTTGTCTTTCTGCTATGTATGGTCACTACTGTAATTTTGTAGATTTTTCAGAGCAATAGAACTAGTAGATTCAATTTACTGTCTAAAATGAATTGCAGTTTAGCTGCTCTAATAATTTTTTTTTAATTTCAAGAGGCCATTAATCATTATCTAACCTATGGCATAAAGTGACAGTTCAATCTCTTTGCCTCTAAATAACGATTATTTGTTGATTGATTTAATATTGTTTAATTGGATTTGTAGGTGAACCCTGATATCTCTTATTTTCCTGTTTATCTGGTCTTTGTTTGCTTTGCTTTGTTTTGTTTTAGACAATAATGTTTCTAGTATTTTCAATGAATAACTATGATCCTGCTTGTCAATGATGTAGCCTTCTAATATTTTCAACAACATACAGTTTAAGTGAAATAAAGTGCTTATAAGAGAACTTTCTGAATGCATTTTATAAGCTATTCTTTAAGACACACACATAATTATTCATACAGAAAATTCATGTATGAATGTTACAGAAGCTTTTCTCATTCTCTGACTTCTCATCTATTCACAGAGAGAGCAAATGACAATTAAACATAAAGCATGAAGAGAATGCACAGACAGCACTGACATTGATATTCCCAGGATGGTAACACTATGGCAGACAGGATCCGTCTGTAATAAATACAGCCAAGACACACACACACACACACACACACACACTCACACACACACACACACACACACACACACAGTTCTTGAAAACATTTGTGGGACACAGAAAATCACTGATAGGTTAATTATGAACCCACAAGTTGTTTAATGGAATTTACTTAATATTTCAATTAAATATGTAAAATGCAGACAGTGAAGTGAGAGTATACTACCAAAACTAAAGCTTTCCCATGAATAATTGAAATGATATTTTAAGGGGTAATTTTGTTTATACATAAAATGATGTTAAAGAGCATGTTTCCTAGCAATGTTGGTAATGTGCAATGTCAGGACAACACACACTGGTATAAGTTTCAGGATGTATGTCACTCTGAAATTAGTTGAACACCTTCAAGAATAGTTGCCATCGCTATGCTTATACTGAGTAATTTTGTATTCTGAACAACCTAATTAAGTTTCATTATATCTTAAGTTTTAAGATCATGTTAAGACTGTGTTCATCCTATAAGCATGAACCACAGGTATACTCCACATGAGAACAAAACTGAAATTTTGCAGGAGGCAGAAGATGTTACTTTAGGATGACCTGTTACCAAGGCTCTTTTGTTTCAGAGGTCACTGTGTATACATCCTTGTTTCTATGGCAATGCATAAATCCCTTATAGAAGCTTTAATGCAGTCAATCTAAACCTGAATATTTTATCTCTCATATTTCAGAGTGTTTTCTGCAAAAAAAAACACTATGCAGTTTCTCCTCCTAGTCTCCCCATTACACTTGCCCCCTCATTGGCCCCTCCTACATTTCTCTTCAGTAAAGGGCAAGCCTCACATGGAGGTCACCCAAACATCACATATCAAGTTGCAATAAGGTCCCTTAGGCACCTCCCCTCATATTAATTAAGGCTTGATGAGGCAATCTAGTGTGTGAATCCCAAAGGGTACCAAAACCTAGCAGAAGAGTCAGAGGCAGTCTCTGCTGCCACTGCTAGGAATTCCACAAGAACACCAAGCAAAGGGCCTAGATCAGACCCATGGAAGCTCCCTGGTTGTTGGTTCTGTGTCTGTGAGCATCTGTGAGCTGGGTTAGTTGATTCTATGAGTTCTCTTGTGGTGTTCTACAAGATGTTTTGGGGTAAAGGTGGCACAGAAATTGTAGGAGTGGCCAACCAATGAAACCCATGCCACGAGACAAAGCCCCCACCTGACACTGCCTAAATAGTCAGGATCCAGAGTCTGGATATCCCAAAGACCTAGTACCTAATATAGAACAAAACATGAACACCCTCCCTCAAAGTCAATGAAATGATTGGTAATGATATTTATTCTGCTATCCTCATAGATCGATGCCTAGCACAATTGTCATCAGAGAGGCTTTCTCCAGCAACTGGTGGAAACAGATGCAGAGAGCCACAGTCACATTAAGTGGAGCAAGGATAATGATGTGGAAGAGAGGGAGAGGGGATTGTAGGAGCCAGAGGGGTCATGTACAGGATGTCTTAAGTCCTCTCATTCCACTCCACTTTGCCACCACCGTTTTCCTGCCTTTGCATACATAACAGAAGGACTTATGGTCAAAGACTGGAACACAGGCAAATATGTCACTGTAAAGCTGTTGCTTTCACCTCCACCACTCTATGAATGCCTGAAATACATTTATCCATATTCCTTCCCCTCTCTTTCCTTCCCTTTTCCTACTTCATCGCCTTCTCCCTCTTTTTTTATATTTGGCAATGCAAAAAAAAATGTTCAAATAAAAATTATACAACAATTAGCTTCTGAAGAAATAGTAATGGACCCACTGTGATGGTAACAATTTTCAGTTAAGCAAATAAAGCCACCCCAGTTGCTATCTCAATATTAAACTAAAATACATTTAATTTTTCTTTTAGATTGAAAAGAGTAGTTAATATTTATTATAAATAACAAATAACAAGGGGCCATTGTGATGAGCCAAAGATGCTAAGTGGCAATGAATGGATCGTTTTAGAAGTACTTTGATTCCTCAGTCTACATGGATGTTATCCTGGCTGTTCAGAAGATTATACTAACACATAACTGCAGAGACCCCATAGATTTACCATGACTCAGTGTATTTCAAATCCATTTTTTCAAAATAAGATCAATAGCATACCACTCACTTAAAAATCCATATATTTATATTTTTGTTCTCTCAATATGAACACAAGAATTATAAAGCTAATTTTTGGATAATGCGAAGTTCATTTAAATTGCAATAACATAGAGGAAGGGTAGCTAGGAGGTATTAGAAGAAGAAAATGATTGAAAATGGTGTACTTCTTCAATTAAAACGTATTTAAAAAATTAAAAAAATCATCTGGCACTGGCTAAACTAGAAAAAGAATAAACACTCATTGGAATCATATAAATGGCATGTGAGCACATTCATTCACCCAAATAAAAGTTTTATTACTATAATAATTTCGTTATAACCTAAAAGAGATAATATATATATATATATATATATATATATATATATAGCCTTAAAGCTTTCAAACATAAATCTAAGAAGAAAAACAAGCTTGTGATGATTCAGGGAATTCTTATAACTTAAGTCACCTCTCTCCATTAAATAAAAGAGAAAACAAATCAAGAGAGCCTAGTAATGAAAAGATAGAAGCAAAGGATTTGAATTTTTGCACATACTATTTGTAAATCTTTTTCCTTATTTCTTTGTTTGCCGTTCCTCTCACCACCGACATGTGCTGGATTTTTTTTATCTAGAGACAAGTAATGCATAGCTTTCCTCCTGACTTAATCTAACATATGACCTGAGCAGGAGGAAGATGGGCAGTTCAAACAAAAAGGAAAGATACATGATATACTAGAAGTAACTCTTAGAAATGGAATGCCTTTTCTCTAGCTTAAAAGCATTCTTTTTAAGAAATTATAGAAACCATGTCACTGCTGATGCACAATGGAGTATGCTGAAGAAATATATATCCTCCCTGCACACTTTTCATTATGAAGGAAACAAGGAGAATTTTAAAGCAACTTCACAGACAACAGCCTCTTTTGCCTTTCAAAACGTCAGTGAAATAAATGATAAATGGAATTAGTAGTAGGTAATTAGTATAATAGTTATTTAAGATGACCATGAAATTACAATTTTATATCTGCTGTTACATGCTGGGATGAAGGTGAAAAAAGTGGGAGAAAGGTATGTTCAGATCTGCCAGCTGATTATATATTTTATCTCTCGAGCCTGGCTTGCTAATTAGTATTATGTTTTACTTAAACACCAAAGTGTGTGACCAAAACATTGTCACAATATTTCATTTAGGTGCTTACTGCTGGTAAAAGCAACTCCATGCAATGAGATGGCCTGTCTTCATAAATTATGTCAACATAGTGAAAGGAAAGGGAAACACATTTTGTGAACTGCTCACTATAACTCATTCATACTGAATACAATTATAATATGACAACTGCTTTGTTAGAAGAGAATCCAGTGATTGTATAATGTAGCCCTGCTCATGGTCCACACTGGAATTTATTTAGTGTGGGGAAGACGGAGTGTGAGAAAATAGAACATGAACTATAAGATGAGCGCTGTTAACAATTTGATTAGCATTTTAATTAAAAATGGTTAGTCATCTGTTTATCTCCTTGCTTAGGAAACAAGGTCATCTTGCAGAAGTGCAGGGTCCTCATTCTCCTTACATTAAAAACAAAAAATCATATGACATGGACAGTATAAGAATTATGTCTTAGAGCAAACAGTAAGTTTTCATTTTCATGTGGTACAAGCAGGCAGTTATATTCTGCTCGTTGACAAGTATGGTATTGCTTCCACACTGATGTAATCTCAGCTTAAGCCCAATATTTCATGAATGTTTCTCATTTCTAGCCAAGATTTAGAGATATCAACAGTAAACACATCATGCTTTTATGGAGGTTTTCCTTCCCCTCTGACACACCATTTTAGTGATACATTTTGTTACATTAATAGACTTCTACGGGTTCCTTTTTTCTGCAAGGCTGAAGCAATACCTCGCTATTTTCAGAGAAATCACACTCTTTATTACTTGTAGAAAATGTGGGGTATTATGCCACAAAATGAAACTACTTTGCTTTTAGTAATAAGCAATATGTTAATGACGCAGCCCAGAGCCCAGCAAAATAATGTCAAAGTAATCTGCAATCTGCCCAGAAAAAATGAAATGTCAGCCAATTCCTCCAAATGGCAAATGATTTTGCAGTGCGAGTACATGGCTTATAAATCTGCTGGTTTCAAGTAAGAATAAAATGGAAAGAAAAAATCAAAAGACTTGGGAAGAATCAATATGGTGGTGATCTTTTGTTCTTTCTCAGAGGAAAATACTGAAATTCAGTTGAGTTTTAATTGCTGAATTGTTTTGCTTTGTTATTAATGTATTGGCAGTGATTGTTTAGTTGTTGAAAGATACACAACCAAATTTTAGGATTTATACAATAATTTGCTTCAAAGGATTTATATAAAAAGAAATTCAATCTTTCTCAGACCTTTATTTAAAAATAAATCCTTATAATTAAAGCCACTACATGGAAATTAGTACATAGTCTTCTGCTTCAACAGCACTCAAAAGAATTCCAGATTGCAGAGGGAATGTATCTTACTTACAAGTAAGATGGTAAAACAAAATAATAGTATTTCTTTTACAGATAGATAGGAGCATCTGGATTGGTTTTAACTGGGATACAATGTGAATAAATTGTAATAATAATAATAACAAAGAAAAACATTTAACACCATATCAAAATGTAAATTCAATATTTCAAAGAAAGTAGGCAAACTACTATATAAGATAGACTATTTTAAGATATATTTTGCTTTATTTGACATTTAATTACCACAAATAGGTTAAAATTTTCTGTTTTAGAAGCATACACAGAATATTCAATATATATACTGAATATAAACAATATAAAACAAATCTAACAGTAGTCATAAATAGTAGGAAATAAAAAAACTGTGAAAACCTTGTTATTCAGCTTGTTTTGCAAAACTAGAAATATTGTTAAATTTTGAAAAGTACATTAGTAAAAATTTCAAAACTTTCAAACTTGATTGCCATCACAGCATTATTTTTTCCTCCAAGTACCTTTTTAACTGTTTTTATTTAATTTATCATACAGTATATTTGATCCTCTTCTTTCCCTTTCCCCAACCCTTCCCAGATCATCCCACCTCTTAATCCTCAAATTCATGTTATATCTCTCTTTTAAAAGAGAGAGAAAAAAAAAGAAATCAATAAATATGTAAAACAAAAAAACAAACAAAAACCCAAAAACTAAAATGAAAACTCCCTAATGGCAGGGGTGGGGATGTGAACAGGAAGAATCAGGTGGCAGGGAGGACAGAGGTAGATAGTACTGGGTAAAACAACTGGAATAGGGGTTGGGAGACATTTCTGGGATGAGCTAGAAATGTAGGGCAATTGAAACTCACGGGAATTTATGAACGTGACTCCTAGCAGCGGGACAGTCTGAACCCAACTTCTCCCCTAACCAGGCAAGAGTTCCAATGGACGGGGACACCAACCCAGCCACAATACCTTCAGCTGAAAATTTGTCCTGCTCAAAAGATGACTAGAGACAGGACTTTAGCATAATTGTAATCAGAGAGGCTTCCCCCAGAAACTGAGGCAAACAGATGCAGAGATCTACAGCCAAATATTAGGAAGAACTTGGAGAATCCTGCTGAAGAGGGGGAAGAAGGATTGTAGGAGCCAGAAGAGTCAAGGAACCACAATAAAATCTACAGAATCGTCTAACCTGGCTCCACAGTGGCTCAACAAGACTGAACCACCACCAGGGAGTCTACATGGGACTGACCTGAGCCTGCTGCACATCTGTGACAGCTGTGCAGCTTGGGGGACTCCTAACAATGGGAACAGGGGCTGTCTCTGACTTGCTGCCTTTTCCAGCTACTGACCAGCCTAGCCCAGCCTCAACAGAAGATGTGCTCAGTTACTGCAACTTGATATGTCATAGTTGATTGATATCCATGGAGGCCTCCTCTTTTCTGAAGAGAAATGTAGGAGTGGATGGAAAAGTGGGGAGGGGGAAGGACTGAGAGGAACAGAGGGAGGGAAAGATAAGGTCAAAATGTAAAGTAAATTAATTAATTAACTAACTTTTTAAAAATCATGTAGTGTGATTTTTATTGGCCAACCACTTCTGGTTTGTCCTGGAGTGTGGCCGATACAGGTTAGTGACAGTCCATCAGGGGTAAAAGACTCAGCAACAAAAAGACTCACAGCTGTACAGAAGAAGAGTAAAAGACTGAAGCATTTATCCCTCAATAAGATGTATTTTATCAACACTATTCCATCCTCAAGGATTAGAGATTTGTGTAGAAGGACTGACTGTATGAGTCAGAGGTGGTGGATGACTCCAAGGAAACAGCATCTTCCAGAAACAGGGCTGATGCACAGGTGAACTCAGAGTCTGTGACAGCATGCACTGGACCTGTGCAAGTTCAAACCAGACAAAATCCCAGACAAAACTTCACAGACAAAAACCGTGAAGGGGAAGTAGTCACTAAGTCTCAACCTCTAACCAAGAAGCTATTTGTAACCCATACCTGTTGGGAAGGGGAAAAAAAATCATTTTTCTCCAACACACTTCTACTTCTGATTAGCTCACCATCACTCTCTTAGAAAATAAAGGAGCAATTTCTATAATCTTGACAAAAATGTAGTATTTTTGTAAAACTGAATTTTTATCTGAAAATTATTTTTTTCTTCTTGCCTGTGAGAAAATAAAGGATGAAAGAAAAGAGGACATATAGTAAAAATGAGATTTTCGAACATTGGCAAGGTCAAATTAAAAAATTCCCGAAAAGCCAATGAGCGATGGTAAACTCCAACAGCACAAACAATTGGAAATGCAGAGACCTTGATTTACCATGCACGCAAATTTTAATTTTCTTATAATGAAAGTAAATGGTGCCATTGCTGTCATGTAGGAAAATCAGTGAAGTCTTATAGCTAGGCAACTGAATCCGTAGCACCTCTGACGTTGTCTCTAAAGTGACTCCCCACCACAAATGGTCAATCAGCACAATTAGGATACAAGGCAGGACAGCCTCATATGACTCCTCAGCTACTTGAAGAGACCATTTATAATATCCAAGAAGGCCTTCTTCTCCTAAACAGTTATGGGAATCATAAATCCTTTCATATGCCTTATATTACCTTTAATGGTCTCATATGTAGCATTCTAATAAATAGGAAATATTCTTCCTTTCCAGCTTAAGTCACCCACTTATTATAGCTTCCACCAAACTGACTTCTAGCTGTCTTCTGATACAACATGAATGTTTATTTCTGAACTCTCTTGCATATTAATTCCTATACTATCACTTGTGCTTTGATATTTTTATTACATAGGCAATTGTTTTACTTGGAGATGTTCTCATTTTTATAGCTAGGCACATATAATCCAAGTTAAGCATCCCATTCAAGAGGATATTTTATTTTCTCAGGAGAAAAGTTGTTAATAAGCACCCACCTAAGTAAAGTGCTCACTGTAACATACAAAGTCTTCTCTAATGTGGCCTGAAGTTAGCTTTCCAGTATGGATACAAATGAGCATTGCTCAAAGGCAAGAATAACTAGAGACCACATTAAATTTTTTCATGGAAAAGTAGATTGCATATACCTGCCTAATGACTTGGTCTTTTATGTATTAACTTCCTTTTTCATTTTTCTTTTCCTCACATTGATACTTAACCTATTCTCCAAAGCTCTATGCAAATATAAGGAAATGTATGCAAAGAAACAAACACAAAAGACTCAGGAAAATTTCCCTCTTTACCTTCACCTTTCGTTGTCATGATGCTGGAACGTATCCAGGACTCACAAGCCTTTCCTTGTCTTGACACTGGAGAATACCCCTTACAGTCAAGCATTTCATTGTCGAGATGCTGGAGCACATAGCTTATAGACAAGGCTTTCATTGTTGCAACACTGGAGCCCATCCCTTCAGTACAGCCTTTCCTTGTCATGACACTGGAGCAGATCTTTTACATAGAAGCCTTTTATTGTCCTGATGCTAGAGCACACTCTTACACACAAGCCTCTTGCTGTATTGGCTCTTTTCAAGCATACCATAATCTAGGGTCTTCCTATGTGAAAACTTCTTAGAACTATGAAAACGTTGTGAATCTATTCCTGTCTCTACACTTTGCTAAATTTATTCCATTATAATAACAAGTAATATTTTAATTATGTTTGATGAAAGTTGGTAGACACTGATTGAATATTTTATATCTGACCCTAGTGACCCTAGTAGAATTCACAGTATAATACATCACCTCATAGGCATAAGAATGTAACGTAAAAATAGAAGCTACTACTAAAGAAACATTCTGGGCTTAAGAGAAGAAGTTAGCAAGTGCTACACTAATGAGCTCATTTTAAAGATGAACATAGGTTCTTCAGAACATAGGAAAGAACAATCCAGGAAAATGAATTACCAAAAAAATGTATTTTTTAAAGCTTGAAGTTTTAGGAGCTGTGAAATATGGCCAATTGTTGAACCAACAAAATGTATAATACAAATGCAATCCAAGTGATAGATTAAAATGAAGCTGGCACAAACCACACCTATAACTGTGATTTGTGCTCTATGTAACTGAGATCTACTGGATTATTTTCAGAGGGAAAATAAAAGCTATAACTATATTTTAAAGGTGATCTTGTTTTTTAATGGGCTCTGGGCAAATCTGTAGTCTGCAAAACAAAATCTGTAGATTACATTGCAGAGTTCCAGTTGATGGGTAGCAGCAGAATGACATTGGAGCAGAAAGAATACAAATTTAATAGCTACCCAGACAGTGAATCTAGTAAAACAGTAATCACATATGAGACAGAAAGAAACGTCACTTCCCATGTTTTGATGCATTGGATGGTGGGGACATTTAAGATTGAATTCAGGGAGAACAAGCAGAGCGAATTGGAATGAGCATCCTTCAGTATCATCTTGATGTTAAGGGAGCTTTTCAGAGTGCTGACTTACATGAAATATAAGAGAGACATCAGAGCTGTGAGTGTACAGTTAAGAGTCCTTAATATTCCAAGAGTAAATTCATACATCTACAGTGACGAGTAGACAGAAACAAAAACAAAAGGGAGAGCTTTTGCAACTGTGTAAACTTCCTTGGGCACTTTAACTCCAAAGCTTCTATTAAAATTTCCAAGTTGATTCTCATCTATATGGTCTCTGTCACTTGATAATCATCTATATGCTCCTTATCACTCTTTCCTTTATTCACATGTATATTACTTTAAATATATAGAATATATTCATTAACATATACGTACAGAATATTTACGTATCTTTACATATATAGAGAGAAACAAAAATATTCAGATATGAAATCACTAATGCAAATTGATGAAACATAATTTAGTAAATGCAATATTGGAAGTACACATAACTACATAGGATCACAAACTATCCTTTATTCGCTAGATTCTTTTTTTAATATTTTCCTTTTAATTATTATAATTTATTAAAATTTACTCACTTTGTATCTCAGCTATGGCCCTCTCCCAATCCCACCCTACTTCCCTCTTCTCCCCCTATGCCCCTCCCCTAGTCCACTGATAAGAGAGGTCCTCCTCCCCTTCTATTTGACCCTAGCCTATCAGGTCTCATCAGGACTGGCTGCATTGTCTTCCTCTGTGGACTGGCAAGGCTGCACCCCCCAACCCCCAGCAAGAGGAGATCAGAGAGCCTGCTACTGAGTTCATGCCAGAGAAAGTCTCTGCTCCCCTTTCTAGGGAAGCCACTTGGAGACTGAGTCTATGGGCTACATCTGAGCAGGGGTTTTAGGTCCTCTCCATACATTGTCCTTGGTTGGAGTATCATTCTCTTCAGGGCTCAGTTTTTTGGCTCTGTTGATGTCCTTTTGGAGCTCCTGTCCCTTCCAGGTCTTTCTATCTCCCCCTTCTTTCATAAGATTCCTTGTACTCTGCCCAAAATTTGGTTATGAGTCTCAGCCTCTGCTTCCAAACCTCAGTCAGAAGAGTCTTTCAGTGGCCCTCTGTGGTAGGCTCAGAAATTGTGGTACATTTACACAAGGGAATACTACTCAGCTATTAAAAACAAGGAAAACATAAAAATTGCAGAAAAATGGTGGAAACTAGAAAAGATCATCTTGAGTGAGGTAACCCAGAAGCAGAAAGACACACATGGTATATATACTCACTTATAAGTGGATATTAGCCATATAACATAGGATAAACATACTAAAATCTTTGTTCCTAAAGAAGGTAAACACAAGCAATACCTGAGGGAAGATGCTCAATCCTCATTCAGAAGGGCAAAAGCAATAGACATCAGAAGCAGGAGAAGACAGGTATCATTATTTTTTAAGGGAAAATATGAGGTCTTGGAAATTTTTTGACATATGCTCCTGGTGGATCTATAAAGTATCCTAAGATACCTTATGAAACTTAAAAAAATATTTATAGAGTCAAGTGAAACTTTACACAGACTGTGACAAGTTAAAAAATCTTCCCTTTTATTTCCTCACATATGACAGGTCCCATACAGACCTTATGTTTGTTTTTGTTTAATTTCTCCATTTAATTCATTTATTTTCATCCCATTTGTGGTCCTTTAAACTACATTTTAATAAATACAAAAAAAAAGAGATACAACTTCTGCTTATCTTCTAATTTATCATTAGCAATCCAAAAATTTCTCACTCATTCGTTCATTCATTCATTCATTCGTGTGATGTGTGTCTGTGAATGTCTATATACACATATTTCAGGACTCAGTACTCACAGCAACTGTAAGAGGGCACTAGCCTGGAGCTGTAGGCACTAACAAGCCGTCTAACGTGGATACTAGAAGCTGGATCCAAGGCCTTGGAAGATCAGAAGGCATAGTTAACCACGGACTTTTCTTTCACTATACTGCTAAAGAAAATATACTCCACACAACGATTTTCAAAAACCTCAGTTAAAGACGATTGCCAGTTTTCCTCCGAATCGCCAAAAGGACCTTATCCAGGCCATTACAGTCATCACTTTCATAGCCCAGAAGTCAAATTGTTTCATTTTTTTTCTAAAATAAAATGTAAACTCCTCTATGAGAAAATTCTCGTTAAATATTCCACAGCATTTGGATCTATGTTTTGCACATTTATGAACATTCAAAACTTGTGTGTGGAATAAACTGTTGAATTAATGAATGTCAAAAATAAATCAGTAGAGAACATCATATCACAAGGGTAATTCAGAATTCATCATGTTAAAATTATTTGTAAATGCACAAATAAATTATGTAACTTATCCTAAATTAACTAGTCAGTAAATTAGTAACATTCAATGGCAGTACAAGAAAAAAGGAAAAAAATATCAAACAGTAATTTCTCATAAAGCAATTAAGGCAATTAATGAGTGGTGAGCCTTGGAGACTAAATAGGCTTATGGGTGTGAATACATTAGTTTAGTCACAATTTCTATAAATGTCCAGCAAAATCCTACGAAGTGAGCTTTACCGGTTATGCTCAGCTCTTTAAAAAGATAACTAAAACAGAAGACGCATGAATAGAATATTAACTATACTTGAGTCTCGCCATAATCAGAATACCCCACAGAAGAATTTTGAAATTAGAAAGACACAATGTAAATGCATAACAATGAATGTTTACTATTAGGCCAGCTTGAGGCTCTTAAGCACTCTTGCTTTTCACTGGTGAGAAAGAATATTCATCAGTATTCAGAAGTTGCCAAATACCCCTTCTGGACCAATGATCAGAAAGAAAGATACGGATTTTGCCCTAAAGAGACTATTCAGGGACAAGCCTGCAGCATCATTTAACTTTATACCTTAGCAAATGAGCTGGTCCTTGGTGCAAATTACATATTCTTCATTTTGTCTAAATTTCTTTCGAAGAATATTTTATATTTAGTACAGAATTTCTTCCACATAATGTTTTATGATTACAGTCCCCCCTCCCCCAACCCCTCCCAGATCCTTCCTACATCCTCACTCACCCAAAACCACACCCTTCCTTTCTCTTTAAAATACAAGCAGAAATCTAAAAACTAACAAAAAAATATTATAATTCCATAGCCAGAAGAATGCAGTGAACTTCAAGTACCACTAAACAGAGAGTGAAGAAAAGAAACAAAAATGAAATAGGGACTTTCAACTCAGATAATAAAGTGTTAATTTAGTATTTTTCACTTAGAACCTCAACATCAAACTTCATAAAACCCCATTATGCACAAAGGCATTATTAATGCCTGTTGGCATCAAGTGCACAGACAGGGGGCCTAAAATTAAGCAAAGAGACTTAGTAGTAATCCGTTGCCCCTGGGCATGAGGTCATCCCTCAAACCTTTCAGAATATGAAATGGGGAAAAACAAGGCACCTTCAAAACTTGACTCATACATATATCTTTAATAAATAATATCTCTCATGTAACAAAGTAATGAGAATACATCTCATAAAAGCACAGCTTATGAGAATGCGCTCGAAGAGCCAGAGAGATTTCCCATAAGAAACTTTCCCTTCCATATGCATTATCTGTTCAGCCTAGTTACATACTAGAATCCTTTTGTTAGCAAGCTTACCACAACAGGTCTGTTCTAATTCCCAGAAACATACTTCTCATTCTGTGGTAGAGTCAGTTTGACATAGGAACATGGGAAAATATAATCCAATTCTTCTAAGAAAAGTGCTGTCACCTATGAGTAAAGAAAAGGACCAGGGCTTCTGCAAAACCATGGGCTGAAGGAACAATTCTATTTAGCCTCTGTGCTGATATCTTGTGTGAAAGCCTGGGTAAGGCTCCTTTGTTTTTTTTTGTTGTTGTTGTTGTTGTTGTTTTGTTTTTTTTTTCTCTATAAACGTGTTTTACTTTTTTTTATTTTTTTTATTTTTTTTTCAATTACACTTTATTCATTCTGCATCCCCCCATAAGCCCCTCCCTCCTCCCCTCCCAATCCCACCCTCCCTCCTCCCTATGCTTGCATGCCACTCCCCAAGTCCACTAATAGGGGAGGTTCCCAGGACTGCCTCTGACATAATCTGATTGGCCTGCTCGTTGATCACCTCCCTCTGGGGGGGAGCAGCCTTACCAGGCCATAGTAGAGGACAATGCAGCCACTTTTGATGTGAACTGACAGACTAAGATCAGAAAGGAGAGGAGAACCTCCTTTGGTTTTTATATTTGACTTGGGAGCATACCCTTTCCTGTGCTCTGGGTGCTAGGATAAAAGTCACGCAGCCTTGAGCTTTCTGTAATACTCTACCCATTGACGGAAAAACAAATCTTCACTATATTCACCTTTGGAAGTAGAAGATTGATATTAGTCAATGTATCAACCATTTATTACTGAATTTTTCACATTTAAGGTCAGAAAAAGTAATAAAGGAGTGATTTTTAAATTTTAAAACCATCCAGCAAATATCTTAGAAAATGAAATAAAAATATACTTGTTTTCTTTTTTGCAAAGATTAGCAAATTTGTACTTTTTTAGATCTTTATTCATCATGAAAAATTCTGGCCGATCTCTCCTATCTATTTTTTTCTTCTATCTTAAGTGATCCTATTAGTAATTTTTTGTTATGTGTGGAAATGAAATTGTTATGAAAATATTTATAATTATCAGGGACCTGAGATCTTTTCTTTTACTGCCCTGAACCTAAGGTGGATGTGGAGGAAACAAAGTTATGGTCTCAGCTGTTAGGGCACACACATCGAGTCACCTGGCGTCACACCTGCCTTGCCTGCTTCCCCACACTAACCTTCAGAGACCGAATGAATCCCTCTGTGCTGCTTCCCTCTCTCTTTCTCTATCACATCATATTTTTTTTAGAAAGAGTAAATAATGAAAGTCCAGTAATCAATTTGATCCCTTTCTAAACCAAAAAGTTCAAAATTTATAGTCTCATTTTTAATTACTTACTTAATTTATTTTTCACATCCCGAGAGCAATTTGCAGTCCCTCTTCTCCTCCCAGTCCCTCATTTCCACCTCCCTCTCTCTTCCATTCACTCCTCTCCATTTCTGTTCAGAAAAGGGCATGCCTCTCAAGCATATCAACCAGCTATGGAAAATCAAGTTGCAGTAAAACTAGGCACTCCCTCTCCTATTAAGGCTAGAAGAGGCAACCCAGTAGTGATAAAGGGTTCCAAAGTCAGGAGAGAGAGAGACAGGCCCTGCTCCACAGTTAGGAGTCCCTCAAGAAGACCAAGCTACACAACTGCACCATGTCTGGAGGGCCTAGGTCAGTGCCATGCAGGCTGCCTGTTTGGCAGTTCAGTCTCTGAGTGACTCTAAAAGCCCAGATTAGTAGACTCTGTGGTTTTTCATGTGGTTTCCTTGACCCTTTTCATTCCTACAATCCATCCTTTCCCATTTCAGCAGGATTTCCCAAATTCCTCATATTTGGCTGTAGGTGTCTGCATCTGTTCCCATCAGTTGCTAAGGGGTGCCTCTGTGAGGACAACTGGGCTAGGAACCAAAGGAAACAACACCCTTCACAATAGCCACAAAAAATATAAAATACCTTTGTGTAATTAACCAAGCAAGTGAAAGAACTGTATGACAAGAAAATCAAGTCTTGAAAAAAATGAATCGGAGGAGATATATGACAATGGAAATATCTTCCATACTCATGGACCAGTAAGATTATCATAGTAAAAATGGCCATCTTACCAAAAATAATATACAGATTCAACACAATTCCCTTCAAAATTGCAACACAACTCTTTACAGTCCTTTAAATAATACTATTAAACTTCATGTGGAAAAACAAAAAAACTAGAATAACTAAAAACAATCTTTTACAAAAGAACTTTCAGAGGTATCATCACCCCAGATTTCAAGCTGTTATACAAAGTAATAGTAAGAAAAATCACATTGCATTGACATAAAACAGACAGATTGAGCAACAGAATTGAATTGAAAACCCAGAAGTAAATGCACAGACCTATAGACTCTTGATGTTTGACAAGGAAGTCAAAATTTTACATTGGAAAAAAAAATAAAAGAAAAGAAAAAATCTTCAACATGCTGGTTTGCATGTAGAATGGTGCAAATAAATTTGTGTCTATCGCCTTGCACACAGATAAAGTCTAAGTGGAATAAATACCTCAACATAAACCGACAGAAGAGAGTATTGGGTATAGCCTCAAATGCATTGACACAGGAGGCAACTTCCTGAACAAAACACCGAATGTGAAGGCAGTAAGCTCTATAGTCTCATTTTTGTTATATATGTTGTGATTATAATTCAAATGTCCACAGTGATTCATAGTCTCTCTTATTTTTATTAAATCAAGGAATGTGAATTTTAGTACATTTGTAAAGAAAACCCATTTTCCCTTGAGAGGATTTATAAAATAATAATAATAATAATAATAATAACAATGATAACAACACACTTTGAATTCTGGAACCTAGAAGACAGTCTTACACCTGAATAACAAGGTAATCCAAGTTTTCAAAAGGTAAGTCCAATCTCTGGTTGGAGTTTGACCCCAGGAAGATTACATGAAACCTCAGTTTGTGGGCTGAAACAATATATTCCCTGGTTTAATATAAAGCTGGATATGATAGTAATTATGTTAATGTAACCAATAAAATTTTAAAAACCTTTTATTAATTCTATAATGTTCTAATTGGTTGTTTTGAACTTGGAATTTAAAATAAAGTGCTCACTTACACTGACGTCACTCGTTAAAATATTGCCTACATATCACATCTTTCTTTGCCAATTAATTTTTTTATTAATTACAGTTTATTCACTTTGTATCCAAGCTGTAGCCCTCTCGAACATCCCCTACCAATCCCGCCCTCCCTCATCTCCTCCCATGCAACTCTCCAAGTCCACTGATAGGGGAAGTCCTCCTCCACAGCCTACAGACTGGGAAAGGATCTTCAACAGTCCTATAGCTGACAGAGGGCTAATATCCAGAATATATAAAGAACTCACTAATCAAGAAGCAACAAATCAAGTAGTCCAATTACAAAATGAGGTACAGAGCTAAACAGAGCGGATCCCCAGAGAATTCTCAATAGAGGAATATTGAATGGCAGAGAAACACTTAAAGAAGTGCTCAACATCCTTAGTCATCAGGGAAATGAAAATCAAAATGGCCCTGAGATTTCACCTTACACCCATCAGAATGGTTAATATCAAAAACTCAAGTTACAGCATAAATATCAAAACATATGCTGAGAAGCACAGCCAAACTTTAGGCACAGTGCAGGAAATCTTGTAAAAGAATGGGGAGCTAGAAAGACCTGGAGCAAACAGGAGCTCCACAAGGTGAGCAACAGAACCAAAAAATCTGGGCACAGGGGCCTTTCTGAGACTGATACTCCAACCAAGGACCATGCCTGGATATAACCTAGAACCCCTGCACAGAAGTAGCCCCAAGGCAGCTCAGTATCCAAGAGGGTTCCCCAATAATAGGACCAGGGACCATCTCTGACATGAACTCATGGGCTGGCTCTTTGATCACCTCCACTTGAGGGTGGAGCAGCCTTATCAGTCCACAAAGGAAGACAAAGATGCCAGTCCTGATGATACCTGATAGACTATGATCAAATGGAAGAGGAGGAACTCCCCTATCATTGGACTGGGGGAAGGGCATAGGAGAAGAAAAAGTAAGGTGGGTGGAATTGGGAAGGGAGGAGAGAGGGAACTACAGCTAGGATACAAAGTGAATAAACTGTAATTAATAAAAAAAATCTCAAGTTACATATGACATCTAATAAGGTTTCTTTCTGCTTGTTCTATTACTTCTTTCCTTAACCTTGGCAGACTCTATAAATGTGTTTATGCTCTTTATTTTGGTAGCATGATCGTGTGATTTGGTGCATCCCTGAGGATATTAGGGAAATCTCTAAGTTATCGTGCTGATGAGTTAATTTTTGGTTCAGAAGGCAGCCTTATATATTAAAAGACTTTAAACATGTGAAAATTTCTATAAGTATGAATTTGAAGCCAGAGTATTGAATCTTTATATGTTTTGTGAAATTTTTCTCCACAAATCATAACAATTTCTAGTGGCCTCAATAATGCATCCTTAAATGAAACAGGATTTTAAAATCAACATTTACTATTAAAAATATTTGTACCTTTAAGAGAAAACTCTGCTGAATTCTTTTTAATTTTCTTCTTTTATTTTGAGATTATACCATGAGTGTATCACTTCTCCCCTTCCCATTTCTCCCTTTAAACTCTCCAACATACCCCTTCTTGCAATCTTTCAAAATCATGGCATCTGTTTTATTAATTTTTGAAATTGTTGTTGTTTGTGGTGGTGGTGGTGGTAGTGGTGAGTGTGTGTGTGTGTGTGGTACCTGCTAAGCCAGTATAACATTGCTTGTGTGTATTTCACTGAATTTTGTTTTGTTTAGTTTTGTTTTGTTTTCTAGACAGGGTTTCTCTGTGTATACGTGGCTGTCCTGGACTTTCATTTTAGATCAGGCCATCCTTGAACTCACTGAGGTCCGCCTGCCTCTGCCTCCCTGAGTCCTGGGATTACAGGCGTGTGCCTCACTTAACTGAATCTTTAATCAAGCAATGCTTTCTTAGGTTGCTCTGCTAATAAAAGGAGACACTTGGATTATGGTCAAAACTGACTTAGTACGTTGCAGGCAAATAAATTTTATAAGCTTCTTTATGGCAGGCATTTTTAGACTCTCTGGTTTGTAAGACTGTGCTGCAAATCTCTCAGAGAAATGCACATTAAGCCACATTTTCCAAGCTCATTTTGCCATGCAATATTCCCCTGGCACATTTCAAGGAACTAGTGCTTCATGGAGTATTTTGGAAAAAGCTGCCCAGCGTCTCTATCTTTGTCATTTATGCGCACATCAGCTGATTTTACGGTTTAATGGGAATAATCTATTCTCCTTCCCAACAGGGTGAGGGAGTGCAACTTACCTTGCCTTAAAATCTTTACACTCTGAACAACTAGCACAATATGATGCAGAAAAGGTATGCAGTAAGTCTTTGGGGGTTAGATGACAAATCACATGTTTAACAATAACAACAACAACAACGCACGTATGCTGGAATTTAAACACTGTTCAAGCATGATGCTGTTATACAATGAGGGTCCAAAGCTATAACCATCTTTTTAACGAACGAACGAACGAAAGTGCTTTTTGCTTTTAGCACGCACATAAGTGCCATTAAAAGCTGTTGCACATTAACAGTGACTGTTTCTCGCCACTGAAATTAAGCAAACATTTGCAGTAGTACATTTGCAACTTTACGGCCAACATATTTGTCTCCACAACAAGACACATTCCAATAAATTCTCTATCTTACAACTTTAATAACTCAAAACACTTAGGGGATGAAAACATTCGTAATGGTGCTATTTATGAAAAATAAAATTATTTTTTCCCATTTAAGAATGATTAACTACAAGAGGAAAAGGCTTTAGCCTAAAATACTTACATAAGTCTGTACTGGATAATAGAGTTGATTCCTAAGTATGAGAAATGTAAAGAAAACGCAGTTCACCTCAGCAATATAGCTACCAAACCTGAGCAGTGATAACACCAACAGAAATAGACGTGATAAGAGGTAAGGGAGAGATCTCAAATCTCAGACTGAGAACTAAAGGTAACTAAAAAATGCTGGGGGTGGAAGGGTCATTCCTCTCAAACGAAGATGCCCTTAGCCGATTATACAGTATCAAGCAGTTAGCCCTGAAATCATGTTCGTACAAGCACCACTAAATTGACTCAAAGAGTTGAATTTATTTATTTATCTATATGTATATAATTACAAAAGGCCATGAATTTAGGAAGAATTTTACAGGTGAGAAAAGGGAACAAGGGAAGCATCAAAGAGAGGAAAAGGAAGAAAAGAAATAAAGAATTTATATCTTTATATAAAAACATAAAATTATTTTTAAAAAATACAGTTCATGTGCATTGGTACTATCAAAATTTACTGTCTCCCTGTCAAATCGTTTTAAGTAATCTTATGCCTATTAATAAAATATTTAACATACTGAATAATTTGCACTGCTGCTTGAGTAAATGCAATGAAAACCATTAAATAAAGCCACAAGTGGGATATGCAATGTTTCTGAGAACTCCATTAAGCATTATCAATATCTGCTTAGAACATAACATATATCCAGTAATCAAACCAGAGGCTTACAAGTCAAAACTGTGTTTTGCCACTTAATCTTATGCCTACCAGAAGCCCATGGCACTGCTCATGTTAAAAGTACATTGAGATTTAGAATACTTTTCAGTAATGTTAAAAGTGAAAGAAAGAAAAAAAACCTAAAAGTGGTTCAAATTCTATTTTCTGTAAGACAAAGATAAATAAAATTTCTTGATCATTTACCATTGAGTATCCCTTTACATACACTGAAATTCCATTATTGCATTTGACCTTCCTTCTGAGACATAAATACTGAGACCTATACAAGACAAGCAACAGAACTGAAGCTCACAGCAGTTAAGCATCAGGTTTGATTCCAAGCTCAGAGTGTTGCTTCAAGCCTGGCTGCCTTCTACAGCTTGCTGGCTCTCTTCCACACATTCATAAACTCTCAAAGCTCTCCCATTTAATATCGCAGCACACCCTATTAAATATGCATATTTTAACAAAAATAAAAATGACTCAAGTGAGTACATTAGTTTTATGTATCTGATACGAAAGTGCAGGAGACAAGATATATACTCAAGAAAAGAGAGAATGAACTAATAATTGTATAGGGACCTGAGAGTTTATGCAATTTACTTCAAATATAAACTTACATAATGCAAATGGGCATAAGAAAAGCATAAATGTTCTTTCTCTCAACCTCTCTTGCTGTGTGTGTTTCATTCTTTCTATGTACAACCCCTCTCTCTCTTACACACATGCACACACAAACACACAGAGGTAAAAGGCCAATTTGTTTCATATTGGAGAAGATTCAGATTTTATACACTTTCCATTTACTGGGAAGGAAGCCAAATTCCTAACTGAATCTAAGTCTCTATTTTAATATGCTATGTGCATGTAAATGAACAGCATATAAAATACAAGCACTTTTCTTTGGGTTATTTAAGCTCTGAGGGTTGCTGTACTATTAACACAACATTCACCAATCCACAACTCTTGACAACTGAAGATAGGAAGATGTCACAAAAAATCATATATGTCATTTCATAATCTTAATATTTTTATAATCCATATAAAAGAGAGACCTCACTTTATTCTCAAGAGAAAACCTGTTAAAAAAATATGTTTTATGCAATTCCAAGTAGCATGTCTTTGTTAAAGGTATAATTTAACATTACAAAAAGCTATTATTTCTGTTACAACTTTCATTCTTCTATAAATTATAAGGTAACCAAACAACTGCTTTAAAACACCTGTATCTATAACATGTCTCATTTATAAAACATAGTCATACTGATTTTTGTTTTAACTATTAAGAAAAGTTTTATAGAAAATTTCATAAAAATAAGTGTGTTTTTTTAAAAAATACAAAATTAAAAATTAATGGGAAAACTCAGTAAGTATTGTATCTGGCAGGATATCTGTTAGTTCGAAGAACAATGAAACAATCCAAGGAAATAACAATGGTAACATATACAAAAAAAGTCATTCATTATGTAAGACCTTGTGACTGGAAATGTCCACTGGAGCCTGGTACTCTCATCCATGTGTACTCAACTGATAATAATGACTATACAATCTCCAAGAATCTACTAATGGCCAATTGTTCAGCAGGGTGACTTAAAGACCCATGAGCTCACCTCTAGGCCTGTTTAATTACGGACTGGTTTTAGTCTTGTGAAAGTTAACTAGAGGCAACCATCCTCTGTGGGGTCATTACTGCAATGGCTATGTCATGTCCGAAAGATAGCATTTTATAGTCCTTTACCCTGTTGTCTGAGTTTTCTATCGAGTCTTCTCAACTACAGTGAAGCTTTGTAATTCTTTACATCAAGATAGAGGTGACTACACATACAATAACACACACAAAAGTTTGCTATTATTTTATGAAAAAAACATTTTACTGAAACTGGTTTATTTTGTGTAGTAAATGGAATAAAAGGATAAATAGAAATGTTATATGTATGTAAAGCATTGCACTTTTTAAAAATATGTGTGGTTATCCTGCCTGAATGTACATCTATGGACCACTTGTGTGCTTTGTAACCCGCAGAGCCCAAAAGGCATAAGGATGCTTAGAACTGAATTACAGATAGTTGTGAGCTGCCATATTGGTGCTGAGAATAGAACTTGGGTCTTTGGGAAGAGCAGCCTGGGCTCTGAAGCTCTGAGCCATCTCTCCAACATGATTTTCAACATCCTTTTTAAACACACATCTGCTTGGGATCTTCTGATAAGTTTGTTAGGAACTGTTCCAAGTGAGGAAAAGAAATCTATTCTCAGGTTCTTGTTCACCAAGAAGTCTTGGGTACAGGTTCCAGCTCCTGGAGTAGGCCTTAAATCAAATCAGATACTCACATGAGCTTTGTGCCACCATTGCTGTGGCGTATCTTGCAAACAGGACAGCATTATAGATCAACGGGATGGCGAGTGTGTTGGTGTTTACGTTTCCCCACTGGCAGCATGCAGAGTATGTCTTGAACCAAAGATGCTAGTCAGTATGGGTGGAGGTTCTATGTTTTTGAAGGCTGAATTTACTATAAATATCTTTATCTACCACCATAGAGTCAAAATAGACTTATATGGTTTTAATTCCTAGATGGTGGTTGTTGATTTTATTTAAGAAAGTATAAATGGAAATTCACTTTAATGCATGGAAATATTTACCTGTAACTTCTCTTGAAATTGTCACGACCGCTTACGTCAGCGGTTCTCTACCTTCATAATGCTGTGACCCTTCAGTACACTTCCACATGGTGTGGAGACTCCCAACTAGAAAGTTGTTTTCAGCGCTACTTTATTTTGTTACTGTTACAATAGGTAATGTAAACACATATGGAGATAGCGGTTTGCCAAAGGGGTCACCGCCCACAGGCTGAGAACCATTGCTTTAGATGACTTGCACCTATATTTGTAAATATTGAGCAATGAGAGAAAAAACGTAGCAAACAAATTGGGTTAAGTAAAATATACTTTCAAAATTTATGCGTCTTTCATAAACAAATAATAAAACACAAACTATATAAATTTAAAGTGACTCTCAGTTTGGTCGTTTGGGGGGAATGATTGAGCAGGACAGAAGGGAGAGGCTGAAGAGCAAACGGCACACTCTGCACTAGGTTCGTACACAGTGGTGGCATCTATTGAGTCAACTTCATTGTTCATACTAAAAGACCTAAGGCATAGAGAAGGAAATACCAAATTGCAAGTATTCCAGATATCATTTGGAATTCATGTGTTGCCTTCTATTTGATTATAAATACCATTGGTATTTGAGAACTTACAGGCAGAGCATTGAACTGACTAACAAAGCCGACATTAATGGCAAACTTGGAAACAGATGGGAACTTTCCCAGATTCATCTTCTCTTTGGTTCATTTCCTGTCTGTGCATCCTTCTCCAAGACCAGAGGAACAAAAAAGCCTCTGAGCATCTTGGTAATTACTTCCTAAACTTTGAGCACAGGGCAGAGAGATAACTGCCCATTTTCTTCAAAATATATTTTTATGTATTCTAGTAATTAAATTAGAAAATTGTCTTGTAAAATCCTTGACCTTCAGCTCCTCACAAATGATTTATTTACAAGTTCAGTCACCTGGTACATTCAACGTTCCTGGACTTACAAATTATTAGTTCAGTGGATTAAAACATATTCAATTTGCACATACTGAGGGGTTTATTTATTTATCTATCTATTTATTTATTTATTTAGCAGCTTAAATCCTATCCAGAAGTGTTTCCATGGTCAGGGTAATCATGCCTAGTAGAATCTGATAGTTACAGCTCTAATATTTTAATATTATGAACTAACTCCACTTTGTGGATAGGAGAAATTAAGGTCTGGAGTTCCAGGGTGGGTTGGCAACCTGTGGGGGCTCCCTCTTTGCTGAGGAGAAGGAGGAATGGGGAGGGGGGAGGAAGGAGCATGAGGGCGTGACTGGGAGGAGAGAGGGAAGAAAGCTGGTATCAGGCTGTAAAGTGATTTAAAAAAGATGGAATGAAAACTTCAATATACCAACCTCATCCATAGCTAAAGAGAAGGATTTATTATTTACAGAGTAGTCCTAATGTCAGCCAGTGAAAAGGCTTCTAACATCATCTTAAATATGTCTTAGAAAAAAATAGTTACTGCTATTATATCATATAATTGATATATTTACCTTAACATATTAATTCTGAAAAAAAAAATCCTAAGGCTGTGATGATACAAAATTTTATAAATGAAACAAAGACTAGAGTGGATCAAATTAATAACAATTATCATTGTGTATACATCAATGATATATAAAGCTTTGCATTAGCTCGGTTTTCTTATAACTTAATCTCAAAAGTTTCATTCATTTAAATTTACCTAACACTTTGTACTTTCAGAATCTGTAGGAATTAGAATAGTAGAAACATTTATTCTCTCTTCCCCACTGAATTCCAAGGTCCAAATGAGCAGTAATTTATCTCACTCACTGAGTCAGCAGCAACCAACACCTCACCTGACAGGCAACCAGTGAAATCAATAAGTATTTGTTACATTTAATTTTCTCTTATGTAACTGGTTCTAAATCAGTCTCACCTTTGAAGTGAAAATTAAAGCCTAATATCTTTGAAACAGGATTATTCAGTCCTTCAAAATTATTAGAAAGACCAGTATTGTTATGTGCTCATAAAAACCACCTAAGTGCTTAAACGTTTCACTTCTTCAAAAGCATAAATAATGACAAACAGGTAGAAAATTACTACCGTCTTCCACCTTTTTGCGTTATGCAGTATTTAATTGATAAAAAAATAATAAATGTTGATGTAAGCCATGGAGCATCATAATAAAACTCTCACCACTTCATCACTGAAGTGACGTTCTCATCACTCTCTCTTCCCTGCAGTGTTTACCTCCTCATGGGAGCATCATCCTGAAGTTTGTGTTTACCGTGCTGCCTCATTTTAGAACTAGTTCCATCACATATTTGAATATTTATGAGTAAAACAATGTTTAAAGATTACATCTATATAAGCCTTACTATATTGAGATGATGCTCTGTGTTGTTTCTATGATTTTTTTTTTCTTTCCACTTTTGATTCTGCAATACATCTTTCTTTAGGCTGCAATGAAATTATATCAATGTCCAATGAATAATAATTCTAATAATTAAATTTATTATATAATTTTACTTTTGGAGGTTGGGGAAATTTTCAACCATAAATTTTCAATTAGATATTTCAGAAGAAACTTGGATTTAATTCTGAAGGAAAGCTTTCAAAAATAAACTCAGTGGCTAAAAAATATCTAACCTTTGAAAACAATAATATTATCTGTTTCAGCAAAGAAACAAAAGAGTTCACCTGTAGCCATTATCAAACACATTATTTTTCAATTAAATGTTTTTTTTTCTTTGTACTGGAATGACCTATGATGTGTATTAATGTAGCTATATGCATGGTTAATACAAATACATCCTGACAAAACAGATATTCCAAACCAATAGCAATGTTACATGCAAAGAAAATGGAATTAGATTGTAAGTATAACAAGACAGGGTACCTGACACAGACAAATCAATCACAAGTTTACAAGTCCATAAAAAGTGAAATACATACCACTCATGTTTAAATAAACCTGCAATTACTCACCAATGAGTAATTGTTTAGATACATTTCAAATCTTTAGTGGTTTATTTTATATGAAAATCTAAACCATGCTTGATATCAGACTTGATTCTCTGAATTCTACCTCAACTCTATCAAATCCACGTTTATTACAAAATAGGCACTTAAGGTTATGATTTGAGGTCTTTAAAAGTATAAAGCCATTTCAAATGGATCATGGACTTCCTATATCAACAGCTGGTTCCAAAATTAGAAAGGAAAGCTCTATCAAACCTATCAAACACTAGTCTACACAGTCTTTTGAGAAAGCCATAACACAAGCAAGTGATGATTTTGCATGAAACTCGCGTCTTTCAGAGCATGCTTACTCAGTAGGTAACACAGATTGCAAAGCATGGGTTTCTATAAGTGGAAAACTTCAACCATGTAAACCAAACACTTAGAAACACCCATATATTTAATTAAATGCTATGTGACTTTAAGTGCACAAAATAAATATTATTTACTGTTGGATATTACATTGAAAGATTAAAGAAAAGGGAAAAAATAAGATTTTTATTTTCATGGGACAATCAGGTTTTTTAATTAAAAATTTTTAAATAATTCTTAATTATTGTATAGTCTCAATCCTTTGTCTCCTCCTGGCCCCATCTACCCTCCCTCTTTCCCCCATCTCCTTTCCCTAGTCCTCAGAAAGAGGGAGGCCAGCTTGCCTGCCATCTGACCCTGCCTATCAAGTCTCATCAGAAATGGCTGCATCCTTTTCCCCTGAGGCCTGGCAAGGCTGCCTTGTCTGAGGCGAAGTGATCAAAGAGCAGGCAACAGAGTCCATGTCAAAGACAGCTCCTGTTCCCCTTACTCGGGTACCCACATGTACACTGTGCCACCGGTGGGCTACATGGAGAATCAGTTGTTTTTTTTAAGTAAACATTTAGTCTAATGTCCTTCAACTGGAAAGATAACATCTATCTTTTGATCTACTGCTGACACCCATCAGCAGCTGTAGTCACTAGGGCCACTTTCGAGTTTTCACGGCATCTTTGCCACTTTCTAATTGTGTGATTGTAGACAAGGAATGAATCACAGGACTAATGAACTTCTGTACAAAATGGATGAAATGACATATAACTACAAACTAGAAGCAAATATGCTAATCAGTGAATACTCAGTTAAGATTTATATTTTGGTTACTACTTTTTTTTCGCATGTACACAGATGTCTAATACTTCATCCCATTTTAATTTAAAATTTTTATGCCTTCTGAAGTTTGATGTTTAGTATTTTTGTATCAATCATACTTATCAAGGAAATAATTAAAAACAGCTACTCTTTTGTTCCGTTTTTTTTTTTTTAATGAAAAAGTGAAACTCTTCTGATTCTTTTCTAAGCAGTTTTAGGTATGCAGGACACTTGTCATTCTTGGGAACTTATAGAGAAGTGACTTGCTAGCTCCTCATGCCCTCTTTATTTCTTCTCACATTAATTTGAGATCCTCCCCCCAATACCTTTTGCACTCTGTGAAGCTGAACTAACATTGTAGGGAACTATACATTTCTGAGATATAGTCATTACGTTATTCTCCAATATATGCTACCCAGCAAGCAGATTTTTACTGTAATAACTACAGGATATTAAGGAAACCACATATAACTGATGTTTGAAAGAGGACGAGTAAGCAGAGTTAGGATAGAAAATTCTCTTCTGTAGAAAAAATATCAACCTATAATCAGTGCTCAGTGTAGTTTAGTGTCGTAAGGTTATTAGCAATGAGCATCAGGATGAACAATGTTTCGAAGGCAACAAGACAACTGGCAAATCATTGAAAATGAGACAACAGCACCATAGGAACCTCACAAAAAAGACAAAATATGCAAATATATGAGAAAACATACAAACATATGTTAATTGAGCTGTATGAGTAATGAAAATGGCAGTCCTCAATAATCTAAGCCATCAAATTCACCAAATCCTAAATAAATAACATTTTCAAAACACAACGCCAAGTATCCCAGACATACTTTATCAAACAAGGCTGTTCATCAAATAAAAACCCAAAGATGATACTTCACTTCAAACAATACCAAATGAACATCAAATATTACATTTGGATTAAAAAAAAAAACTAATCATTTCTCATCCATCTTTGCAAGGCACCAGGATTGTATCCAAGGATACATTTCTTTTACATAGTTCTGATGGTTTGTGCACAAAACACAAACTACATGGAACTATCTCAAGCATAAAGGTTTTTAAGCAATTACTTCTTGAATAAAATTTTACATTTATTTCTTTTTGTGTGAATTCACAAACTCCACAATGGATTAAATGGACCATAGTAAGAAACATATAACATTTCCTTTAATATCTATTTAAACACGCCATTGTTAAATGCAGCCTTTTCCATTGTATGGTTTTGGCTTCTTTGTCAAAAGTCGAATATCCATAGGTGTGTGGGTTTATTTCTGGATCTTCAATTCGATTCCATTGATCCACCAAGTCTATTTCTATGCCAGTAACATCCCATTTTTATTACTGTTGTTCTATAGCACGGGGATGGAAATATCTCCAGAAGCTCTTTTATTATATAGGATTACTTTATCAATTCTGGGGTTTCTGTTTTTCCATATCAAATTGAGATTTGTTCTTTCAAATTTTATAAAACATTGTGTTGGTATTTTGATGAGAATTGAATTAAATCTGTGGATTGCTTTTGGTTGGGTGGTCATTTTCACTATGTTAATCCTACTGATCCATGATCATAGGATATCTTTTCATCTTCTGATATCTTCTTCAATTTCTTTCTTCAGAGACTTGAAGTTTTTTCATACAGATCTTTCACTTGCTTGGTTAGAGTCACACCAAGGTACTTTGTTATTTGTAAATATTGTGAAAGGTGTTGTTTCCCTAATTTTTCTCAGCCCATTTGTATTTTGTATACAGGAGAGCTTCAGATTTTTTTTGAGTTAATTTTGTATCCAGTCATTTTGCTGAAGGTGTTTATCAGCTGAAGGAGTTCTTTGGTGGAATTTTTGGGGTCACTTATGTAGACTATCATATTATCTTCAGTAAAGCCCATAAACTGCTGAATTTCCAAGTGGGTTCCCTAGTAAGGGGATCAGGGGTATCTCTGACAGGAACTCATGGCCAGCTCTTTAATAGCCTCTCCCAGGGGGAGGGAGGGAGGTGCAACCTTGCCAGTCCACAGAGGAAAACAATGCAAACAGCCCTGATCAGACCTGATAGGCTAGGGAGGAGTTCCTCCCTTGTCATTGGACTAGGGGAGGAGCATGGGGGAGAAGAATGAGGGTGGGTGGGATTGGAAGGAGATGAGAGGGCTACAGCTGGGATACAAAGTGAATAAATTGTTATAAATAATAAAATAATAACTAATTAATTTAAAAAATAGAAACTAGCTTTAGACGTCCATTTCTCTTATTAGTTTGGGAAAATTACTGTAAGGCACACACACACACACTTATAAAAATAATTTGACGGTAAAGCCCTATTGCTGAAGACAACACCCAAAACAATACATTGAACATGGAAAATTTAAGCTGGTGCCCATTTAAAGCCTTTACCTCCCTTATCAGTGGACTAGGGAAGGGGTATAGGGAGAGAAGAGGGAGGATTGTTGGGACTGGGAGGAGATGGAGGTGGCTACAGTCATGATACAAAGAGAAAGAAAGAAAGAAAGAAAAAAAGAAAGAAAGAAAGAAAGAAAGAAAGAAAGAAAGAAAGAAAGAAAGAAAGAAAGAAAAGAAAGAAAGAAAGGCATTTGCTACTATGGACTAGCATTTATGGTACTGGGAAAATACTCTGCTCACTACCAAAGAAGAAAGGTAAACAACAGCCAGCTACAAATTTTTTGATCTACGTTGATGGAATGCCTACAAGATGCACTACTGAAATAGTGGCACAAAGCTTTTAGGAGTACCAAACAATATCTGATTTGATTTAAAGGCCATTCCAACCCAACACTGTTTGAGTGGTCATGAATTCGAGTCTATATATCCCAGGACCAAGTGGAAAATCAAATGCTATTGTTCTACAAAAGGAACATAGAAATTAAATGACCCCAGAAGTAACATTTTCGTATACTTCTGGACAAGTGCCCTGCTCAGTAGTCATCAGAGTAGTCATCCTCCTGCAGCAGATGGGAATAAATACAGAGATCCACAGACAGATAATATGCAAAATAAGAGACTTCAGAACACTCAGCCTTTTGTCTCCATCAAATTCCTCTTCTCAGAGGTTAGGAATCCCTGAAGAAGACCCCACAGAAAGAATATAAGAGCCAGAGGGGATGGAGGACAACAAAGAAGCAGGACCGTTTAAACAAAGGAGGCCTGAAAAGTGCATGGACTCACAGAGAGTGAAACAGCATATTCAAGAATTGCACAGGTGCACCCCGATGGGGTTTTAGAACTGAAAAAGACAAGTAAACACATCTCCACCCCTAATTCAGAGGCGGAAAAAATTAGATCTCTCAAAGGATTCTCGCTGAGGATGTGAACCATGCTTAAGGGCAGTTTCCACGCCCAGGAGTAGATGAGCAACATGAAACCAACTCACTGGCATCTTTAGAGGTACATTGTCTCATAGTGTATTGTCAGGGTTTTTTGTTCCCCTTACAGGTTCTTTATGTATATATTATGTCTTCCGGTTTTACGTTTATGGGATTACAGGATATACAAACCTATGTGTCTTATCTGTGTTTCTTTTGCTTTTTCTTTGGCATTTTTTTTCTTCCTCCTGTCCCAGTATATTTATTTTTGTTTTATCTTATTTTATTATTATTATTTAGAACCTTCTTTGTTTTCTAGAGAGACAGAAGGGTGTCAATTCAGTAGGCAGAAGATGTAGGGGAAGTCTTAGAGGAGTTGCAGAGGAAACCATACAATATAATAAAATATAATGGAAAGATCCATTTTCTATTAAAGAAAAATAGAAAGTGAAAAGAAGGTGGATTTGTATTCTATATTTGGACTGAGATCTAGACTTGAGATAGACGGTTGACAAGCTGAGTTATAAATAGCATAACTGTTACCTTGATACAGCCTCAAGTCACCTGAGAAGAAAGGTTGATAGAGGAATTGCCATGGGCCCATACATAGGAAGTGAGGGATTGTCTCAATTGTCAGTAACGCAGTAGTGCCCCGCCCACTGTGGGTGGTACCACCTCTAAGTAGGTAGAACTAAGCTGTCTACAAAATCTTGCTGTCTTAGTCAAGGTTCCTGTTGTGGGATAAAACTCCATGATGAAAAGCAACTTGGATGAAAGGGGGTTATTTCGTTTTACAGCTTGTAGCCCATCACACACACGAATCTTAGGGCAGGAACTTGAAACAAGTGTTTTGTGTACTGGAGGAAAAAAAAAATGATGCAGAGGCCAAAGAGATGTGCTGCTTGTTCATCCTTCTAAGTTGCTCAGATGGCTTTCTTATAACAACATGCAGGACCACTAGCCCAAGGAAAAACAAAAAAGCCCCAAAGGTTTTATCACTGCTCAATCTAAAGAGGGAATTTTCATTTTGTTGTTGTTGTTTAATTTAATTTAATTTATATATTTATTTATTATAATTTATTCACTTTGTATCCCATCTGTAGCCCCCTCCCTTGTCTCCTCCCAGTCCCACCGACCAGTCCTCTTTTCCTCCTATGCTCTTTTCCTAGTACCCTGATGGGGTAGGACTTCCTCCTCTTCCATCTTACCCTAGTTTATCAGGTTTCATCAAGACTGTCTGTATCATCTTCCTCTGTGGCCTGGTAAAGCTGCACCCACCAGGGGGAGCTGAGCAAAGAGCCAGCCACTGAATTCATATCAGAGATAGCCCCTGTACCCCTTACTAGGGTACCCACTTGGAAAATGAGCAGCCAATGGGCTTCCTTTGAACAGGCAGTCTAGGTCCTCCCCATGCATGCCCCTTAGTTGGAGTATCAGTCTCTGCAGATTGCCCTGGGCCCAGGTATTTTGACTGTTGTTCTCCTTGTGGAGTTCCTGTCTCCTCCAGGTCTTTCTCTCTCTTCTTCATTGAATTCGGGCACTCTACCTAAAGTTTGGCTATTAGTCTAAGTATATCCTTCGACACCCTGGTGGGTACAGTCTTTAAGAGGTCCTCTGTGGAAGGCTCCTGTCCTGTTTCTCATCTTCTCCTGCTTCTGATGTCTATCCTGTTTGCCCTTCTGAATGAGGATGAAGCATCTTCCCTAGGGTCCTCCTTGTTGTTTACCTTCTTTATTATAAGTGGCTAAAATCCACTTATAAGTGAGTATATACCATATGTGTCTTTCTGCTTCTGGATTACCTCCCTCAGGATGATCTTTTCTATCTCCTACCATTTGCCTGCAAATTTCATGATTTCCTTGTTTTTAATTGCTGAGTAGTATTCCATTGTGTAAAAGTACCACACTTCTTTTGTCCATTCCTCCGTTGAAGAACATCAAGGTTGTTTCCAGTTTCTGGCAATTACAAATAAAACTGCTACAATATGGTTGAGCAAATGTCCTTATTGCATGGTGGGGCATCTTTTGGGTATATGGCTAGGAGTAGTATAGCTGGATCTTGAGGTAGCACTATTCCTAAATTTCTGAGGAAGTGCCAGATTGTTTCCAAAGTGATTGTACAAGGTTATATTCTCAGCAATGGAGGAGGGTTCCCCTTTTCCACATCCTCTCTAGAATGCATCATCCTTGAATTTTTGATCTTAGCCATTCTGATGGTATGAGATGAAACCTGAGGGTCTTTTTGATTTGCATTTCCCAAATGACTAAGGATGCTTAGCATTTCTTTATTGTTTCTCTGCCATTCGATATTCCTCTGTTGAAAATTCTTTGTTTAGCTCTGTAACCCAATTTTTAAATTGGATTACTTAGTTTGTTGCTTGACTTCTTGAGTTATTTATATATTTTAGATATTAACCCTTTGTCAGGTATAGGGTTGGTGAAGATCTTTTCCCAGTCTGTAGGCTGTAATTTTGTTCTGACGACAGTGTCCTTTGCTTTATAGAAGCGTTTCAATTTCATGATATCCTATTTATAATTGTTGATTTTAGAGCCTGCTCTGTTGGTGTTCTGTTAGGAAGCTGTCTTCTGTGTCAATGAGTTCAAGGCTCTTCCCCACTTTTTCTTCTAATAGATTTAGTGTGTCTTGTTTTATATTGAAGTCTTTGATCCACTTGGACTTTAACTTTGTCAAGGGTGAAAAATATGGGTATATTTCTATTTTTCTACATGTAGACATCCAGTTAGATCAGCACCATTTGTTGAAGATGCTGTCTTTTTTCCATTTTGGCTTCTTTGTCAAAAATTAATTTTACATAGGAGTATGGGTTTATTTCTGGGTCTTCTGTTCGGTTCCATTGATCCATCATTCTGTTTCTATGCCAGTACAATGCCGTTTTTATTACTGTTGCTCTAGAGTACAGCTTGAGATCTGGGATGAGATACCTTCAGATGATCTTTTATCATACAGAAGTGTTTTAGCTATTCTGTTTTGTTGTTTTGTTTTGTTTTGTTTTAAATTTTTTCCATATGAAATTGGTAATTGTTCTTTCAATGTCTGTAAAAGAATTGTGTTGGTAATTTGATGGGAATTGCATTAAACCTGTAGATTGCTTTTGTTTGGATAGCCATTTTCACTATGTTAATCCTACCAATTCATGAGCAAGGGAGATCTTTCCATATTATGATAGCTTCAATATCTTTCTTCAGAGACTTAAAGATTTTTTTAAAATTTAATTTTTATTTTTTTATTAATTACACTTTATTCACTTTGTATACCTCCTGTAGCTCCCTCCCTCCCCCCCATCCCTCCCTTCCTCCTCCTTCTCCATCCATGCCCCTTCCAAAGTCCACTGATAGGGGAGGACTTCTTTTCCTTCCTTCTGATCCTAGTCTATTGGGTCTCATCAGGAGTGGCTGCATTGTCATCCTCTCTGGCCTAGTAAGGCTGCTTCCCCCTCAGGGGGAGGTGATCAACTGTTGTGCAGAGTGCAGAAAATCTTATGAAAGAAGTAGGAAATAGTAAGATCTGGAGAGGACAGAAGCTCCACAAGGAGAGCAACAGAACCAAAAAATCTGAGCACAGTGTTTTTCCTGAGAATGAAATTTTTTTCATTTAGATCTTTCACTTGTTTGATAGAGTCACACCAAGGTACTTTACAGCATTAGTGGCTATTGTGACAGGTATTGTTTCCCTAATTTCTTTCTCAGGCTGTTTGTCTTATATATACAGGAGGGCTTCAGATATTTTTGAGTTAATTTTGCATCCAGCCACTTACCTGAAGTTGTTTGTCAGCTGATGGAGTTCTCTGGTAGAATTTTGGGGGTCACTCATGTATACTATCATATCATCTGCAAATCATGATACTTTGACTTCTTCCTTTCTAATGTATCCCTTTGATCTCCCTTAGTCGTCTTACTGCTCTAGCTAATACTACAAGAACTATGTTGAAGAGGTAAGGAAAGAGTGGGCACCCTTGCCTAGTCAATGATTTCAATGGGATTGATTTATTTTTCTCTCTATTTAGTTTGAAGATGGCTATAGGCTTGCTGTATATTGCTTTTCCAATGTTTAGGTATGTGCCTTGTATCCTTTATCTATCCAAAACTTTAAACATGAATGGGTGTTAAATACTTTGTCAAATACTTTTTCAGCAGCTAAGGAGATTATCATGTGGTGTTTTGTTTTTTTCTTTCAGCTTGTTTATATGGTGGATTACATTGATGGTGTCACCCTGCTCTCAGTGCTGAGCTGCTGTTCAGATAGCCTGCATGGTCAGCACCATCTTGAATCTCTAAGAGGGAATTTTCTTAATTGATGTTTCCTTTTCCCAAATGACTCTGCCTTGTTTCAAGTTCACATGAAACTATTCAGCACACTAGTTATGCAGCAGGAAGATTCTGGGTTTGGGGGAATATCAACTAATATATGTTTCAAATTATTTTTTATTTCAATTATTATTCTTTTCTAATACCAAGCCTCTATTTGGTACTATTGGCAATTTATGTTTCCTTGTTGACATCATCTATTTAGTGAGGTATTATTCTCAAACTTTAATTTGTTAGCCATGGTTTCCTTTAGTTGTTAATATTTGGAAATGTCTATAATATATGACAATGTTTCCATCTTCTAGGTCCAATGTATGGGCTTCTTACAGAAAGTTGTTACTGACTGTCCTATCTGTGTACACACCATATTTTCCGAGTTTCTTTGTATGTCTCCTAAGTTCTTGGAAATGAGAAATGTAAACAAATTGTCAAATCATCAAATAAGATCCTTCCTTTATGTAGTGACCATAATACTGAAAATGTCATTGCTTTTGTTACTCCTCTCTTTATAACTCTCTATACTTGTATAAAATACACATATTTTTGTCACATGTGGCTATTGAGATTTCTGTTTGTCAGCATAGAGTTTAATGATTGCAAATGTTTCAAATGCTTCATCAAATGTTTTAACCAGTTAAAAAATATAAAGGCAGTTTTCCCTATTTAATAGAATTTAAATCACTTTCATATATGGCTTGCCAGAATAGGAAAATTAGAATACACTGTCTTAGACAGATTCTCCCAAACACTTATTTACCTCAGAATATGGCACTCTCTCAATTACTCATTCATGAGTCAGACTATGTGTCTGACTTTCTGTCAGCAGATGAGCAGATGAAGAAGTTATGGTATACATATACAATGAGGTTTGTACAAACTTAAGGAATAGTAAACATGTCATTTTGAGCAAGAGTGTTAGGACCATTGCTTACTATATTTGTACACTATACATTTTCTCTCACAAACAAGATCAAAATTTAAAACTAGGTGAGAGTAGAAGAGGTGAAAAGCAAGGTGAGAGAGGCATGAAAGGGAGTAGTAAGAGTGATTATAGTCAAAGTATATTTTTATATGTATGAAAACATCATAATGTATAATGAACATATAATAGCTTTTAAAAGGAAGTGTTAATTTCTAAGACTATTCTCATGGAACTGTCAAGTTAGTTGCTCTCTCTGAGGAAAATAAAACATCTGTCAATGTTTAGAAAACAAGCACTTATTATATTTATGATAATGTATGAATCAATCTCAAACTAGAAGGACATTAGAGCACATAAAAATTGTGACTAATAACCAGCATTTATAAAGAATATCATGAGATAGTGATCCTAACCTCAGGTCTAACTTACCTTACTCTACATTAACACTTTACAATATAGAAAAAGTTAAACTCTGCAACTATATTCAGCACGATCAAGCTATAAAGCTGGGGTTGGATCCACACCATGGTTTGCACTACTAAAGATGTGTTCTACTAGACTGCACAGCTGAAGACATATAATGAGCTATCAATAATAAGAAGAATTGCTGAAGAGCATGAATAAAAAGCACGCTCAACAAAAAACAATGATTTTTCAAATAATAGTTTCAGTCTTTCAGAGATTTGTTTCTTAATAATGCAGCTGTTTATATCAGTCACCCATGGCAAGACAAAATAAATGAATTTATATTGTTATTCTTAGTTTAGACACTGAAGTTGACTCAAAATTAATTTAATGCATATTAAAATTCATCTAGATTGGAATAAAAACCATTAAACAAAATAATTCTGAAAATCAGTCAATTTTCTCTTTTAATAAATTCAGTTCTCTTATAAGAAGAGCATACACATTAAAAAATGTAAATCCACCGTACATCTTAACAATTTGAGGGTTTTAACATTTTTTGCTTACATAAACATATTCCTGTGTCATAAATTTTAAATTACCATTATGGTAGTGGGTTTACACTTAACTGAGATTGTTTACACCTAAACTCAACTCATTCTTTAAAATCAAAATTATAAAAGTACCTGAGATCTGGTTAAAGAAAAGAATTACACACTTTCAAATTATTGGCGGAAGAACCCTGTTACCTCTCTGATCACCAATAGGTCAATTACACTAAAATTATAACACAGAATAAAACTTATTTTATCTTTCGTATTTGATGGAATTGTGAAGAGTACACTCCAGCTCATGCTTTTAATCTTTTTTTCCACAGCTTATGAATCCCAGCAAGATCTTTCAAGCACTACAAAAATCAAAATGTGTTTACATTCTATTTTTCTTTTAACTAAATGATTAACATGAGTATACATAAGAAGACATGTTCCCCAATATGTTCTCATGATCAAATGCTTCACATATTATGGGAAAAATAAACATGAAAAACAAGTTATTCTCAAGAACCTGTATACATTTTTTAACTAAACAACCTGTAAATTAAAAAGGTGAGCAGGCAAGGTAATTTCTCATCCATCTTTTCTTTACTGGCAGGCTGCAGTTTGTGGTTACAAAGAAAGAATCAATTATCTTAGAAAGTAATCTTATCAAAAAAATCTTAAAAATATCACAAATCTAAACTTTTGTATATAAAAACAATCCGCTATCTGAACTTTAAATCTTTGTTTTTAAAATTTTTTATTCATTTTACATCTTTGTTGTAACCTCATCCTTCCTCCCCTCCCAGGACCGCGCACTTTCCCATCCAGCCCAGCTCATCAAGTTGTATCAGGACTGAGCGTGTCTTCTTTCCCTGAGGCCTGGCAAGGCAGTTCCTCTAGGAGGAAGTGATCAAAAGATGGCAAGTGAGTCCCTGTCCAATGCAGTCCCTACTTCCCTTCCTAGAGAACCCACATGCCTAAGCTTTACATCTGCTACACTTTTGTAGGTGGCCTAGGTCCAATTCCTGCATGGTCCTTGGTTGATGCCTAGTCTCAGCAAGGCCCTCAGGGCCCTGGTTAGTTGGCTCTGTTGGTCTTCTTGTGGAGTACCTGTAATCTCCAGGTCCATTTCTCTTTTCTCCCACTTTTCCATAAGATACCCTAAGTATCACCCTATGTTAGGGTTGTGAGTCTCAGCATCTGTTTTCAGGCTTTCCTGTGGAGCTCCTCTCTCTCAAAGGACAACTCTGTCAGGATCCTATCTGCAAGTTTAGCAGAGCTTCCTTCATAGTGTCAGGGGTTGTGTGTCTCAATAGGGTGAGTCTTTGGTTGGGTCAGGCTTTGGGTGGACTTTCCCTCAATCCTTGTTTTGTCTTTATCCCTGCATATTTTCTAGGCAGGGTAAATTTTGAGTCAAAGTTTTTGTGGGTGGGTTGATGTTTCCCTCCCTCTACTAGGAGACTAGTCTAATTATTGAGTGTCCTCTTCAGTCTCTATGGCCTCTGCTAATAGGAGTCTCTGCTTGAGTGCCCCTTGACTTAAGTCTCCAGCTTGTCACAGAGATATCCCAGTTTCTCTTTTTTCTATAGTTCTTGCTCTCCCCTGTATTTTTTCTACCCACTTAAATCTCTGTACCCCCCTCTCTCCTACCTTGTTCCTTCTTTTCAGCCACTACTTCTGTCTATTCTATCTCCCTTTCTGAGTAAGATTTATGCATCCTCCATTGGATCCTCTATGCTACTTTTCTTCTTTGAGTCTGCCTAATCAGGACTGGCTGCACTGTACTCCTCTGTGGCCTGGCAAGGCTGCTCCCCCCACAAGGGGGTGGTGGTCAAAGAGCCAGCCATTGAGTTCATGTCAGAGACAGCACATGTTCCCCTTACTAGGGAACCCACTTGGATACTGAGCTGCCATGGGCTACATCTGAGCAGGAGTTCTAGATTATATCCATGAATGGTCCTTGGTTGGAGTATCAGTCTCAGAAAAGACCCTGTGTCCAGATATTTTGGTTCTGTTGCTCACCTTGTGGAGATCCTGTCCTCTCCAGGTCTTACTATCTCCCCCGTCTTTCATAGGATTCCCTGCACTCTGCCCATTGTTTGGTTATGAGTCTTAGCATCTGCTTTGATACACTGCTGGGTAGAGTCTTTCAGAGGCCCTTTGTAGTAGGCTCCTGACCTGTTTCCCGTTTTCTCCTTCATCCGATGTTCATCCTGTTTATCCTCTACTATATAACTATAATCCACTTATAACTGGGTAAATACCATGTGTGTCTTTCTGTATCTGAATTACATAGCATCTTTTCTAATTCTATCCATTTGCCTGCAAATGCCGTGATATCTTTGTTTTTAATGTGCCACAGTTTCTTTATCCATTCTTCAGTTTACATGTTGGATTATGTTGATGGATTTTTGTAATTTGAACCATTTCTGCATCCCTGGAATGAAGCCTACTTGATCGTGGTGGATGAAGTATTTGATGTGTTCTTTGATTTGGTTTGCTAGTATCTTATTGAGTTTTTTGCATCATTGTTCATGAGTGAAATTCATCTGAAATTCTCTTTCTTTGTTGAGTCTTTGTATGGTTTAGGCATCAGGGTGGCTGTGGCTTTGTAGAATGAGTTTGGCAATTTTCCTTCAGTTTCTGTCTTGCAGAACAGTTTGAGGAGTATCGGTACTAGCTCCTTTTTTAATATCTGGTAAAATTCTGCACTAAAACCTTCTGGACCTGGGCTGATTTTTGGGTTGGGGGACTTTTGATGACTGCTTTTATTTCCTTAGAGATTACGGGACTGTTTAAATTGTTTGACTGATCTTGACTTAACTTTTATTTGCTAATTTGAAATCTAATATTGCATAGCTTGACTACTGGAACACATAATTTTTATCCCAATGTTTTATGTTCCTGCATCCAAGTATGATAAAATTATAATCAGAGTGCCAAATTTTTACTTCACATAAACTTTCTTTAAATACAATATTGATGCAACCCCATATAATGCTCAATCATGTCTTTCTCTGATACCCTAAGGAAACAATAGTTTGTTTTAGTCCCTTTATCTGTTACATGAGTAAATAAGTATATATTGACAGGGCACCAACTATGTATTAAGCATAAGCAGTACCTTTGCAGTTTAGTGCTCCCATAGATTTTACAGCAGAACATATACTTATTAAATGACAGTAAAGCACAAAGTAGAAGAAAGTAGCCCAACCTTAAAACATATACTATACTAATTATTATTAATAAACAATATTTCTATAATTATATAGAAATTGATGTTGTTTTAAACAAAGCAAAAGAAGAAACTCAAAATTAAGTAAGATATTAAAGGAATTAGAAAACACATAGTACTTAAAACATACTTAAAGACAGGCAAGAAAGTGCACACCTGTAAACTCAGGAGGCTAAGGCATAGGATCATGAACTCAAAGCAAGTTAGGGCTGCAGCATGAGTTATAGGCCAACCTAAGTTACACAGAAAGACTGTATACCAAAATTCTAACTACATAAAGAATCTAAGTATCATTATAACTTGTATAAACCAATATAATCTGTAAGTTATTTTTTCTACAAAGTTAATTGAATGTTTTAAAATAGAGTCCATATCAGGGCAGCAACAAAATGTGTTAACATACCAACAAAGAACACAAAGATTGCTACATAAAATATTTTCTTTTAGATTAACAAAACCATATACAGGGAAAGGAAAGGAAGCAATATTGCAATTTTAGATAGCATTAGGTTTTCTTGAATCAAACCTCATCAACATACAGCAAGGTATTTTAAAAAGATCACATCCCTATGATATTTTAGTACTATTTATCAATAATATTTTAAATGCTTAACATTTAAATCAGAATATTCAATCAGCATATTTTGAAGAGTTTAACAATAAATCTACTTATTTTAAAGTAAAATGTGACAACACTTTCAAAATGCATATGAAGTTAACTTTAAATTTGCTGTGAGGGTGAGCATATGGTGCTTTCTAGGTAAGGAATAAATCATTGGTACCAAATATGAAACTTTTTTATATTAGACATAAACAAAAAGCAACAATAAACTACATAGTATGGTGCTCAGTTTTTCAGCTTCATACTTCCATCTGGTGGAATAAAAATGTTATTACTTCACTTAAAAATTTAGAAGTCCAAAGTGAAAAACATTATATTTAAACAAAGTACAGTAATCATAAACATAGTCAATCTCTGAAATAGACATCTTAAAAATTAAAAAAATGAAGGAAAAAAGGTACAAGCCCATGGTTCTCATGGTTTACTCATTTGATGGACTTTTTAAAAATGTAAAGCAACAAAGTATTTATTGAGCAGCTTCTATATACTCAGTATTATCACTCAGTTGAGAAAAGGTTGACTGAAATTTGACCAGTTCAATGCAATCATCAGTTTTATCATACAACTGTATGGGGCAGAATGAAAATATGAATGCAAAATTCTAGGAGGTGGTAAATTTATGAAGAAAGAAAAAAAAAAACAAGACAAAGATTGGACTCTTTTAAACTGGCTTGTCTGAGATTGTTGATTATTAGAAATTGAACAAGAAAACCTACAAGGTAGAAAGGAATCTAGTGAACGTTGAGTGGAGCTCCAGGGGATAGGGGATGTGGCTGGAAAGCCAAAAGGAGGTCAGGTGAATTTCTGTTTAGCTTCTTGAAAATGCAGTTTTCACCTGATTTACTTCGTTAAAAAGCAGAAAACAGTAAGTTACTAGGAAACAAAGTTATGGCCATTTGGGCTGGAAATTTTCAAGGGAATGGTCTTGACCAATGTCCACTTCTTGTCAGGATTAACTATTTAATAAATGCTTGCTTTAAATCTCCCCCCCAGAAAGAAACTAAGTTATTTCTCAAACCATGTTGGTCACATTCCACAGCTTTATTTAATCCCTAATCTTTTAAGCTTTCAGCTAAATTAAGTGAGCTATACAAAGATATAAAATTGGTGAGATTTCAAGCTCAAGGTAACTACTGATTTTTTTTTTAATTGAAAGTCCACACTATCTCATTATTTGAGTCTGGCCTTAGTAAATGATCACTTAAGCTTTATTTTTTTTTAATTTTATTTATTTATTTAAATTTAAAACACAGCTGGGATACAAGGTTAATAAACTGTAACTAATACTAAAAAAATAAAAATTTAATTAAAAAAGTAAAACACACTTGGACACATTCTTATCTATTAGCGGTGAAAGCAATACACTATGTTTCATGGCTGCTCAGCTGTTTCACAAATCTTGCCACTTTAAAAGGAACAGATTCTGATTTCCTTGGATGCTGAGAATGAAGCATTTTTTTTTTTACATGCTAAGTTAATCCTTGTTGGCAAAACACGTACTGGGCATAGTGTTGGTACAATTTGTATTACAAACTGACACCCACTGACAACATAAAATAGCTTCTACCCCAGACAGCAGTTCCAAATATTGAAGACATTGTCTGATCCCATAAGACATGTCATTAGCTTTCATTATTACTAATGGGAGTTATGGGCATAAGTCCAAAGTAATTCACAGGCATTGTGTCACACCAGTGCTCCTAAAAAGGCTTTATTTTCAGGTTGGATATTTTTAAGCATGTAGACATCATGCTATTTTATTATTCTTTTTAGAAAAAAAATGTCAGATATATACAATATCAGGAAAACGCTGGTGCACACTCCGCTTTCCTCATTTTGGCCTCTTTTTGGCATCATAAGGAAAGAAGAGAAAAATCAGTTAAACATTCATGTAAAAGAAACCCGTGAGGAAAGAGATGGTTGCACACAACAGTGTGTAATTTGAATAGCGGACTATTTTAACGTTTATAGTCATATAATAGCACGGTTCTGAAGTCTTAAAACATCTTTGCTATTTACTCAATCATGTCATAGCCAGAAACGCATGTTGTCCCAAGAATTTCCAAAGATCTCAGAAAAATCTATAGACGCTCTGCAACTGGAAACCAAGCTTAGAGCCAAGGCAAGCAGAACAGATAATCTATCAAGAATTCAATTAATCAATCAATATATAATTAATATAAATACATTGAAATACCCTAAATAATATCATAAAATGAATTATTATAGTGCTTCAAAAATTAATCCTCCTGTGAAAATTATAATTGTCTTTATTTTCTGTATGTATTTGAAATGTATAGACATTTATAAAATTTATTGTAAACTATTTAATTATATAAACCAAATTATAATAAATATTTATTGATTTTCAGCAAAAATAGAACCAAGACAATCATTAATTCTCACTTTTAAAATGCAAAGTTTCTTTCTATTTTTTCTATTGCTTTTGAAAATCACATTTCTATATAGACAGTGATTTATAATCTACCTAAGCTCCTTGACAAGACCACTATATGTTCTTCTGTCTGCAGTTTGTCTTCTATATGTGTGGAAAATTTTGTACTTATTTCTACCATTTTTGTAGTTGCTCTAAAATTATATCATAGACAGTAGCAGAATTCAGTTCAGAGAATCAATGCAGAGATGATATTAAAAAAATTCTAAACTGTAGTTGATACAAAAAATAAAAATTTTATTAAACAACAAAAAAAAATTCTAATTCCTGTCAAGTCCTATAAGCGTATGTGCTATGCTCACCTAGTGTTTGTGTTTTCAGTTGTGGCCATTTGATACATACCTATTTCTCCATTTCATTAAAAACCTTTTGATCATGTTCTGTCCCAGCTGAGGCTCATCCCATAGCCTTGTCCCTCCTCCCCCACCAAATTTCATATTCTCTCTTTTTCTCTGGACTTTTCTTTCTCTCAAAATCCAAAAAGAAACCAACCAACCAAACAAACAACAACAAGTAAGACAAATATACAAAAACAAAAAAAGCACACAAAAACATGGTGTCCATTTTGTGTTGGCCAACTACTCCTGGTCATCTGGCTTGTCCTGTGTGGTATGGCTGATATACCCAGTGTCACTCATTGACAAAAATTGATTTTCTGTTTCCAAGCGGCTATCAACTGCCAACAGTTTCTTAACAAGGAATGTGACTGTGTGTCCACTTCTCCTTCTCCCTGAGATTCTGTTTGGTTTAAAATGGTCCTGCTCTTGTATGTGCTGTCACAGCTTCTGTTAGTTGAAATGTTAGTATCATCTCTAACTATTCCCTTAAAGTCATTCACCACCTCTGGCTCTTAGAACATTCACCCTCCTTTTCCAAGTAGATCCCTGAACCTTAAGCAGAGAGTCTTGGTAAAGACTTCCACATTAGGATTGGGTGGTTGTAGCTTTACAAATGAGAATTTTTTTCTATTAATTATAGTTTATTGACTTTATATCCCAGCTGTAGCTCCCTCCCCTTTCCGCTTCCAATCCCACCCTTCCTCCCTCTTCTCCACCTATAGGCTTCCTTCCCCCAGTCTATTGATATGTCTCTCCTATTTTCATCTGATATTAATCTATCAGGTCTCATCAAGTGGCTGCATTGTCTTCTTCTGTGGCCTGGTAAGGCTGCACCCCTCTGAAGGGCTGGTGATCAAAGAGCAGGCCAATCAATTCATTGTGCATTAAGAAGTTTTATATTTATTCATGTTAATATTTTCTTTAGTGATTTCTTTTCGTTTCCCTGACCCAGTTTCAAGACTCTTCTCTTTTTCTTCCTAAATTACATTCCTTAAACTTTGACTCAATGATGAATCATAGCCTCTAAATGTTTCCCAGATTTTGTGGTCTGAAATGTTTTTATTTTGCCCAAGTTTAAGAATTTACTCTGTTGAATATATACTGTTTCCACAGAAAAGGTTTTTATTTCCTTACACATCACAATTTTCTTGGAATGGGACATTCATCCACCCAGTACCTGTGGTTTCAGCCCATGCTGCCAGCCAGCACGGTGGAATATGGAATGTTGTTTTATTATTGAAAATAAAATTCTGATTATACTTTCACTGACCTTTAGTCCTCTGAGTTTCTCCCTCCTGCCCTCACACTTGGATCCATCCCCTTTTTGTCTCTGGTTAGAAAACAAACAGGGATTCTAAGGGATAATAATAAAATAAAATACAATAAGATAAAATAAAAATGGTAAAAACAGAATAGAGAAAACCAAACAGAAGAAAAGAGCCAAGAAAAGGGACAAGAAATAGATACATACCTAGAGACACACTCATTCACATACTCAGAAACCCCTGGAAAATCGTAAACTGCCATAATATATTTGCTAAACTTATTGGATGAAATAAATAAATGCAAAAAAAAATAATATAAAATAAAAGTCCTGATCTGTCATTATGAAAGAAGGAGCATCCATGCAAGCTGCTGAGTTTTGTTCTCCCCTTCCCTCGGCTATCTACTTGGGTATTTGGTTTACCCTTAATAAGAGTAGTTTATTTCCCCAAAAAGACTTCCTTGAAAAAACAGTTATTTTCATTTGCAATTGTTTATCAATCAGAGATAGCTTCGGGGTTACGTATGGACACATGGATCCACTTGTCCCTCAGCTCTAGGACCCCATCTGCTGCACCCGTGAAAGTCCTATGTCTACTGCCTTAGTTTCTGTGCGTTCCAAAGTACTTCCTTTGGTCATCCTCTGTTTGGAAGGACATTTTTTCCCTGGGGTCCTATATCCTCCTTTGATTCTCATACTCTTTCTGCCTCCTCTTCTGCAGAGTACCCTGAGCACCGAGGAAAGGGAACTGATGGAGCCATCCCATTAGGGCTAACTATTCTGATATCTCACTCTCTGCACACTGTCTGAATAATTTGTTTCTGTCTACTGCAAAGGAAGATTCTCTGATCATGGCTGAGCAATGGACTGACCTATGAGTATAGCAGAGCATCATTAGGAGTCATTTTATTGCTATGTTCGTTTTGGGGAACAGTTATATTTGATTTTTATACTAGGACCCTAGACTATCAAATCTCAGATTCTAGATCACCCAATCAGTGTTGGATATAGGATCTAGCTCAAGGAGTAGGTCTGAAATCAAAATCAGATATTGGTTGGTAACTCTTACAAGCTTTATGCCACTATTGTTCTAGCATATCCTGTTGACCGGACATTATTGTATGTTGAAGGCTTAAAGACAGAGTGATGTTTGCCTTTCTCCTTTGATAGCCTGCAGTACCATGAACACTAGCTAGTAAGAGTGAAGGCTCTAAGTAGGCAACAGCTCAACTTTTTCTCAATTCAATGAGTTTTATAGGTGTTATTTCACTAAACAGGTCTTGCATATCAGTTTGCAGAAAGCAATAGCCTGGGTTGTGTGGGACTCCATTGGCGAATTGTACTAGATGTAAGCCATTCCCAGTACTGAAGCTTAGGTAGATGGTGACAGATGTCTTGGTGAGGCACTGTCGCCTCTGTTCTTTGGCAGTTTGATTTAGGTTGCCTTCATATATGTATACAATTTAGGAAGAATTTTTGTATTAAGTTTTCATACAACCCCTTAGATGACTCAGAATTTTAGCTGTCTCTTTCCATATTACCTCCCTTGTCTCACTATTTCTTACTCTCCTCTTTTGATCTCCCTATTCCACCTCCCCCATACACTCATCCACTCATAACTATCTATTTTACCCTGTTCCTTGGAAGATCTATCTGCCACACTTGCTTCAGTCCCGTACTTGATTCGTAACCCCTGTGCTTCTACAGATTGAAGCTTGTTGTAATTGGCTTAGTAGCTTATATTTACATACAAGCAAATACATACCGTATTTATCTTTCTGGCTCTAAGATACCTAACTCACAATGATTTTTTTTCTAGTTCTACCCATTTACCTGTGAATTTCATGATTTCATTTTTTTAATGGTGGAATAGTATTCCACTATGTTAACGCACCACATTTTATTTATTCTGAATATAAATACATCTGTGTTGACACTTAACTGCATCTCAGAAAACAGAAGACAATATTTTACTAGCTTTTGGCTCCTTAATGTTTCTTTGCAGAAGTTGGCTATCAGTCTTATTTTGTCTTTCTGTAAATAAGCTGCACTTTATATCTAGCTACCACTGAGATGTTTATCATTGTGTTCTTGCTTTGTGCAGTTTCACTGTAATGTAGCTAAAATGTATTTTTCTATTGTTAGATTTCATGAACCATAGAATTCAAGCTTGCTGCACTTCCAGGAACCTTGTCCTTACCTCTTTGACTCCTATCTTTTTTATTGTTAGAAATTGTACAAAATTAAGTGCTGTGGAACTAAGATACATTTAACAGGGCATAAATTGGTTTTGTTTTTCATTTGTTTATTTGAAACCTTTTTAATAGAATGGCTACTCTGATACACATTCCTCCCCCAAAAAAAGTATAGTAGTATTATGTTCTCTGCTCCTTCACTCAGCAACATCTCTATCTTGTCTTTTTGTAATAGTTACCCTAATACCCTCCCCTGTGCTCCTTTGTAGGTACAGGCTTACAGAGACTTTACTGAAGAGCCTTGACTGTAGCCAGGATGCCCAAAGAATGGGAATCTCATTAATGTACGTGTGTCTTTTGTCTTTGGAAAGATTTTCTAAGTCAACTATCCCATGTACAAATTGATGTTAGCAATCCCATTGCATAAGGCTCTACTGATTCCCAAGTGAGACAGGCCAAGGGTCTTTTGCATAGCACGCTGTACATTTTAAATACTGTGTTATTCAGTTCTGGTTTTATGTCTATGCTTTATCCTTCCATGTATAGTACAACATTCCAATAAAGATTATAGCGCACATTGTGACATGTTTCAGGTGAGATGATAATATTTCTGAAAATTACAGGAATGTAAATATTCAGATAACATATAAAGTTATTTAAGAATATTTCTCCCTTTGACATTTCAATTCTCTAATAATCGCATTATAGTTAGACATGAGGTCTTATCATTCAAAGGGAAAATATGACATAAAATATGATATGTCTATTGTGAAGAGACACCCGACCAAGGTAACTTACAAAAGAAAGCACTTATTTACAGTTTCAGAGAGTGAGTCTGTGATCACCATGGTGGGGAATGTAGCAACAGACAGGCAGCCATGGCACTGGAGCAATAGATGAGAGCTCATATTCTGATTCACAATTTGGAGGTAGAAAGGGACACTGGGACTGGTGTGGCCATTTGAATCATCAAATCCAACCACCAGTGACATATCTCCTTCAAAAAGCCACATATCCTAACCCTTTTGAAACATTTTTTTGAAAGAACTATCTTTATTCAGATCATAAGATAACTAAGACTTTGCAGGTTAAGAAGAGCCACAATGGTAAATTGTATAATCCCAAAAACAAGCCACACATGGCATAAACATGTTTTTTTATAGAGCCATGTGAATAACAATAGCTGAAATAAACTCACTTCTATATGCTACACCTGTGCGGAGTGTAAAAACAAATTCTAAGAACAATTCTGTCTTTTCAACAAACTTATGGCTGTAAGACTCTTGTCTTGTTTTCTTGGATGTTTTTCACAAGCACTCAGAAATCTCACGTGACTCCATTCTTGAACTGTATTCTGACCTCTCCCCCACTTTTAATTTTTTAATAGTAGGATATCCAGAATGGCTTTTACTTGAAATGATATAGATAAATATTATTAGCGTTTGATACATGAGTATTCTATAAGTAAGCAAGGTATATTACAAAAGTGAGAGCATTGTCAATAATATTCTGCCTTCAAGAACAGAGATCCAAACTATGTTCAGTACTATTAGTTACATTATTCTGTTGATCAGAAAAATCTAGAGAATAGCCTGAAAAGAGACCCCTATAAATAGTAGTTCTAGCATCTTGAAGAACATTAGCCAATATTTGCCTTTAATAGAAATATAAATGTTGTGGTGTCTGATCCAAATTGGAAACTATTTAAATCCCAAGGCAGAATAAAACGCGGTCCTTACTCAGATTGATGGAGGAGTATATTACAAGCCAAAGGTCCGGTCGTAAACACAGAGTCATTAATAAAGTAAGTTCTCCCTTAGTGCCTACGTCCTAACCTTGGTCCTGGGCAGCTCTGACTTCTGATGATATGGCTGATATCTCCTTTTACTCATTAGTTGGAAGTTTGCTATCCTTCTGGTGAGGTCCACTGTCTAGTCACTTTTGAAACATTTTAACCAAATAGGGACCAACATTCAAATTCATGAGCCTATAAGGGCCATTCTTTTTCAAACTACCATAACTGGGAACTAACAAAATATATTTTAGGAATATATTCTATTTTCTTATTTTAAAGCAAGATAAGCAGGTACTTGTCTAACCTTGAGAACAAACGCTCAAATGGTGGGACTCATAACTCATCAGCACCTGTTGGAGAATTGCTGGATGCTTAGGCTTTCTCATCAGCTCTAAAACATACCATGTCCTTAATGGATGAGGTGATTACAGACCATACCTCCCAGGAAAAATGCAACCAGTCATTCAAACAGTATCTAATATTTCTTTGACTTCAAAGGATTACTTACAATACAGAATAAACTGGTAAGTATGCAAAGATTATAAAACTCTTTCATCATGTTGGCAAGATATGTCTTTTGTGATCCAGCTTTGGAAGATGTACATAAAAGTACGGCCATTGTCATACTTTTGAGGGGAGGAAGTACCAAGAACTCATCTATGTTGAGATGAGTAAGTTTCAACAGTAACAGCATACCTTCTAAGGAAAGTAGGCTGTTGTCGTTATTCTTAGCTGCCTCCAGAATTTAAAGGTAAGTTCCCATTGCTGAGGAAACCATGCTCCAGGAAGAGAACTTGGAAGCTTCACCACTAAGGACTAAGTTCTAGTAGATACTGAAGGCGCCATGCAACCTGTCAAAGGGAACATAATCAAGAGCCCTACAGTGACCAGCAAGACATAGTGGGAGTCATCTCTCGGCAGCAACCCACAGCTGTCTAACTGGACTAAAGGCCCCCTCAATAGGAGAATATTCATGCATCATCTTGAAAGCTAGTCACCTACTCATGACCGGTGAAGGCATGCAACAGAAGAGAACCTACATTTACCACGTTTTTCGCCAGTACGCTTTCTACAGCATTTTAAGTACTTATTTTATAACTACAGGCAGGAAAGCTCTCAGCCCTCATCCTATACATTTCATTTTAGAGTAGATGGAGACAATTCTAGAAAGCCACCACTGGTCAAAAGGCTGACAACTGACTGTGGGTTGCCAAGCTTTAACTGCTACACCTAAACACAATCCCTACACCTAAGCCTCAGAGAAGAAGGGGAAGAAAGATTGTAGGAGTCAGAGAATCAGGATATTTGCTGTGAGATTATCTTCCATGTAGCATAGAAAAAAACTATACCCATGCAATCTGAACAATATTATACCCTAAACAAGTTTTAATTAATGACACCACTAGTTGATATGCTATCATAGTCAGCGTTCTATTGCTGAAGAGACACCATGACCAAGTCTTATAAAATAAAGCATTTAGATGAGGCTTACAGTTTCAAAAGTTTAATCCACTATTGTTATGGTGGGAAGCATAGGAACATATAGGCAGATCTGGTACTGGAGAAGTAGCTAAGAATTTTACATCTTCAGGGTTCAGGAAGAGAAAGAGAGTGGACCTACTGTGAACTTTTGAAACCTCAAAGCCAACAGCCTGTGACACACGTTCTCCCACAAGGCCCTACCTCCTAATCATTTCAAATAGTGCTATTCCCTGATAACCAACCATTCAAATATATTAGTCTATAGAGGCCATTCTTATTCAAAGCACCACATGTACCAATGAGGATGTGAGAGATCTCACAAAACCCTACTTGTAGATGAAGGGTTATAGGCAATTAACAAGTGTTGAGAAAGGGAGAATCAGTCTTCCATTTGGATGACACCCCTAATTGGTTATATTGCTGGGTAGTTTTATGTCAAGTTGTCACAAGATAATCTGAAAGGAGGGAACCTCACTGAGAAAATCCCTCCATAAGATAGGGATATAAGGCAGTTTCTTAGTTAGTGACTGATAGGGGAGGACCCAGACTATTGTGAGTGGTGGTCTTGGTTTCTCTTGGCTTCTTTAAAAAGCAGGCTAATCAAGACAATGAACAAGTCAATGAGCAGCACTCTTCCGCGGCCTTTGTAGCAGCTCCTGTCTCCAGGTCCTAGCCCTGCTTGAGTTCCAGGCCTGACTTCCTCCTGTGATAGATTGCTATGTGGAAGTATAAGTCAAATAAACCCTTTGCTCCCCAACTTGCTTTAGGTCATGGTGCTTCATCATAGCAATAGTAACCCTAAGTAGGACAGTTATAAAATACAAGTGGTAATTCAACACAAAGGAGAAAAATAACTATTTGCATATTTTAAGAGGCATGTTCCCTAAATATTAATGGGATAACATTACATATATCTACCAAATCTTCCATCCAAGCATCTATCCACTCACTCATCCACTGGTATAATAACAGGAAACAGCGTCAAAAATCAAAATGTAACTTCTCCCAAAAAAACTCTCAGATGACCCATAGACATAATTCATCTCCACACCTTCTTTGACAATCTTCAAATACAAGGTTTATGCTATAAGAAATACTTTTTTTCTGATATTTACCAACTTCTGAAATAAAAAAAAATTACAACCCCTGACTTCCCTTATGTGATTTTCTTTTGTGCCCCATTTTATTGTCACGTACTATTGAATCCATAATTTTGCTACTTGAAAGGATGTTTAGATGTTCTAGAAACACTTTATATTCTACATCAACAATTAAACAATCCAGGATAAATAGACGGAAGAATGATTGTTAAAAGAAAGAGAGATGAGAGTATTTAAATATTTGCCTGCAAATTTCATGATTTCCTTGTTTTTAACAAACGGATGGAACTAGAAAAGATCATCTTGAGTGAGGTAACCGAGAAACAGAAAGACACGCATGGTATACATTCACTTATAAGCATATATTAACCTATAATAAAATCTACAGATCTAAAGAAGGTAAACACTAAGGAGCATCCTAGGGAGGGCGGGTTAAATCTTATTCAGAATGGCAACAGGATAGACACCATAAGTGGTGGAAGAGAAGAAACAGGATGGGGGCCTACTTTAGAGGGTCCTCTGAAAACTCCACCGAACAGGGCATTGAAGCAGATGCTGAGACTCGCAGCAGAACTTTGGGAAGAACGCAGGGAGTCTTTATTTCAGTAACAATTTTCTTATGATTTATTTTTTTAGAACTTTTTAAAATTTGTTCATTATATATCCCAACTGAAGCCTCCTCCCTCAACTTTGAAAGAGATCTCTGTGCAAGTGATCTATGATTGTTTCCTCTCTTTAACTTCATCTGTAGTTTAACAAAATTGTGTTTCACAGAGAAGCAAGCATACTCTCGAAGATATCAAAGCCAGTCTCACAAACAGCAACAGCCAGTCTTCCATTTTGCACTCCCTCTTAAATTGCAAATTTTCCCAGGAAAGCAACTTCTTTCAATTTCATGAACTGTTTACTAGCGGCTCTCCTTTATCTGTTCTCTGAGCAAGTACCACGTGCACATGCTTCATGTATGCCCACACGAGGCCAGTGTTAACGTATGTCTTTCTCTGTAGCCCTCCAAGTTATTTTGTAAGATGAGCTCTCTCACTAAAAACTGAGCTCACCATTTGGCTCAACTAACTGTCAACAAACGTGAGATCCCCATCTTTATCACCTCACCTCACCCTTGCCCTTGAGTGAAGTTTCAGTTGTACACCTGGCTTTACCTCGTATTGTGGGGAACTATACTGTCTGAACAGTATCATGCATTTTACCTGATAAATATATTCTAGACAATTTGGGTATGGTACCAACTCGTAATCTTAGCACCCATGCTAAGGCAGGACAATTGCAAGTTTGAAGCCAGCCTGGGCTATACAGTAAGATTCTATCACAAAAACAAAGCAAGGGAGAATGAAAGGGAGGAAGGAAGGAAAGAAGGAAAGACTGATCTGGGAGATGGAGCTCTCCTACAGGGTTAAAGCATTTGATTTGCATGAGCAAAGCCCTGGGTTCAATCACTACTGATAAAAAACAAAAAACAACAACAAAAAACACTGGAGATTGAAAGACACTAAAATCATTAGGGCAAAGTTTCCCTCAAGTTATAAATTTCCCAGGAGAAAACCTGCTTTAAGAATCATCCATTTTCACCGGTCTCATTCCTGAAAGCTTGAAAGAATGCAGTTTACATGATTGTAAGACAGAATACCTAGAAATCCATAAGTTTCATATCACAGTGAAATAAATAAATATATATTCCCAGCTACGCCTTAAAGACAAGTAAATCTATTTTACTAAATACTGAATTAAATAATGGTACCAGCTAACTATATTTTCTACCAACCAGAAAATGGCAGCATAAATGGAAAATAGAAAACTTCCTTGAATCACATATTATAGATCAAAAGAACTATGGCTTCTCTTTGCCTATTATGCAGAAATGTAGCTGTAATTGTGTTATTTCCTTAAACAAATATTTATATTAAAGACCTTCATTTTATATTCATGTTTTATCATCCAAGTATATTTCAATATAATTGCCCTTTTCCCTATAAAGCCTTCCTGACTGGTATAATCAAATCACTAATATTTATAGGTTAATCCTTCTCTAAATTTTGTAAGAATCACTTCCCAGAATTAATGACTGAAATAAATTATGAACATACAAGTTTATCACTGTTTTATATGAACATCACAGATCAAGTTTGCCCAAAAATGTTACAAGTACACTTCTAAATAATAATTAAAATTTTTGTGTTACTTAAACACAAAATTCCCATAAAGATGAAAGTATTCATCACGCAAATTAGCTAAAAATACAAAGCATTTTGGATTGGACTAGCTCCATGACTCGTGCATTATATCTGTACTCAGCCATTACCAAGCTGCTTTATCTTACAAAAACAATTGAACCTCTATGGAATTTACGTTTTCATCTATAAAATTAAAACATTGAAATAAATCTTTGCTCAAGTCCCCTCACAGTATGTGACTCCAGATCTGTAATTAGTGTCACTGTTTGAAATTCCCTCCATAGACTCATGTTTCGAATGCTTGCTCTCCAGCTGGCAGTATTGTTGTGGGAGGTTGCAAAAACTTCAGAAGGTATGGCCTAACTAGAGGAAACAGAGGACTGGGATTTACAAGGTCATGCTCAGAATGGACTACTCGCCTGTGTTCATTAATGAAGAAATACACCTACTGCCATGTGCCTAGTCCAATTGGATGGGGACAAGTGACCATGACCTCAACAATCTGAAACCTGGAGTCAAAAAGAACCGGTCCCTAACATGTTGTTTCTGGGGGTTATTTGGTCACATAATGCAGAAAAGTAACTACTGTAAGGAGTTTATAAAATCTGAAGTGAGATGGAGAGGTTATTGTGTTGATATTTAACCCTATCCTTTGGCCGAAGCAAACGTTCTGTGCTTCGTCAAGGCTGCTGTTGTCAAGCCATGTAAACTCTAGGGTATCTGAAGCTATTTCATTTTCCTGGTGGGACAAATGTGTTTCAGTTGAATTCTGACAGGTTTCTGCAGCCTTCTTCCTTCAGGACAGCAGACTGCTGCTGTCTGCCAAGATGCCAATGGAAGTGATAAATGCTTCCGGTGATTAACTCGTTTGTCAATAAGAAGAGGGTCATTTGGATGCATAAATTCTATACCTATATATTTTTTTCCTTTCTTAATGCTTTATTTCTTTTTATTTCAGGTGCATTGGCATTTTGTCTGCATGTCTGTCTGTGTGAAGGTGTTGGATCCCATGGAACTTGAGTTACAGACAGTTGTCAGCTGCCATATGGGTGCTGGGAATTGAAACCAGGTCCTCTGGAAGAGCAGCCAGTGCTCTTAGCTGGATGGTCATCTCCCCAGCCCACCATACCTATAATTCTACACTTGCCTAAAATATATATAATCCATATATACACTGAGATAAAACAGAAATTACTGAGAAAAAAAGAGTATATTCTCTAGATAAAAGATACACATATATATTTGCCATAAGTTTCTCTAATGTATGGAGAACAGCCTAATAATGAAACACATAAAAATAATATACTTGAAAGTCTCCCTATTTTTAAAATTCTCATCTTAACACTTTCAAGGCAGATATTTCCTCATATAAACCTAAATGCCAATTTAGCATAACTATAGATATACATATGTATATTTTATATGCGTATTATAAGTATGATAGAAATACAGTATAGGAATAAATTAAAATTATTTTAAACTGTAATACATTTTTAAAGCAGTAGAAATTCAAAAGATTTTTTTTTCTGGAGGGCAGTAATGTGATGAATTACAGCAAATAGGCTGTAGCAGCCCTTGGAGGAAATACCCACTGCTCTCTTTAGCTTTCATTGAGGAACTAAATAAACAAACCACAAGCAGCAGGGGTAGTTTTCCCTCTGGAATGAGATTGTTATAGATATATTAAGGAATAAAACATATGCTATTAGATACGGATGGTGAATAATTCATGTGTGCTATCAAAGGAGCCAACCAACTGAGACTTTTCTCAACTAAAATTCTCATTTTGGTCTTTGTGCTTGTTGCAATCAGTAGACTTAATATTTAGGGTAAGTGAAAATAAGGTTGACTAAAGAGTTATAAAACTAAAAAAATAAAATAAAATAAAGCAGAATATAAGCCAATCCTGATAGATTTCTCTACATAGAATGAATGTTTGTAAAGCAATGGGACATGCGTCCAGTCTCTTGTTACCATTTAAGTGATGTGTTGGTAATTCATTCATATTAATTTTTAGTTTCACTCTTTGAGGAGAGAGGAAAAGTAGATCAACAAAACTTGTACAGAGAACTGGTGGAATAGTTACAGGAATGTTTCTATTGTAAATACATTCTAAAGGATATAGGAATGGAAAGATCTTACACATTCTACTAAAAAAAAATAAAGACACATAAGGACAAGCAAGATTGTGTTTGGAAAAAGCAGCTACACAGTCATAAATTAAAGAATTTAAAGTGTAGCATTTCTTAGCACAAAAATAATACTGAAGGTGACTTAAATGAGGTTGAAGATAGGTACTTCCTCTATAAGTGCTTCATTGTAAGAGGCATCATTGTCTGTTGCCTAGCACAGCATACTGCAATGAAAAGAAGGTGGTAGAAAGAGTGTACAAGCCAGAGGCAGTCGACGACTCCAATCAAACATCTAGACGCCTCAGGGCAACACGTATGAACTCGCAGTAGTTCAAACATGTAGTAACAAACATGGTAGGAGACCAAGCCAGACTAAAACTAGCATGGAGAGGGAGTAAGGCACACAATCCACCCCTCACTTTGGAGCTATTGTCTACTCTTAACTGCTGGGACAAGAAGAAAAAATTTTATTCTAAAAAAATGTAGCCTTAATACATGGACCACTCTCCAGTAGAAGAGGGCAGACCCAAGAATGTTTGAGCAGCAGAATGTGTCTTTAAGGTTTAAAAACAAAACAAAACAAAACAAAACAAAGCTGATGATCAGTAAGCTGAGTGAATCTCAGAAGAATGGACGAATATGGGTAACGGTGGAATTTGAACAAAGTATTTATTTTGAAACTCTCAAAGAACTAATAAAGAAGCTAAGCAAGGAGGACCCTGGGTAAGACTATCAATCCTCAGAAAGGCAAACAGGACTAACATAGAAAGCTCAACAGCAGAGTTGACTATGTTCTAGTTTAAGATAATTTGAATTGATGTGGTAAGGCCCTTTTGTTTTGTTCTTCTAAAAATCATCAGCAGTTTATTGCTCTCGACAACAACTGGTATAAATCTGTTTTGTGGGTATTGATGTAGAGGTTTGGTTTCAATCTTGAATTTATGCAACGTATTATAGAAACTTCAAGAGCATCAGTAAAAATGCTTTAGCAGAATGGCTTTGAAAGTCCTTTCATAAATTTGCAGTAGCCTCAGGAAAGGATGTGGCTGTATACAGGCTGGTAAACGAGATTAAAGCCAATATTATTTAAGTCTTCTGCTGACATCTGAGTTGCTTTATAAGGACATCAGAGTTGACAGTTTCTACCATTTTCCCTATTAAATATTAAATGATGTCTGCACATCAAAATTAGAATATTCACAATCAAAAATGTCAAAATACATAATTAAAACTACTGGTTACAAAATGGTCAGCTCAATCCTCATCTGGGTCCTCCAGTAAGGGGACTGATTTTGACGTGGACTTCGATGCCTGCTTTTTGATCACTCTCCCCTGGTGTGGCTTCCTTGCCAGGCCACAGGAAAAGAGGATGTGCTCAGTTCTAATGCTACTTGATTTGTTGTGTTGGGTGAGGAAGGAGCCTCATCTTCTCTGAGGAGTAGTAGAGTAGAAAAGGGGAAAGAGGGAGAGAGGATGACATGGGGAGAAGAGGAGGGAGGGGACTGTGATCAAGATGTAAAATGAATAAATAAAAATTTTAAAACAAACAAAAAAACCTACTGGCTATATATAATCGTCTAAAAGATAAAACCCCATTGATAGGTGTTGAGTTTCATTTACAAAAACAATGCATGATGATTTCGGAACGTAAAATTTGAAACATGTATGAACACTAACATGTAACTGTGAATATAAACTACCAGCAGCATGGTCATGTTATTAACTTTCTTCAGTGAGAAAAAAACCCATAAAATTTTAGCAAACAGTAATTACATCAATAAAAGTTAAACTAATTATTAATCTAATCTTCAGAACTTTTTAATTTAAATTGTTTTGTAGGCCTCAAGTCAAATTTAAAAACTGGATACTATGAAATTGAAGAATATATCAGAAGACAGAAAGATCTCCCATGCTCATGGGTCAGTAGTATCCACATAGTAAAAATGATCACTATAGTTCAGAATAATTCCCATCAATATGCCCACACGATTCCTTACAGATCTTGAGAGAACATTTCTCATCTTCATATGGAAAAACAAAAAACCCAGGATAGCTAATCCTGAATAGTCAAAAAACTACTGGAGGTCCCATCATTTTCAATTTCAAGCTGTGCTACAGAGATATAGTAATAACAACTGCATGATATTGGCACAAAAACAGAGAAGTTGACCAATGGAATTTCACTGAAGACTGAGACATAATACACATACCTGTGGACATCTGAATTTCAAAAATGACACCATCTTAAACAAATGGCACTGGTCAAACCAGATGGCTGAATGTAGAAGAATGCAAATAGATCCATATTCTTCATCCTGCACAAAGTCTAACTCCAAGTGGATCAAAGACCTCAACATAAAACCAGATACACTGACTGAACCTGATAGAAAAGAAAGCGATGGTAGCTTTGAATACATTGGCACAGGAAAAGACTTCCCGAAGAAAACACCATTAGCATAGTCACTAGATCAACAATTTAAAAGTGGGACTCCATGAAACTGAAAATCTCTGTAAGGCAAAGGACACAGTCCATCAGACAAAGAGGAAGCATATGAAATGGGAATAGTTTTTACCAACTCCACATCATATAGAGGACTAATATCCAAAGTTTGTATAAAAATTCAAGAAATTAAATATTAAAAATGACATATAATCCAATTAAAAATGTGGTACAGAGGCGGGTGGATCTCTGTCAGTTCAAGACCAGCCTGGTCTACACGGAGTCCTTACCCCTACCTTCTAGTCTCTTGAGTGTGGGAAGGAACTCTGCAAGCTACTGAAAGAGAAACAGACACCAACCAAGCCACAAGACTTTGACCTGCAATCTGTACTGCCTGTAAATTATACCAGGGTAATGGTGGCACAAAACTTGTGGAAGTAGCCAACCAATGTCTGAGATGACTTAAGCCCCACTCCATGAAAAGAAACCCATATGCAATTCTACTTGGGTATCCAAGATCCAGAGACTAGATAGCCCAGAGACCTTGGGTAAAACAAACACTATACTAATCTAAAAAGGAACATAGCTCAACAAATCAATGAGAATATGAGCTTACAGAGATTGAGGAAGCAAGCACAGGGACTCCATGGGTCTGCACCAGGTCCTCTATGAGTATATTATAACTTTTAGCTTAGCATTTCTGTGGGACTCCTGACTGTGAGAACAAGTGGGTCTCTGCTCTTGTGTCTGTTCTTGGTACTCTTTTCCTGCTGCTGGCTTGCTGTGTCCCAAATTCAATGACTGCTTTTGCTTCATTTTATTATATTTCATTTTGTCATCTTTGTGTGTTATATCTTAGAAATCTGTTCTTTTCCAATGAGAGACAAAAAGAAAGGGGTGCTAGAGGTTAGGGGGTAAGTAGAGAGAATTGATGGGATAATAGAATTAGTATCTTATTGCTGGGGAAAATTTACTTTCAATAAAAAATAATAACAATGTAGTCTTGGGTAAAATCACACATGTATATAATGTATTTAAATCCCCCAATTCCCCTCCACCTCCTCCCAGACTTAATTTTTTCTCCTTATCTACATGAAATTTTATAGATAAACAAGGAAACTGGCAGATAATGAGTTCTTAGGCTTTTTTTAACTTCATAATGTAAGAAAAATATTCTTTCTTATGAAGAAGGTAATCCATGCATGATATAGCCATCCAAAACAACAGCAAAATAAAAGCACTTCACAACATTGTTAAAATAGATATCCCCATGATCATTGCTAATAAAGTTAGAATAAATGGTACAGACTCTGAAGATATAAAGGTTACACAGAAAAATTATGTCAAAGAAATGAGATTAGTAGCCATTGGATTGGGAAGGAGAGTTTGAGCCTGTCGAGACATTTCCTGTCTAATTTGTATCATTTTGTAGAACCAAGCTTTAAAATAAAAATAAAATAAAGACACACTATCAACTTCCTGATTCATTCTTTTCATTTGTTGCTCACTGCTTTTGCTCCTTATCCGAAAAATTCTATTTTAATGAAGACCCTGTATATGTTTGAAAATTTAAGGATGTACTGATAGAATCAGCACACCAAATGAGAAATGTAACCAAACACAGGGAATGATATGGATCAAACCAAAAATGTTCATCAACGCTAAATACAGACATTAATTTTTAGTTTTATGTTTAAAATAGGTGCTATAAAAGGCTTAATAAAAGAATAAGATCATTGGTTTGCATTGTTATGTATTATTTTAATTCTATTACCTGGTTGACAAGGTGGCTCAGCACTGGTAAAGTCCTTGTAATGCAAATTGGAGGACCAGGGTTTGATCCCCATGAGCTTCCTGTTGGAAGGACAGAAGCCAGCCCTGAACACAATGATTCACATTCACATTCAAACACACACACACAGTAATAATTGTAAAAAGTGTAATCACTATATAAATGTATTCAGTGACCATTAAACTGATGTTTTCAAAAAAAATACACTAAACAAATTAAAGTCACTACACTATACAAGATTCAAAGATGCAACCAAAAATGTTATTTAAGTATCTTAGATTTCATCTTACAAGATAAATTGAGAGCCCAGATTTCATAAGTAACTGATAATTTACAAGGACTTATTCATGTAAAAATTTAGGATTTGTACATGTATGTATTAGCTTTTACTAGTTCTTAATGAATTTATTCATCATAAAATTATTCCATTAACATTAAAGCTGCAGTAATAACTTACTTTTTAGTCAAGAGAATTTACTCTAAGACTTAGTCAAGAGAATTTACTCTAAGACCTTTCTTCAAACATTCAAATGTGCCTACTTAAGTCCTCAGCTGACGTTTAAAGTAGTATCAGCCCAAACAGCATGCTGGGTCTTAAAGGTATTTGGATGTCTAAAAGCTACCATAGTGCCATCTCTAGGGATAGCAAAGCAGCATACACATGTAGCTTTCATACTTGTTATCCTGAAGCTAGCAATTTAAAATATAAACCATGATCTAAGTGGTGTAGCTGTGTTACAATATACTATTTACCAACTTGCTCTCAGCAATGGTCAAGAAAAGGATCCTTGAAGTTAACTCTCTATATCGACCCAAAATAAGCAACAATAAAACTACACATAATAAAGGATAAAATACTTCTGAAATAAATATTTTCATAAAAAATGGACTACGGCAGCACCATGACACAGCTATTAATCTTCCAACAGTGCTATTTTCTTCATGAGAGAACATGCAGTTGATTGAACCCATTAGCAGCTACATTCTAAATTAATTACATGGGTTCTTTGGTTTGGTTTTGTAACCACTGTAATGAAAAGATAACATAATTATGTTAAAAGATTCAATGAGTATTTCACAAAAATAAAAGGGAAAATTTGAAAATTGAAACAAAAATATTTTTAACATGCATATATTTATCCCTTCCCCCCCTTTAAGACAATCAGCTACTGTGATACGCACATGATTCTTCTTTATGTGTTCATTACGTATCTAGAGGTAATTGAAATATACAACTACTCATCTGTGCTTAATCTGTGCAACTTGTAAGAGTTCAGTGGACTAGATGGTTCATGTTTAGTGCTAAGGATCACATAGGAGGCTTTGCATAGGCTAGACAAGCCCTCAACCACTCATCCACATCCCCTGCCTCTTTTAAGTTGATAATAATTGTTGCTCTATATCCAGTATTACACTGAATTCCATAGCAACTGTCTTTCTGTCTTAAAATGACAGCACTATACACCTTTTTCATCATTAATACATTTCATAAAGTATCAAATAGTGCTGGTAAACACTGAGATGGAGCGAGTCTTTTCTTCTCTTGCTTTATAAAATGACAGAATCAGTGGAATAAACACTAAAAAAAGTACAATACAAACCTTAATGAACAAAACAAAAACCTGTAAAAAGCATTTGAATTAGAAAAAAATTTAAAGCTATAAATTTTATATAGTACTTAAATTAAATCCAAACATTAAACTTAAGTTTAGAATCTTAAATCTAAAGAATCTACTGTACAAACCTGTTTTAGCCTAATGCTTCTTAACTATAGTCTCTGTAACACATTCCATACATAACGTTGATGGACCCTGACAGGTACATAATCTGTAGTGTGAAAATATGAATTTTGAGATAAGTTTGCTTACCGTGTTGACTTTTTAAATTCACTAGGTACTAAAAGATGATAGAATTTCTCAGTGAGGGAAAGCAACAGCTCTCCAGGGTACAATACCCTTTCCAAACCTATGTTAGTGCCTATCACATATTAACCTGTAGATGTGTTATAAATCATCAAGGAAAGAGAGAGAGAAAGAGAAAGAGTCAGGGAAAGCACATAAGAATGTCTTTCAAGAATTCTTTTTCTAAGGCCTCAGGAGAAGTCTCCTATAACTGATCCCAACAAGCGTCATACCTTCTGGTTATCTAGGAAGCACAAATGATCCATGTAATGAAGCACTGAATTGTTGCTTGCCTGCGAACGTGGGGAGAAGAAAAACTTTTCAACTGCAATAGAAGAAAAAGACTACTGATGCAAAGGTGTGCATTCCAGATTTTCTACCCAGGTATGTATGTGAAACATCACTGAAGGTTTTTTCAATAACCAAGGAATAGTCAAGTATGTATATTATTTTTTAAAATTATGTGAGATTCAATTTACACAGTGTGTTTTGGTCAGTGAAAAGATTGAACATAAGAAGAGGGTTATTCTGCTTTCTCTTGTATAATCAGAATTTATTTTATTCACTGAAGTGTGAAAATGAGCCATTTAATAACTTAGTGGGACTATTATGGAAAAAATAAGGGTCTTAGAATATGAGCATCATAAAAGTGGCATTTATAGGTACAATAATTTTATTTTGTTTTACTAGAGGACTCTGAGGTAAAAGTATAAAATATAAAAATCAAGACAGGACTTTTTTATACTAACAAAATATTTTAACTTCATTCACTGTCTTTTAAGGAAATGTATGACATTAAAACTAAATAATACCACTATTAAAAGTACACATTAGAAGAAAACAGGAAACAACCTAGGAACCTTCTACAGAGGGCTACTGAAAGCCAGAAGAAGAAAACAGGAAACAAAGTAGGAACCAACCACAGAGGGCCTCTGAAAGCCTCTGCCCTACAGACTATCAAAGCAGATACTGAGCCTGATGGTCAACTGTTGGGCAGAGTGAATGGAATTTTATGTAAGAAGTGGGAAATAGTAAGAGCTGGAGAGGACAGGGTCCCCACAAAGAGAGCAACAGAACAAGAAAATTTGAACACAGGGAACTTCCCAGAGACTCATACTCCAACCAAGGACTATTCATGGAGATAACCTAGAACCCCTGCACAGATGTAGCCCATGGCAGTTCAGTGTCCAAGTGGGTTACATAGTAATGGGAAGAGGGACTGCCTCTGACATAATCTGACTGGCCTGCTCTTTGATCACCTCCCCCTGAGGGGGGAGCAGCCTTACCAGGCCACAGTAGAGGACAATGCAGCCACTTTTGATGTGAACTGATAAACTAAGATCAGAAAGGAGAAGAGAACCTTCCCTATCAGTGGACTTGGGGAGTGGCATGCATGCAGAAAGAGAAGGGAGGGTGGGGTTGGGAGGGGAGGAGGGAGGGGCCTATGGGGAGATACAAAATGAATAAAGTGTAATTAATAAAAAAAATAAAAAAAATACACATTAGAGCATTTCCCCACATTCTAACCCTTTTCAGACAAACATCTCTGCCATTCTCAGACAAACACAACCTTTAATATTGTCTGTGGCTTAAGAATTGTAGCCCTGCCACTTTAAGTGTGCAATTTAATTGATTAGGGCATTGTAAATATCTTTATCATTTGTATTTTAAAATTACTTGGCTAGAACTAGGTTATTTTAGGTGGGCAACCAAAAATGACATTTGTTTTCACGTGCATGGTCATCAGCTCAGAAGAGATAGTCTTGGTTCTCCACTGTTTCCTCATCCCACACCACAATCACTATCTCTAGGAACACTTAATACATGTGTCAAAGTTTGGCTATGAATTTCAGTATATGTTTTGATACCCTGCTGGGTAGAGTCTTTCAGAAGCCCTTTATGATAGGTTACTGTCTTGTTCCCTGTTTACTCCCTCTTTTGATATCCATCTCGTTTACCTTTCTGAATGAAGATTGGGCTTCTTACCAGGGTCTTCCTTCTTAATTAGCTTCCTTAGGTGTACAGGTGTTAGTATGATTATCCTATATTATATGTCTAATATCTACCTATAAGTGAGTATATACCATGTGTGTCTTTCTGCTTCTGGGGTGCTTCAAGCGGATAATCATTTCTAGATCCCACCATTTGTTTGCAAATTTCATGATTTCTTTGTATTTAATTTCTGAGTAGTATTCCATTGTGTCTTCTTTTTGTAGGGTGCAGGGAATCTTATGAAAGAAAGGGGAGATAGAAAGACACGGAGGGAATAGGAACTCCACAAGGAGAGCAATAGACCCAAAACATCTGCGTGCAGGGGTCTTTTCTGAGACTCATACTCCAAACATGGTCCATGCATGGAGATAACTTAGAACAGCTGCACAGAAGTACCCCATGGCAGCTCAGTGTCCAAGAGGGTTTCCCAATAATAGGAACAGGGACTGTCCCTGACATGAACTCATGGGCTGGCTCTTTGATCGCCTCCCCTCCAGGGGGAAGCAGCCTTACCTCTCCATAGAGGAAGGCAAAGAAGTCAGTCCTCATGAGACATGATAGACTAGGGTCAGATGGAGTGCGAAGAGGACCTCCACTATCAGTATACTGGGGCAGGGGCATAGGAGAAGAAGAGGGAGAGATGGTGAGATTGGGAGGGGTGGAGAAGGGTGCTACAGCTAGGATACAAAGTGAATAAATTATTATTAATAAAAGAAATACATGTGTCAATGAAGTATGCCATTGTCAGAGAGAGGAGCCATGGAGTTGACAATTAACCATTTTGGGACCTTTTAGCCGTAGAATAAGAACATGCACTGCTCAATATTAAAACACAATTTTGTGTTTTTAACATGTGACACATAAGACGAAGCAAATTAAGAAAAAAGTGGCATCTGCTGCTTGGTTTTTAACACTTTCCTATCTATGATCAATCTCTTCCTCAAAGTCCCTGATTCTCTTTGGCTTTGTGATACAGCAGATAAACAAAATGTGTGATCACCCTCAGGGCACTTAGTGTGCTGTAAATGTGAGGAAAAGTAGACACATAACTAACTAGTAATAGAGCCAATTGATTTTTATTTAGTTCTGAAACAAAAATACAAGCTACCTCAATAGTGGGGAGTTAGAGTCGATCAATGACTAAAAATATTTACTTCTCCATTAAGTTGCTTTAAATATGCAGAAAAATACTTGTTTTCTGATACAGAATGTCAGAATAAGAAAGCACAAAGTACTAGCATGAGAAGCTCAGTGAAACAGAATATTTTGCATGGTTATCATTTATGTGGTTCCAATAAATAATAGCACTTTACTATTTACCAAATCTATGTGGTAAATGGCTAAACAAATGCAAATAAGTATTGGGATGATACAGCTCTAAAGTTTTTAAAAAGAAAAATGAGTAAATGGGCCATGAAAACTGAAATAAATTGATTAATTGTTCTGGAACAGAAGGTCAGAGTCTGCACAAAACAGAACTTTAGAAAAACTGGTATTCTTTGTTTTATGTTGTGCATGTTTCTATATGCACATTTTTAAAAACTCATGGCAGTGAAAGAATTTCTTTGAAATGAGCTAACTCAACACAAGTTATGCTCTATTAGAAATAATCTGGATTTTAGTTATCAAGCTTCTCTTCTCTTCTCACATCTATTCTAAAGTTTCTATTAAAGCAAAAAAAATTGAAAATGAATATAATTTTGCTCTCCAGATTCTGAATATATGACATTTCTCATTCTGAAATGAGTATAAGTCTTTAAAATTAGCAATCAAAGAACTCTGAGAGCGGACAGTGAAACAAACTGCATAATGATTTTAAATCACTAGAAGGAATTGCTGCCAATCAGTTAATTGTAATTATGCATTGTGCAAGCTCAAAAGGAACCTGAAATGGAAATTGTTTCTTATTCAAACACTTAAAAATAAATTTAGGATGTTGCAAACTTCATGAATTTTGAGTAGTCCTTGTGCTGTCTATTACCTCCCTCAAACCATGAAGACTGTTGATTTTTAAAAGAAAATGGTGGTACATTTCTATCTCTGTAAATATGTTTTAGATTATTTGTTTTAAATGCAAATATACAGTCCGAGGAATTGATCATGTATCTCCTAGGACTCTCCACTAAATGCTGTAGTCAAAATAAATAGTCCTGGATATTTTTGAAAAATGCCAAAACAAAAGGTAATTTATAATATCACTGATCTTACATAGTGTTATATCTCTAAGGAAAAATAAATTCAAGCAAAAACTGAGGTGAAAAATAAAGAATACATTCCCAAGGCAATCTTTTGGTATTGAAAGTTCCAAATTTCCAAAAGAATAGACAGAGGTAGTGGCTGAAGACAGAGGTAGGAGAGGGGGCACAGAGAGTTAAGAGGATAAGGATCACACCTGGGGAGAGAAAGGGGAGGAGGACAGTTGGCCTGTAGAGAGAAGAGAAATGGAGGGTGGGGGTATCTCTGTGGGAAGCAGGAGACCTAAGTCAGGGTAGGCCTATGCGATAATATGAGGGGGATTCAGGTGTGACTCCTAGCAGCAGAAGCCATGGACACTAAAGAGGATACCTTCTAATTCGACTATCCTCCTAGTAACTCCAATCCACCCATAAAAAATTCAACTCCAAATTTATCCTGCCTGCAAGATAGGCAGGGATAAAGACAGAGCAGAGACTGAGGGAATGCCCAATGAATGCCTGACCTAACCAGATCTTACAGGAGAATGCCATCCCTGACACTATAAAGGGAACTCTGCTAAGCTTGCACACAGGAGCCTGACAGAGTTGTCTTCTGAGAGAAGACCCAGAAGAGCCTCACAGATGCTGAGACTCACATCCAAACATTGGGTGATGCTTAGGGAGTCTTGTGGAAAAGTGGGAGGAAAGAGAAAAGGGCCTGGAGGTGACAGTGACTCCACAAGACCAACAGAGCCAACTAACCAGGGCCCAGAGGGGCTGGCTGACACAAAAGCATCAACCAAGAACCACCCAAGGACTGAACATAGACCCGCTACAAAGATTGGCAGATGGACAGCTTAGGCTTTAGGTGGGTCCTCTAGTGAGGGAAGTGGGACTACATGGGACAAGGACTCACTTGTCAGCTTTTTGACCACTTCTCCATTTCCAGGACGGCCTTACCAGGCCACAGGGGAAGGAGACATGTTCAGTCCTGATGCAACTTGATAAGCTGAAGTGGATGGAAGGAAGCTCCCCTTTTCTAAGGAATAGGCAAGGGGGGAGGGGAAGGAAGAAAAGATGGGACTGGGAGGGGAGAAGGGATGTAAAGCAAATCATAAATAAATTAATTGAAAAGAAAAAGAAAAATAAAAAAGAAAAGAATCTCCAAAAGGAACACTATCCCAAAAGAAGCTGACAAAAAAACAAAGCCTGATGCTGATGTTTTGTAAACAAAAACAGCTTCAGAAAAAAAGAATAATAATCATCTAGCATAATTCATATTTTTAGAAAGGTGACTGCTTTAGGATAAACAAATACTGTGAGTAAATAATCTCGGCTAAATGGCAACAACGTGCTTAGCAGTACAAATCACACAATGATGTCCTTGTGAGAAAAACAGTGTGTTAAGTGTGGAGCGGCAGGCAGAAAGAATTTCTTGCTGAAGAAAATACCCATGACATAACGTGTACATAGTATGTAGAAGTCATCTCAAGCACAATTTGGCCTCCCTCCCTTCCATCCACGTGTGAACTGAGCCGTTGCTTTTAATGACAGAGGCATGCCTAAGGGAAAGTTGTTTGGGTTTTTTTTTTGTTTTTTTTTCAGATTATCGGCAATTAACAGAATATTGATTCTTTGCTTATATATGCAACACTTAAAGTTTTAAGAAGCTTAGGCCATTCATTTAAAGAATTAGGTAGGAACTTGAATATTTTAATGGAATATAGCAAATTTATAGACTTTTTAAGTAATACCTACTAAAAGGATTAAAATTGTGAAAATAATAAATTTTCAAAATCAATGGACCTTGCATTTTAATCAAGGCAACTCAGTTTCATATTACCTACTACTGATATTTTTCAAAGGCAGTTTAATACTAGTGTGCTTATAATGTATGCCCATAACTTAATTCCTAAGTTGCCGGAGGCCAGTAACCAACTAAACTTAACTCAGACATTTGATACTTTAAAGAGGTTTCTTTAAAGTTATGGATATCAATCAAACTGTTGGAAACTGAAAAAAAATCAGATGACACATATTGATCAAATGCATTAAATTATTTACTCAATATCAGTTTCTTACAATGGGCTTTAGTTTAAAGCAAGAGATGAAAGATTGAATAAATTTCTAAATTGTTATGATGAAGCTGTGGAGCAAAATTATGAAAAGTATCACCTAGCAACATGATCAGAAAGAGGAATGTAGATATGGACTCAGTGGAAAAATATTAAGTTCAGGAGTTGTCCCAGTGCATACAAAATTTGAAAATGCTGCTTACATTCTGAGAAAACAACATGAAAATATAGAGCTCATAAATACACAACTATTACTATTTATAATGACATGAAAAGAATAGTGAGGTAAACTTCATATTTGAATTACTGAATTCATTTTAAAAAATTTCCCCAAATACATATGTAGATACATAAAACTCTGTAGTTGCACTATGGATCAGCCCACTACATGCTTTTACATGCATAAAATATATGACAAGGCTGAAGAACACTTGTTACTTCATGTAACATGTTAACAAAGAATCTTTTCAGTTGTTTTTTTTTTCATATTTTCCTTATATAGCTTAATATTCAGGTGTGGGAGGACAGTGACAAGCTATTTTCTGTTTCTCAGAAACTGGTGAGTAAGCTTACAGCCTGGGACAAAGGCTCACTAACTCTGAAGAAAATGATCTTTCTGTAAGCATTGAAGCCACTGTTCCAAGACAAAATCACCTACCCTTCTCCATCTCTAAGATATAAATACCCCAAGATTCAAGGCTTCCCTAAGTGTGAGATGTTTTGAAAAAGAATGATTCCTAAAAACTGGAGGCTTTACCAAGAACGGGAAATTGTCATTTTTCTTATTTTCTTTTTTATGAAGATGTACTTCAATGAAAAGTTCCCTGCTTGTCCCTTTACATTATTGAACAAGAAAAGGGATACAATAAAATAGCTTTCATCCCTACCCAGTGCCAGAACAGGGATGAAAGGTTACCATATAGGTCAAGAGAAAGGATCTTCTTAAGTCCTCCTGCTGGGACTCCACCCAAGAGAGACCATTAAAGAGATGTTAACCTGAAGGAGCTGAAAGGTTGTTTGAGACAGAGATAAAATGAGATAAAGAAGGACTAAAGTGAAAGAAGACCTCCTTTGTCAAGGGGCAAACTGGAAACATGTCTCCAAGCTACTGATTAGTGTGAAATGTACCCCAGGCTGGCCATAGAGAAGGTCATGTTATCCAGAAAATCTCTCATCACTAGGAAAGGAAAGATTGCTTCTTCCTCAGGCACTCTGTCTCTCTGTGCTCTGGAGCAGCCAGTTTTTGAGGAGAAGATCATCGCCCAGGTATGGATTACATGCAGAATACAAGTGTTACTCGAAGAAGTCATTCCTCACTGAGGTCTGCACAGGATGAAATGAAAGTTGGGTGCAAAGTGGTCTACCTCCTTAGAACTGAAAGAACTATGAAATAATGGGATTTTTCCCCAAGCTAGTCCTGAAGAATGGAAAAGAAATTTTCAAGACCATTGTTGAACATTGTTCAACAACAAGACCACTTAACATTTTGTATTCCACTATCAACTGAATTAAGAGTTTAAAAAAAATCTTTCCTTGTAAATGTAAATGCTAAACATTTAATATCTTATAAATATTATTAACAACAGCATTCTTTTTAAAATTGTGTGTGTTACAGCATGCTTGTAGAAGTCAGAGAATACCTCAAAATAGTTCTCTCCTTCTATAGATTGAGCTCAAGCAGTCAGGCCTGCCAACAAATGTCTTTACTCACTGAGCTCAGTGCTATGAGTTGGTTTTTTTTTTTTTTTTTTTTTGCTTCTTTTTTGTTATTATCATTTATTACAATTCATTCAATTTGTATCCTGGCTGTGGCCTCTCCCTCATCTCCTTCCAATCCCACCCATGCTCCCTATTCTTCTCCTAGGTCCCTCCCCTAGTCCACTGATAGGGGAGGTCCTCCTCCCCTTCTATCTGACCCTACCCTTATCAAGTCTCATCAGCAAGTTGCATTGTCTTCCTAAGCAGTAACTAAATTGTACTTGAGAAGTCCCTTAACCTAACAGTTTCTATGGAGTAACATGCTCTAGAAAAAAAGAAGAGATGAATAAATAAATAAATTTTTATTAGTATGAAGACTATTAGAAACATAGCTTCTTGGAGTCAGTAACTTTTTCCCCCTTTTCATCTGCATAATCTTTCAGCATCATCAAAACAATAACTCATGTTCCATGGAGAACAACAGTTTAGATGACTGATCCAGATGGATTAATCTGAAACATAAAATTCCAATAACCTTGAAGAAATTTTCTCAATTATGGAGCTGTAGTCAGGGAATCTTCTAGCTGTGGGATTGTCACAGAACACAAAGTAAGAATCTTCTCTACACATTTCTGACAGATGGACACTCAAGCTCTATTTCTGGTGATCACCGTCCTGCTGAGAAGGGAGCAGTGCCCTCTCTGGCATACTCACTCCTCCTCTCATGTATCTGCATTCACTACTACCTAATGAAGTAAGTTCAAGTGATTATGTTGGAAGAGAAGGGCAGGAAGAGGAAGATTATATGAAGCCTTGTGTATTGTCATAATACATGCTAAAGATTTTCTTCTGGATATTAGCCCTCTGTCAAGTATAGAATTGGTGAATTCAAGTATAGAATCTGCAGGCTGTCGTTTTGTTCTGACAACAGTGTCCTTTGCTTTACAGAAGCTTTTCAGTTTAATGAGGTCCCATTTATTGATTGTTGATCTTAGAGCCTGTGTTGTTGGTGTTCTATTTAAGAAGTTGTCTCCTGCGCAAATGAGGTCAAGGCTCTTACCCACTTTTTCTTCTAATAGGTTTAGTGTGTCTGGTTTTATGTTGAGGTCTTTGATCCACTTGGACTTTAGTTTTGTGCAGAGTGATAAATATGTATCTATTTCCATTTTTCTACATGTAGATATCCAGTTAGATTAGCATCATTTGTTGAAGATGCTATTCCCCCCCCCATTTGTTTTGGCTTCTTCATCAAAAATCAAGTATCCGGAGGTGTGTGGGTTTATCTCTGGGTCTTCTATTCGATTTCATTGATCCACCATTCTGTTTCTCTGCCAGTAACAGATCTTCTGGAGGTATCTCCATCCCTAATCTCAAGCTATACTATAGAGCAATAGTAATAAAAAAACTGCATTGTAAAGATTTTCTTCTAAGTTTCAGTCATATTTTGAAAATTATATTAACCAATTCTGTGTTTTGATGGTCATTGTGGTGCCAGGAAAGGTCTTTAGATTCTTCTTGCTAAATATTACTAACTTGTCTATGTGTAGTTCAGTTAAACAAAATTCTGCTAAGGTGAATTGGAACTAGTAAAATGCATCTATCTTATTCAGTTCCTAAGGGAAGAATTTCTTTGTTGTTTTCTTGTTTTGTTTTATTTTTTAACTTATCTCAAAACCTAACTACCAGTAGGAGACTTTGCAGTCTCTCCTAGAACATTTCGAACACTTTTTCATTATTAGTATTATTTTTTTATTACAATTTATTCACTTTGTATCCTGGCTGTAGCACCCTCCCCATCTCTTTCTCTCCTATCTCCCCACCCCCACCCCCACGCAGTCCACTGAAAGGAGAGGTCCTCCTCCCCTACTATCTAACCCTAGCCTATCAAGTCTCATCAGGACTGTCTGGATCCTCTTTTTCTGTGACCTAATAAGGCCACCTCACCAGGGGTTGTTGATCACAGAACAGGCAACCAAGTTCATGCCAGTGACTACCCCTGCTTCCTTTATTAGGGAACCCCCATGGAGACTAAACTGCCCATGGGCTACATCTGTCAACAGAACAAAACAACAGCTTTCAGACTGGGAAAAGTTCCTCACCAACCCTACATCTGACAGAGGGCTAATATCCAGAATATATATAAAGAGCTCAAGAAGTTAAACACCAACAAATCAAGTAATCCGAATAAAAAAAAATGGTACTGAGCTAAACAGAATTCTCAACAGAGGAAGATGGAAGGGCAGAGAAATGCTTTAAGAAATGCTCAAAGCCCTTAGTCATCCAGGAAATGCCTTTCAAAAATGCCACTGAGATTCCACCTACCAGAATGGCTAAGATCAAAACCTCAAGTGACAATACATGTTGGAGAGATTGTGGAGAAAGGGGAACCCTCCTCCATTGCTGGTGGGAATGTAAACTTGTATAACAACTTTGGAAATATATCTGTCACTTTTCACAGCTATACCACTCCTGGACAGATATCAAAAGATGCTAAACCATACAACAAGGACATTTGCTCAACTATATTTATAGCAACTTTTTTTATAACAGCCAGAATCTGAAAACAACCTAGATGTCCCTCAACCGAGGAATGGATATTTTAAAAATGTGGTACTTTTACACGATGGAGTACTATTCAGCAATTAAAAACAAGGAAATCATGAAATTTGCAGGCAAATGGATGGAACTAGAAAAGATCATTCTGAGTGAGGTAACCCAGAAGCAGAAAGACACACATGGAATATACACTCTTATAAGTGGATATTAGCCATAGAATATAGGATAAACATTTTCAACATTTTGAATCAAAATAAAATCTTTCCAACACTTCTTTTAGATTTCTAAAGCAATTCTCACGGCTAGTAGCTAAAACATTGAATGCACTCAAAAGTGAACATCAAGGTAACAGGGCTAAGGAGATGAGAATAAAATATGCAGGAATTTGTAACTAATAAAAGCAGGGTGTTAATATACCTGAGAAATGCCCTCTTTTGGTCTCACCAACTTTGCTCCTCACTCTAGAAAGTAAGTACAACTCTGAATAATGGTAGCTAGAACCCCACATTTATTATCTTAACAAAAAAAACCCTCCTGACTTTCTCTATCCTACATTTGAATCATTGTACATTTTTCCCAAACTAAACAGAAGCATTGAAAACATTGTCTCACAGCCAAATCTTGGAAGCTTTTTATCTTGGATAAATTCTCTGACTATGAAGCACGGTCCGTAATTGGCCTATTGATGTTACTTTAGCACCTGGCAGTTTTACAGACTTGACTAAAAATATATGCTTAGAGCCGACTGGTGTGTAATTAAATGAAATTCAGCTTTATTTAAATCTGCAAATGAATTCTTGGCTTTTTCTTTTATTCACATTTCAATTATTTATATGTTTTCCCCATTCATACTGCTTCTCCTGCACTGAAACAATACAATTTTAAAATATTCTGTTCTTTTAAAAACTTTACAATGAAAACGGTTTTAAATTACACTTATAAAAGTGAATTTCTAGACTAGAAAAGGCTATAAAATGTGTTTTGTTAACAAACACTTCCAACAAAGAATTTGGAGGATTCAAGTTGGAATTGACCAGGAAGGCTCCTCCCTAAAGATATGTTTTCATAGCACTGGAATGACCTTTGAAAGCAATCCTACTCAGCTGAGCATCCGTGAGCCTCAAGAATGACCAGAACTGCAAGGTACCCAAAGGTGCAGTAGTGACACATATCCTTGGGGTAAACAACAGCTGTCTAATTGGATTTAAGCTACGTTCAGTAAGCGCGAACTCATGCCACGTACTATAAAACTATACTCTCACGGTTGGTAAGGGCACGGAAAGAGAACCTGTTTCTCCAAACCAAAATAACTTGCTGCATTATATATAGTCCCATGATCACAGATAAAAGTAGCTCTCATTCCTCATTAAAGAAATTTATTTTTGTAGAAAATAGTGACTGTTGCAGAAAAACAAAACTAATCAAAATACTAAGAGCAGCTGGATGTGGGGTGTCCAGGTCTAGCTGACACAGCACGACCCCCACACCTAAGCCTCAGAGAATATCATGGAAAGCAGCAGATTATAAATTCCAAAAGGCCAGGACATCTGTTGTGATATAGTCCATTCTATATATGACAAGGACACTGCACCCATAACATCTCAAAAACAAGATAACATAGACAAGACCTGAATAACAGCAACACAAATATACCTGCCGTTATAAAAGGGAGAAATCTTACAATTCCTACTTCAAACTGCAATCTATAGGCACGTAGTAGTTGCTGAAAGAAGGTGGGTCAATCTCCTCCAGGAATAAGCCATGGATAGACTATTTAAAACCGAGAGTTCAGCACTAAACACACACACACACACACACAAACACACAAACATGCAAGTGTGCATACATGCACGCACACAGGCACACATGTACAGGCACAAACACACAACTAAATTAACTCAGCAGGTTGTTATAAAATTGTTTGTGTGTATGCCCGTGTGTGTGTGTGTGTGTGTGTGTGTGTGCGCGCGTGCGTGTATGCATGCGCACAATACTCCAGAGAGGCATCTTCCTGGTTAATTCTAGCCTGATTCCTCCTAAATTCATTAAAGGAGAAGAGGCCATGAATTTGAGAATGAGTTCTAGGGTGGCTTGAGAGGAATAGAGGGAGAAGAGATATATGATATAAACACATCACTTATGTATAAAATTACGAAAAAGAAATTGCAAAATGTGTTTGTTACATTCAACTTGCCGAATCAGAAATGAAACAATAGAAGTTTCACGTTCTTGTGTCGTGTGATACAACTACTGCTTGTGTGAACAGGTGTGTAGGTCAAATATCAAAAGAAAAGAAACTATTTTTAATAAGCTATTTGGAGGCAATAAATTGACAATAAAACTCTCCAATCATATGACATCCAACTAAATAATTTCAAAGTCCCTGTGTTATAGACAAGAACAAACATTTCTAGATTTATATCTTTATCCCCTGCAAGAACTGCCAGGTAAAACTCCTAAAATCAGTCATTAACTTCTTGTACATACAAGACAGTGTTTAAACAGAAGCTATTCATCCTGTGCACTCTCCATTGAGCAAAGACAAACACTTTTGAGACAGTCATGAACTAGAAAAAAATCACAAGTGAAAGGAAACAAGTGCCACATCACAAATTATCATACAGAAACATACATACAATGAGCGCCAGGTAGCATCCCAAAGATAATGAACCTCCTTTACTGGCCCTAAAGTACACAAGTGCCATGAACTGCAACAACTCACGTACTCTACTAATTGCTGGTCAGTTTTCAGGCCGTTCAGAGCATTGAAACACTTTTGATACTCGTATCATATATAAATCAAGTGATAAATACTACAAATCAAACATTGCCATCTCTAGTTTTTATATTATGTAAAATTAAATAAAATAGAATCCATTAACGACACAACACATTCGGTTAAAAACAGGAGGCATTTACAGAGTACGACTGTGTTTCCTTGAGGCAAACATAATTAATAACAACAGTTTAGCTTTAGCAGTGGATGAGTTTTAATTTGAAGGGGAAGGCACCGTGGCTCACAGAGAATCACTTTGACAAATTAAGGACAATAGAAATCACCACACAAAATGTTTTAGAAACAGCTGAGTACATATTGATCATAACAGCATAGAGTGTGCCTGACCACAGAATTGGTCTGAAGGTCAAGAGCTAAACAAACTTGTCTTTAATTTACTGTTCTTCTTGGTTTTTAGCTCATTTTGGAAGATAGCACTACCTCGTGCTTTTTTCATAGCTACTCTCTAGTCAAACACCACTCAACCCCCACATGACTTGATCTAATTTAATCTTATTCTCCAAATTAAGGATAATTTTCCTCCCGAAAATGTTGCTAAACACTTAACATGACTGGCATTTTAATATATGTGAATTTCATTGATTTAAGTAACATGAGTGTCCTTCTTGATGTTTCTCAGACAGAAGAAAAATCTTTTGCAGCCACAAGTTTTTCAGAACAGTTTCCATCGCATGGTCTCTGGGATTCCTACCTTAGAATCCAACAGGGAAATGCATCAAAACTAGAGAGTGCAGAATCCCACTGTAGATCTACTAAGTCAGCTCCTCTATATTTGGGGTCTGACAATACACTTTTATAATGAGTTCTCCAAGGAAAGTCAGGATTGACTTGTTCTCAAATCAATGACCTACTTGGCCACACTGCATCTCAAGACTACCAAAAGGAGCACACTAAAATAGTGGAAGATGAATGCAGGAGCTGTATTGTTGACTAGCTTATAAAATCTATTGATCTAATTCCCTGATAGATTCCATCTCTGCTAGGTGTAAATCCTTTCAAAGGCCCATGTTATTCTATCCTGAAAAGTTCGCTTCAGCCTTTTCATAAGGAGATGTGGTAAAAATTTCAATGAAATACAATGCAGTGACCCATGACTACAGACAAGGATCTCCACTCTTCCACTGAATTTTCCAAGAACAAAAATCTGTATTAAAAAAAAAATGGTCAGAGGATTGGTCTCAGAAGAGACCCCCGGGCCCAGATTTCTTGGTACTGCGCTCTCCTTTTGGAGCTCCTGTCTCCTCCAGATCTTTCTGTCTTTCCCTTCTTTAATAAGATTCCCTGTGCTCTGCCCAAAGTTTAGCTATAAGTCTCAGCATCTGCTTTAATACCCTGCAGGATAGAGTATTTCAGAGGCCCTCTGTGGCAGGCTCCTGTCCTGTTCCCTGTTTTCTCTCCTTTTGCCTTTCGAAATGAGGATTAATCATCTTATTAAGGGTCCTCCTTCTTCCTTAGCTTCTTTAGGCATACATATCTTAGTAGGTTTATCCTACATTTTATTTCTAATATCCACTTATAAGTGAGTACATACCATGTGTGTCTTTCTGTTTCTGAGATAGCTCACTCAAGATGATCTTTTCTAGTTCCTACCATTTGCCTACAAATTTCATTGTTTTCTTGTTTTTAAGTTAGTAAGGGGAGCAAGGGCTGTCTCTGACATGAACTCAGTAGTTGACTCTTTGATCACCTCCCCTTGGGTGGGGAGCAGGCCACAGAAGAAGACAATACAGCCAATTCTGATGAGACTTAATAGGCTAAGGTCAGATGGAAGGGGAAGAGGACCGCCCCTATTAGTGGACCGGAGGAGGGGCATGGGAGGAGAAGAGGTAGGAAGGGTGGAATTTGGAGGGGACAAGGGAGGACTACAGCTGGGATACAAAATGAATGAATTGTAATTAATGAAAAAATAAATGAATTTAGAAAAAAATTCAAGGTATTGAAAATCCCTTCTTACAAGTATACTGAATTAATATTTTTTCTGAAAGAAAAATGATAGTGACTTGAGAGAGACCTTAAAGGTAAAATCAGCCTTCTCTAGAGAAATATCAACTATTCTTCCAGCTCTTAACAATAGCTTTTATTTTATGGCAACCATCCTTCATTCAATCACCAAGTTTAAGAACAATTGGCTCCAATATCAGATGGAACACACTCCTATATCAGAATAAAAGATTATGTTCATTGAGGGCATTGGGGTTATGTAATTGCTGTGTTTTATTCTATGATAAGCATGTGTAACTGCTGTACAATAGTAGGACCTGGCTACTCTAACTGAACAAAAATTAAGGTATCAACAGGTCATATCCCAATAAAGACCCAGCTGTTCCTTTGCTTTTCCTGAGCAAAGTTAGGCGCAGATGGATTACATAAACTAGAAAGACGATACTGAAGTTTAAAACCACCACGTAACTCAGAACAGAGATCAAAACCAGGCATCTTCTGAAGCAGTGCTCAGCCTTATGCGACTCAAGAATAGATAATAGTGTCAGCAGATACAGCATTCCAGCATGCTGACTTCCTGGCCAAACGGTCAGCAGTATTGGGAATTTAAAGAACCAAGTGTTGTCTACATTTTTATTGTTGTTTGTTTTTTTTTTTTTTTTTTTTGGCACAATTTCACACAAACTGATAATCTCATAGTATGTTCTGATTCAAAATATGTGATGAGAACTATGAAGTTACTTTTTTCAGCTTGGGGTATAAAGAAAAGTTATCTCCTAGCATGTGCACATCTTCCTCAGAGGAATGTCATTGTATGAGACCAAAGTGATTGAATAGCTGTGATTAGGCACACACCTGGACATGTGATTATGACATGTTGTCCTGAACGGTCCAATCTTTTTTTATTTTAATTTTTATTAATTACACTTTATTCACTTTGTATCCTCCCAAAAACCCCTCCCTCCTCCCCTCCCAATCCCATGTTCCCTCCCCCTTCTCCACACATGCCCCTCCCCAAGTCCACTGATAGGGGAAGTCCTCCTTTCCTTCCTTCTGATTCTAGTCTATCAGATCTCATCAGCAGTGGCTGCATTGTCATCTTCTGTGGCCTGATAAGGCTGCTTCCCCCTTCAGGGGGAGGTGATCAAAGAGCAGGCCAATCAGTTCATGTCAGAGGCCGTCCCTCTTCCCATTACTATGTAACCCACTTGGACACTAAACTGCCATGGGCTACATCTGTGCAGGGGTTCTAGGTTATCTCCATGCATGGTACTTGGTTGGAATATAATCTCTGGAAAGACCCCTGTGTTCAAATTGTCTGGTTCTGTTGCTCTCCTTGTGGAGACCCTGTCCTCTCCAGATCTTACTATTTCCACTTCTTTCATAAGATTCCATGCACTTTGCCCAACAGTTGGCCATAAGTCTCAGCATCTGCTTTGATAGTCTACAGGGCAGGGATTCCAGTCCAATCTTATATGAATCATTAAAAATAAAAAAATAAACATTTTCAGAGTGGGTTAGAAAAATTGTGTGAGAACTTGCCTGCGTCTTACTGCATTGGAGGCTTTCAAAACAGCTTTATTATTAAGATAAAACTCTCACAAAATTCCCCCACCTAAAGTATATGACTCAGTGTTTTTTAATTTATGCAAAATAGAAATAATCATCAACCAATTTCATTATATTTTTATCATTTTCCAAAAATTTATTAGTAGTCACTCCAATTTCTCTCAACCCTTTCCTATCCCCACATACAACTTGCTTGGCCTCAGCAGTATCCTATCTATTTTATTACTGCATTTATTTGTATATATTGTGAATTTACCTGAAGATCCTATAATTGCACAGATTTTTCTCACCACATCTTTAATTCTCCTCCTTCCTTCTAACTATTCATGTCTCTTGCCTTTCTACTCTCTATTTAAATATGTAAGAATTTTAGATTTCATGTACGAGTGAGGTCATGTGGCATATGTCTCTCTATGTCTAGCTCATTTCATTTAAGATAGAGCTCTCCAAGTTGATCTATGATGTTTCAAGATGAGTAAATGACCCATGAGACAGGAAATGTGCTGTCATCTGGGACAAATGCTAAGGTGCTACAAATCACAGGGAACAGGAAACTAGTAGAAACTGGAATAAAGAGAAAATGTTGTCTTTCTTGAATTGTTCAGACAGAATATAGCTGTGTCTACACTATGGGTTTATAGTGTCTACGCTATGGGTTTATAGCTGACATGAACATAAAGAACAGTGAGATAACAAATTGGTGTTATTTAAGCCACTGTATTGGTAGTAAAAAAAAAATCTAATGTGAAAAATTGGGTTAAAGACAGGCACAGTGGTGCATTCCTGTAATCCCACCACTCTGGGAGGCAGAGACAGGTAGATCTCTGTGAGTTTGAGGCCAGCCTGGTCTACAAAGTGAGTCCAGGACAGCCAAGGTTACACAGAGAAAAACCTGTCTTGAAAGAAAGAAAAGAGAGAGAGAAAAGAGAGAGAGAGAGAGAGGAAGGATGGAAGGAAGAAAGGAAGAAGGGAGGGAGGGAGGGAGGGAGGGAGGGAGGAAGGAAGGAAGGAAGGAAGGAAGGAAGGAAGGAAGGAAGGAAGGAAGGAAGGAAGGAAGGAAGGAAGAAAGGAAGGAAAGAAAGAGAGAGAGAAAAGAAATCTGGTTCAATATTCTAAATGCCTATATGGTTTTATTTCTAGAACTAAGAATTGGAAAACTAGCATGTTCTTCTCTTTATCAAATAATAGAAAAACTATCACTTTATCTCCATATAACTTCATTCTATTATGTTCTTTTCTTTGGTTATATATAGAATTATGTCATACACACTGGGCACACACACTGCTACAAACAGTACTGTTGTTAAAAATAGTTCTATGTCACCTCTATCACTCATCACAGAGTGAGTACCTACATAAATTTCATCATAACAAGTCAATTTGTATTTAAGCCAAAATAAAAATGGAAGATGATTTCTCATCAAAGGGGGAAAAACAAATAACAACAACAACAACAACAACAACAAATGACTTGTCTCCAGTGCCCTTCTACTTTCCCTCAGGCATCTAAGGACAAAATTTGATGTTAGTAAGCCTGTGTTTAGTTCTTCAGGTATCCTTCCAGAGAAAATTAAGAAACGGCGTAGAGAAAATTGAAGATTCTCTACATGGAGATAACACCCTGCTGTTCAAAAATTAAATGCAAATTTCTCTAGGCTGAAACTGCAAATATCCTCTCTCTTTACACAAAATGAATCAACTTGCAATGTGATAATGGACTGTAGCAGTATCACTATATGTGAAAGTAATCCAAACTCCAAAGACTATTCTAGATTATTTGCAACAGTTCCTATAAGTGTTAAGAATACATGCTACTACAAATTAGATCATAATCTTGTACTATACACTAACTAATACGATAAGTTTATTTTAGAACTACCCTTATATTTAAGAAGGAACAAGCTGCCAGTAAAGAAACAGCACTCCCATAATTTCACAGGAGTGTTCTAGATGTTTTTCTCCATTCTTCAATAAATAAAGTCAACACTCTAAAGCAGTGGTTTAAAACCTGCAGCTTGTGACCTGTTTGGGTTATCAAAAGAACCTTTCACAAGGTTCACCTAAGGCCATCCTGCATGTCATATATTTATATTACAATTTATTACATTAAGAACTATTTTAAAGGGTCACAGCATCAGAAGGGTTGATAATGGGGGACCTTTTTACTTAATATGCCTAAATGGCTTCAGAGAAAACAGAGTGGAACAAAGCTGGACTTTGGGGACTTGGGGAACACAAAACTTTACAGAAGCAGGAAATACTTCACAAAAGAGGTGGCAATCAACTGTAGCTATTTGTTAATCATGGCAAACCTAGAAAACTAAAGGCCTAAGATGGGAGAGGTACAAAACCAAGAAGAGGCATAGTTTTGAAGTCATAGTATGATTATGAACAAAGACAGAGTTCCTCTGACCCATATCAAACTGCCTAGGATTGGATTAGAAGGCTGTAAAGTGGTTTTATCAAGGATGGGTCACACTGGGAATTAGCTCACGGCCACTTAAAATGACCCACCTATACAAAGAATCATCACCATGTCCAAGAAAGATATAGCGTCTTTCTTTTAAAAAATGGCATAAATGGAGGGGTTAACCAAAAAGGAGTATGCATAAAGAAGCTACACGGGCATCCAAAATCTTACAACCCATGTCAAAAATACAGTTAGTGGGAATAGCAGAACACATGTGGTATGCAAAAAAGAGGGCTAACACTAGGAGGTAAAAGGGCAAAGGGGATGGGAGAAAGTAAGTAACCAAAATTAAGGCTATATTAAAAAAAAGCCTTATGAAACCTCATTGGTTGGTAAGCTAAATTATATTAAAATATGTAATTTAAAAAAAAAACATTAAAACAGAGCTATCCATATGGGCGAATAAATAATGCTGCTTCCGGATGCCAAAAATTATTAAATAAAAATCTCAGTGCCAGGTACCTGCTACTTTCCTCCCCATTAGCGAGGCCCCAGAGACAGACAAAACAATACAGGCTATCGCTATTCATCCTGGTTACCTACCAAAACTGTAGGGTAAGGCTTCATCACCAAAAAATACCACATATTTTGGTTACAGGACATAGAGAAATCAGTCTCAAGCTGACCAGGAAACTCTCCCTGCCAGTTAGCTTTCGTAGTGCTGGAAGATGCTATGCAAGTTGCTGAGAAGGGTCTGGCATCAATGATCTTACCCAGCGCTGGACTGCATGCTACGATAACGACAGTGAGCAAGATGCTCACTGCCGCAATGGTGACAAGTGTTTTCACGGAATCAGCAACAGCACTCTTAACTGGATGTGAAACCTGCTCCGTCGGAGAAAATCCATGCCTAGTATTATAAACAACTTCAAAATCAAGGATAAGGAAGTCATAGGTCCAAAGCACAGAGAGAACCTGTTGATGATGTTTTACTTAATAGTCATATTGGCAAGTTACATTCTAAATACATATGTTTACAGACATAGGTTTGTGTTATTTTTCAACACTGGAAGGAGAAGTTTCAATAAGCAACTGCGAGTGGGCAGCCACAGGAGGACCACGTGTGTTAAACTCTGTATCCCAAGCCTCAGGAGGCATGGCAGAACGAAGGGATGGCATGAACGTAAGAGCTGGAAGATGAGGAATAGTCATGTGGAATGCTGTCTTCCAGACATAACATAGCTCTGAGTTTGTTGCACATACAAACTCAGCGCAGTCGTGGTCACCTTCACACAACCTGAACCACGCAAAGCCAGTTGAAACAGCAGTATTTGAATAGAGTGCTATTTGCGGCTGCTACAGAAGGAACTTACACATCTCTAATGGTGGGGGTGCTACTGGTCCACGTGCTAGTGGATGATCCAACACCCTTGAACCTACGGGCAGTAATAACCCACTCTGTTATAAAAATAATATAGTGGACATAAAAATGAGAGGGAGATACTTTGAGGGAAAGCCAGTGGGAATGAGGGTAGATATGATCAAGAGATATTATTATTCTTTTACAAAATGTTTAAAGAACAGATTTTATAATATGAAATTTTAAGGTATAAATTCTAAAAACAATGTTTTCTCTTTGACTAGAACAATACTGTTAATATACTAATAAAGATTATGGAAGTAATTTCAGTTAAGCGTCTATCATAGATTTCTTTAAAAAACATACTAAATATATTTGCACCTTCTAAGTACAAAACTGAATCCTTTCTTCTATATCCACAGAAATTGCAATGTATGGCTATTAGCTTTTTCTTCTTTGGACAGTGTCTCACGTGTTTTAAAATTACAACTTTCAAAGGTTCAGTTCAATTTAGGTAATCATCAGAAATGCCAACTACTTTTCAAAGGACCATTGGAGCCTGCCAAATTGGTCTAGAAATCATGCATGGATAGTTTCCATTACATGTGAGCTGACAGCTCCCGCCTTTGGTCAATAGATCCTATACCTGGAGAAAAAGAAAAAGGAAAAGAAAGAAAGAAAAATAATTATGCTGGTTTCCTTAACTCCTTAACCTTAGTCCCAAAGTAGCAGCCAAGCAGAAATAAGAAAATAGGGAGTCTATGTATTTTCCATCATTAGGATTTTTGCATTGAGAGAAAAAATTGATGTTTTGAAATTCGATAGTTTTCTAAACATTAGGATTATAAAATTTTTGTAAACATAAAAACAAAGGAATTTTTTAAAGATCAGAATCTTTAACTGATACCAGTCACATTATTACTTCAAATAATTAAATCTCTGACCTCCTAACCTGAAAGATACTGTGTTTTCAAATAAATTGACCATAATAATAATTACTTTGGATGGAATAAATGAGCGTCGTTGGGAGGTGCCGCTTTCTGGCTAAAGAGTTCATACCCCAAACTGCAGACTTTATTAGCAGGTGCAGCTGGGATATTCTGTGAACATTTAAACAGACACAGATAGAGAGGATGGGGGCCATTGCTGATAGAGCTGTGTACTACTATTGCTTCAAAGAGGCTGAATCACCAGAAGCAATAGAAAAGGGGAAACAGGATGGGAGCCTACTATGGAGGGTCCTCTAAAAGGATCCACCCAACAGGGGATCAAAATAGATGCTGAGACTCAGGGCCAAACTTTGGGCAGATTGCAGGGAGTCTTATGGAAGACAAGAGGGGTGGCAATAGAGGGACATGGATGCAACAGGAAACCAACAAAGCTAAAAGATCCAAGTCCAGGGGGTCCTGCAGAGACTGATGCACCAATGGAGGACCATGCAGGGAGAGGACCTAGACCCCCTGCTCAGATGCGGTAGATTGGCTGTTCAGTCTCCATGTAGGTCTCTGAGTGAGGGGGGCAGGGGCTGGCTCTATCATGAACTCAGTTGACTGCTCTTTGATCACTTGCCTCTGGTGATGCAGCCTTGCCAGGCCACAGAGGAAGAGGATCCAGGCAGTCCTGATTAGACTTAACAAGCTACGGGCAGATGGCAATAGTGGAGAACTCCCCATTTCAGTGGACTAGTGGAAGAGGAAGGGAAAAAGAAGGAGGAAGGGTGGTATTGGGGGGAGTTGAGGGAGAGGGATTCAATCAAGATATATAAATAAATTGTGAAGAAAATAAATTTATTTTTCTATTCATTGTTTTCTAAATTTAAATAAAGAAAACAATGAATAGAAAAACAAATATGCTTAATCAATAGCGATAGCTTCAGCCACATCAGAGAGTTTCAATGGGTGCAGAGTTGGGGTACACCAAAGGAAGCTTGCAGTCAAAAGCCTAGGATAGCAATTTCCATCTGTCAGCATTCTTCCATTGATTCCTTAAGAGTCAATGTGCGAACAAGGTATGAAGAACACTCTAGCACTAAATTAAGGAACTGAGTATCATTATCAACACAGCATCTAACAAACTAGCTAGGAAGGCATATGTCATACTTTCTTACAAATATGTTATGGTGGGATTGTCAGCAGAAAAAGTTCTTTCATTAATGTCAAGACTTGTAAACATTTTCTATGAGAATATTAGAAGTGTTCTGTTTGAAGATCTCTGAAGAGGTTAAACACACACACACAGTATATGTGTGTGTGATACCCATTAAACAAGCATTCTCTATTTTCAAAATATTTTATATATCTGTTTGTATGTGTGGCAAAAATAAAGTGATGCAATGTGTGTGCCCAGCAAAGATGAAATTATCTAATTAAATGACAGAAATATGCATATTAACATGTTCTAAGGAAGGAGAAAATTTTCTCATGGGAGTGTTTACTTTCCATAGAAAAATATGTAGAAAGTAATGGCTGAGTATTATTATTATTATTTTGGCTTTTTACTTTTTAAAATAATTTACTTTAAAGTCTGAAAAAGGTATTTTATAATTTTAAATAAAAATTTTACGAAGATTAACAGTTTAATCTTCATAAAATTCACTGTAAAAGTATTTTTTTCCTATCCTATTGATGGCTTCTCACCCTTGTTTTCAGGGCAGAGCCGCAGGATTCCATGTCATCCAAAGATCTGCTAAATGAAACATGGTGCTATTTGTAAATTATAATTCTAGATCAAATACATACACATGAAATAATTAAAGGTATTGAAGTATCAAAGCCATTCATGTTAATGCAGTTGTAATTTCTAATTTAATAAAAGAAGAGGCTGCTGAACATTCACACATGCCTGTAATAACAGAATTTGGGGGCATGAGGCATGAAGACAGCAAAATGGAGGATAGCCTCACTACACAGTAGGTACTGGGGAAGCATAAGAAACAGAGTCAGATTCCACCTCAAAAAGAAAAGGAGTAACTCATTTGAAATAACCCACTGAATTTTCATAGGTGATTAACACACAATTAGCAATAAAAAAATAAAGGCATGAACACAATTAGCAATAAAAAAAATAAAGGCATGAACAAACTATTGTGACAAATAAGATTACATAGAGATATGCAGAGAGCTATTGACGTCTCATTTAGGTTAAGTGTAGTGCTACCAAGCTGTTAATAATCATTTGGTGCACTCTGCTACAATTTCTACAAGCATTTACTCTCTTAAAAACATGCATCAAAGATAACAAGCTTTGTTTGTCATCAGTAAGTGACCTTACAAGAAGTTAATTAATTAGCATTTTCTTATACATCAAGTGTAGAATACTCTGTACAATTACCTAGTTTATGGTATTAATGTTTGGTATTTAAATTGTATGCAAGGAAAATAGATACAGAATTTCCTCAAATATTTCTATACAATACTCTTATTCCTGGTTGCTATAAAACTGCAGATTAATAAGACTCTACCTAGCAGTGTTTCAAAGCAGACACTAAGACTCATAACCAAACTCTCGGCAGAGTGCAGGGAATCCTATGAAAAAAGGGGAGTTAGTATGATATGGAAAGGATAGGAGCTCTACAAGGACCAAATATATCTGGGCACAGGGGTCTTTTCTGAGACTGACACTCAACCAAGGGCCATCTATGGATATAACCTAGAACTTCTGCTCTGATGTGGCCCGTGGTAGCTCAGTAACCAAATAGTTTTCCAAAGTAAGGGGAACAAGGACTATTTCTAACAGGATCTCAAGGTTAGGCTCCTTGACTCCCCCCCCCCCCAGGGGAGGAGCAGTCCTGTTAGGTCACAGAGGAGGACTCTACAGCCAGCCCTGAAGATACCTGATAAAACAGGGTCAAATGAAAGGGGAGGAATCCTTCCCTATCAGTGGACTTGGAAAGGGGCAGGGAGGAGACCAGGGAGGGAGTGTGGGGTTGGAGAGGGAATGAGGGAGCAGGATACAGCAGGGACACAGAGTTAACAAAATGTAACTAAAAAGAAAAATAAAATTTAAAAAAGGAATGCCAGTTTTACTGATATTATAAATGTTGCCTATGCATAAGAAAATATGCATGAAACTTCGTTTTTTTTTTTTCTGTTTAGATTGTTTTGTAATAAGTTCAACATCTTGAATATACTGAATGTTACATTATGTCATCATTTACTTCAATCAGGCAACTAATTTCTTCTGTTTAGGGAACTTTCAAAGATTTTGGAAATTACCTCTTCTCTTGATTTATTCTGTATCATTGTTTCTTCACATATATTTTAAACTAATAAGACAACTTGCTTTTTCTTTCTTGATTAAAAAAAAAATTAAAATATGGGGGTATGGTGGTTTGAAAGAAAATGGCCACAGTGAGTGGCTCTGTTAGAAGGTGTGGCCTCATTAGAGTATGTGTGGCAATGGTGGGAGAAAGTGTGTCACTGTGGGAGGGCTTTGAGGTCGTACAGGTTCAAGCCATGCCCAGTGTGACGCACAGTCGACTCCTGCTGTCTGTGGATCAAGATGTAGAACTCTCAGCTCCTCCAGCACCATCTCTGCCTGCATGCTGCCATGTCTCCTGCCATGACTAAACTATAATCAAGCTGCAGTTAAATATTTTTCTTTTTAAGATTGCTGTGGTCATGGTATCTCTTTGCAGCAGTAAAACCCTGATTAAAACAGGGGTCTGTAGGATCAGAAAGAAGGAAAAGAAGACTTCCCCTACCAGTGGACTTGGAGAGGGGCATGTGTGGAAAAGGAAGAGGTAGGGAGGGATTGGGAGGGGGGATGGAGGGAACTATGGGGAGGATACAATGTAAATAAAGTGTAATTAATAAAAAAGACTATAACTACTAAGACTTTCTGTTTCTGTACTATCCATCACCTACCTCTAAGTAGCTTCCTTGACAAACAAGATTTCACCAACAGTGAGTGTCAATTATCACAAACTAAGCATTCACATTCAAATTTAGAATGTATCAGTAGCTCTTTCTATATTCTATTACATCATGCCTGGATCTTCGAACTTCAGAATATTCTTTCTTCTTATATTGGGTCCATGTCTAATAAAAGAACTCTTAATTTTAGCAAGGTTACCTTTTGCTCTATTCTCATGTCCATATATCCTTTTTTATATAAAACTGTACCAATTCCTGCAACTTTCCAACAACTTAAGATATTCAAGGCCCCCAAGATTGGGGTGATCCCATTAGAAATGCATCATCCAAGCTTATCAGGTCTCATCAGAACTGACTACAGATGGAAGGGGAGGAGGACCTCCCATATCAGTAGACTTGGAGAGGGGCATAGGAGGAGATGAGGGAGGGTTAAATTGGGAAGGGATAAGGGAGGGGGCTACAGCTGTGATACAAAGTGAATAAACTGTAATTAATATAAAAAAATAAAAATTTAATGAAAAAAGAAATTCCTCATCCAAATCCTTAAACAAACATGTCACGTTATTGTCCCTTAGAAATAACTTGAGCTTGGGTTGGACTCAGGCCCAACCTCCCCTGCAGGATGTCTTCTCTAATGATCATAGTAGGTTTATCTGATAAGCTACGGCAATGTGCTAATATGTCCTACTGGGATAATGGATTACTTTTCACAGTAATATATTACATGTTAATGGGGAACTATCTACAGAAAGAGCCTTAAACTGCAGGAATTATTGCAGTAGTTGAAATTTCAGGCACTAGGACAAGCCTATTTTTAAAGGTCATTACATATCTTAAGTGTATTTCAAAAGCATGATGCAGAATTCTTTCATTTACATATAGGTATCTTAGGCTGAAAGTGTTTCTTAATCTCCTTAAAACTTCATATCTATTCCCTCAAAAAGAAATTTAAGTTCTGATTTAATTTCATGCTCATCTTCTGACTTTTTATATCTTGATTCAGAATAAGATGTGAGCCGTCCACTCAGTTATATGTTTGAGCAGATCTGCTTGTGACAACACAGCTTCTGAAGACAGCTACCATCAGAGGCACAACAGCACGTCAAATCATACATGCACAGAAAACAAGGCCACCCCATCAAGTGACAAAGAGCATTTGTTTCTCTCCTCACCCCACTGAATAATGCTTGGAATGTTAAGTAGGAATACATGATCAATGTGTTTCCTATCATTTTTTATGATTTTTAAATTATCTGTTTTGGCAGAGTAATATACCAGTGAACAAAATTTCTGTAAATTTATTGTATTTTTTAATTTATAGATTTACCCCAAATATCCAAATTTCATTGAGATTAACGTAAGCATAGATATAGCATAGGTATAATTGTTATGTAGCACAGCACAACATAACAGTTTTACATTACTCTTCCTTGGCCCATGCCATTCTAGAAACAATGATATGGGAACAATTTGAGAAAACATGCAGGTAATTAGAAAACAAGTTTAAAAACAAAAAACTAAAAAAATAAAGAACAATACAAAACAAACAAACAAATTAATGGCTTCCTACTACAACCCCAAATCTGGATATGTAGTAAGTATTATCTATAATTTTGGTGGGTTTTTTTTTAAAAAAAAAGGATATATATATATATATATATATGACTACTAAATATATATATATATATATATATAGAGAGAGAGAGAGAGAATGGACTACTGAAAGTAATTACCACCAAATAAAAAATTACATCCCAAAATATACTGTATATTTTCATTTTTCTATTGTTATTTTGGATGCATAAAATGAGATAGATAGCAAAAGCAAACAAATTAACTACTTTTATCATAAATGATCTCTCCTCTCTTCAGTACCATGTTCTCCTATCATGCATCCAAAGTGCCTGGCTTGGCCAATATGCACAGACTTTCCCAAACAATAGTTTTCATTCTGTATCACTGAATCCAGTGGGCAAAGTACGAAAACGCTTCTGAATTATAGCATCTTGAAACTTATTTTAAATGCTAAGCAAAATTCAGAAATTCATGAAAAATAGTAATAAAGAAATAGTGTTATTAAAATGAGCATACTTGCTAAATATGAAATTTTTGAATGCCCAGTTACAGTGGTATTACTATCTACTGTCAGTCTGGTATCTGAAGAAACTACCAAATTTAATAGAATCGTAAGCTTTTATTAGCTAAACACCAAAACTCCTGTTCATGGGATCCTTCCATATCCTGCCTCAGAAGATTTATACCTAGATAACACATCTCCCACATACACGTGCACACATACATACAGGCATACACACACACACACACACACACACACACACACACACACACACACATACACACACAACCTATGTGCACACAAAACCTAATTTATAGTTTCGCCACAGAGAAATTCATTCAAACTTGTCTTTAATATGGTAGATAAAGCAAATTCAGTGTAAATGACTGGTTGGATTAGATCTTCCAAAGATTTTGTTTGAAGAATTTTAAAAATTCAGCACAGTGTTCCACCCTGCTACTATAACTAATTAATCCCTTAGGCTGAAGTTAGAGCATTTGAGTTGAAAGTATGGAACAGCCCCAGTCTTGTCTCTGCTGGGAAGGTCCAGCACAGTTGACCATATCCACGTGACAACGAGAAGAGGAACAATGGAGGTTTTCACTGGTGTCTCATGAATTTATATTGAATTTCTCAGAATCTTTAAAAATGATCCGACTCATAAATCATTGTTCATTCTACTATTATTAGAAGCTGTAATTGTAAACGCGTAACATGGTGTTCTGGGACTTATAAATTGTGAATACTTTCTTTGTCTAGAAAGAAAGTAAAAGGCATAAGCCTGTTTTATACCAAATGCTTTAAGTATGCAATCATTTGTGCTGCCATGAAAAAAAAAAATCCTAAAGACAGGAAAAGGCAAAAGGAGTAGGAGAGTCAAGCGAAAGACAGATCATCTTCCTTTAGTCTGGATAATGAAATTGTCTCCTGCATACAAGGAATATAAATCCACCCTTTCCTCTCCTTATTCTAGAGCATGTACTGATTTTTATGTTTTAGCATTTCTTGATTGGCTCCTTCTGTATGCCATGTTTTGTTTAAATTAATAAAAATTCTTGAAACACGTTGGAATGTCAGTCAGTGTTTTATATGGAATTGAAAACGTGTGTGTGTGTGTGTTTTAAGTACAAGTTGCACATGCATGTGTGTGCAGATTTGTACACGCATGCATAGGCACAGACTGAAAGAGATGAGGCTTGCCACAGGAAATCTCAATGAAAGCAGAGATAGGCTGGCAGCTAGGAAGCCTCAGCTATCTCTCTCTCCAAGGGCACCAGGGCTGCAGGCACATGCATGACTGTGCCTAACTATTTACATGGGTTCTGGGTGTTTGAATTCTGGTCCTCATGCTTGAGTAGCAAGTGTTCATAACTCCTAAGCCATGTCCTCAACCCACATGCACATTTTTAAAGTAGCAAGTCAGTAAAGCAAGACAATAAAATTAGCATAATAAAATATAACAAATATGAGACAAAGGGGAGTTACAAAATCAAAGTATGGACCTATGGCACCTGGAAGCAAACAAATCTGCAACATTTAAACAATACTAGGAATCAATTCTAACATGCACTTTAAAAGAAAAGCAGAGCTATATTGTCCTAGTGATTGGAGAAGCTTAAAAAAAAAAGTAATATGTTGGGTTGCACATCACAACTAGTGAGCTAGGAAACTTTTCTATATTAAACTAAGTTAACTATCAATTTAAAGTATGCTTCTGACAGTTCAAATACATTTTTGGCCATGTAATCTTAAATGGTTTCACATTTCTCTAAGCCATAATAGGAGCTTAACATGAATATTTAAGCAGCTTTGCCTTGATTTAAATATATTTGCTCAGGATATGCTGGCAGCAACCCAGAATGTAGTGTAATACCCTCAAAGCTGGCAATTCCAAACTCATTTAAGAAAGCAGATAATATGGGCTGGCAGCATTAAAGCAAATAAAGTCAATTAATTTTTTTTTTCTTAATTTGTTTCTTCTAACTAGGAATTGCCAAGGACGGACACATATGAAGACGAATTTTTAAAAGGAAATTACTGGGTTGAGAACAAAAGACAACGGGAGGGGGGAAGGGTAGTGAGTGAGCAATCTAATGCAACTCTTTCTTATTCTACACTTACTGCATTATCTTTTGGAGGTCACTGCGTTGTGGGAAGTGATATCTATTTGAAACGTGAATGTGTAGAATGGACATCATTCACAAGCGCTACTCTAAACACAAACACATTAGAGACACTGCATTTTTATAGGAACTGAGACACACTTGTCACCAAAACAAATCTGCCATGTTTTTATGGTCATTAGTTACAGGGATAGAATATTGATAACTTGTAGTGTTGGGACTGGAGGGTGCTGATAGACCTGTGGATCACACTTAAATAGCATTGTCAGTGTTCACCAACCGTCCTCTACCCATTCAGGCTGATGATGCAAATCATGCTTGTTATTCCTTAAGAAGGGAAAGGAATAAAACAGCATACTAAAATGGAATCTTAACTTGCTCTCCAATAAATACCGAGTTTGCATTATTTAGGATTTGCTTGAAGGCATCTCAATTTTTGATGCCTTAAAACAGCCTTAAGTTTAAGGCAAACACCTTTCATACCATCATTACTACCACTTTAGGAGAAAAAAATACAGTTTCAAGCCATTTGGGAGGAACTTAAAAAGAGGTGTCTTATTTGATACCTGAAAGCAGTAGTTCTCAATCCTGGCTACATGATGGCAAACTGAGAAAAGGAAAAAAAAAAAAATCTACCTGAGCAGAGAACCAGATCAATTAAGTGGCATGTCTTCAAGTAAAATGTCAAAGATTACTAAGGTTTAAAGTTTCCCCAGAAATCCTGGTGACTTCACCCACCTTAAGAAGCACTGGTTTATCCTATATTATATGTCTAATATCCACCTATAAGTGAGTTTACACCAAGTGTCTTTAACTGCTTCTGTGTTACCTCACTCAGGATGATCTTCCCAAGTTCCATCCACTTGCCTGTAAATTTCATGATGTCCCTGTCTTTAATAGCTGAGTAGTATTCCATTGTGTAAATATACCAGTTTCTGTATCCATTTCTCTGTTAAGGGACGTCTAGGTTGTTCCCATATTTTGGCTATTATGAATAGAGCTGCTTTGAACCTAGTGAGAGATATAATCCCAGAGAAGCTACACAACAAGGAGGACCCTAAGGAAGAGACTCAGTTTTCATTCAAAATGACAAACAAGATAGACATCTGACATAGGAGAAGACAGGAAACAGGACAGGTGCCTTCCACAGAGGGCCTCTGACAGACTCTACCCGTCAAGGTATCAAAGCAGATGCTGAGACTCACAGTCAAACTTTGGGCAGAATACAGGAAATCTTATGGAAGAAGGGCAAGACCTGGAGGGGACAGGAACTCCACAAGAAGACCAACAAGGCCAAAAAAATCTGGGCCCAGAGGTCCTGCAGAGACTAATGAATCAAACAAGAATGATGCATGGAGAGGACATAGAACCCCCTGCTCAGATGTAGCCCATGGGCAGCTCAGTCTCCATGTGGGTACCCTAGTAAGGGGAGCAGGCGCAGTAACAGGCATGAACATGGTTGTCTGCTCTTTGATCAACTTCCCCTGGTGAAGTGACTTTACTAAGCCTCAGAGAAAGAGGACCCAGACAGTCCTGATAAGACCTAATAGGCTAGGATCAGATAGCAGGGAAGGAGGACCTCCCCTATTGGTGGACTAGGGAAGGGGCATAGAGGGAGAAAAGAGAGGGAGGGTAGGACTGGAAGGAGATGAGGGAGGGGGGCTACAGATGGGAAACAATTGTATTAAATAATAATATCAATAATATAAAATTTAAAGCAACATAACAACGAAAGAAACATTGTTTTAAGGGTAATGCATTCATGAAATAGTATCAGGGCTTTGACTGTTGCCAAATGAACAACTGTAGTGTTTTGTTTGTTTTTTTAATTCTTCTCAAAAATTAAAAAAAAAAAAAAATTCTCTCATATACTACATCCTGACCACAGTTTCTCCTCCCCCCTCTCCCCCAACACCTTCCTCCATTTCCCCCCACCTCCTCTCTCCCCCATATTTATCCCCCTCTTCCTCCTCTCAGAGAAGAGCAGACCACCCAGGGCCTAACAATCTGCAATAAGGCCTGGTACACACCATCACATCAAGGCTGGACAAGGCAACCCAGCAGTGAATCCCACAAGTCTCAAAATGAGTCACGGACAGCCCTTGCTCCCACACTTAGGATTCCAAAAAAAAAAAAACAAAAAACAAAACAAAACAAACAAAAAAAAACACAAAAAACACTAAGCTGCTCAGCCACAATATACATGCAGAGGACCAAATCAGGCTCCCTGATCTCTTCAAGTTCTCATGAGCCCCAGTCAGTTGAGTCTGTGGTCCGTGTTCTCCTGGTGTTCTCCTGGTGTGTTCCTGACTCCTCTGGATCATCCAGTACGTTCTCCCTGTCCTCTACAGGACTCCCCTAGCTCTGCCTAAAGTTTGGCTGTGACAGCCTGCATCTGCAGATGCTGGATGAAGTCTCTCTGTTCTCTTCGATGATGATTCTGCTTGGCTCTGGTCCCAGCATACTCTGCACGCAGGACAAACTGTAGTTGGACGGTTTTGTGTCTGGGTTGGTGTCCAAATCCATCACTTGAAGACTTGTCTGGTTACAGAAGATGGCCAGTTCAGGCTCTGTGTCCCCCATTACTAGAAGCTGTTACTAAGGTTGCTCCCTTTAGATTCCGTGGAGTTTCCATTGCACTAAGTTTTCATCTCCCTACCGAAATGCCTCCCAAATCCAGGCATTTCTCCCAGTATTTTCTCCCTCAACTCCACATATGATCCCTCCTGTTCTGAATCCCACTCACCCCTCCCCACTCCAACTGTAAAGTTTTTTCTACTTCCCTTTCCTGGGAGATCCTTATATCCCCCACTCCTCCAAAACCCTTCTTATTGCTAAGCCTCTCTGGGCCTGTAGCATGATTCTCTTTTACTTTTTATCTAATATCTACTCATAACTGACAACATACTATGTTTATCTTTCTGGGTCTGGGTTACTGTTCTCAGTAACCTTTCTACACTCTGTAACCTACACTCAGGAATTCTTTCTAGTTCCACCCATTTGCCTGCAAATTTCATGGTGTCATTGTTTTTGAATAGCTGAGTAATACTTCGTTGTTGAGGGACATCTAGGTTTTTCCAGTTTGGAGCTATTGTAAATGCCATCCTGTCATAAGGATCCTTGCTCAACCATAGTCATAGCTTTATCATAATAGCAACGATAGATTTTAAGTCACAGGACTATACTATGATAATCCAAACTATAGTGATAGTACATAAATAGAGTGCTTTTACACTTGGAGATAAATATGCTTCTATTGAATACCCATCAGCTACAGATTTCATTCAAAATGTCATTTTAGTCTTGTATCATGTTCATAAAAAAAAACACATCACCTTTTGTGCGTTGATACACTGATACCAATAATACAGTAATGAAGTTTCTAAAATAGTGCAAGTCCTAATTTTGTTTTACTTCTTTCACCCTATCATGATATCTTCATTGAGGGCCTTTGCATAGCTCATTGTCAGATGACATTAGAGACAAATACCTTATGGAGATCACACTGTCAATCCAACTCTGCTCAGTCCATTGATTGACTACCTAATAGAATTAATGACTTGCAAGATATGGAAAAGACAACTTAAAAATAACAGATTACAAATGAAAAAAAATATATCTACTAACATAGATATATTTTACTGAAAATGTGTATTGGATCACATCTTCTTGGCTTACTGAATCCTAAATATTTCCCATTAAATTAAAGAATGGTAACCAAACAATAACTTCATTCAAAGATAGTGTTGTTCAAGAAATTTGTTGAAAAAATTAAATGCAATCCGAAGAATACTATGGTGACTAAGAAAAATGGAGGAGAAGGCATTTTCAATATTTGGTATCAGGAAGGTTCTGGTGAGCCATGGCAGACTGTGAGCTTTGCAAAGGCTATGTAATCATTAGTCATAAAGGAGGAGATTGGTTTAGAGTGGTACAAGTCTTCTAACCAGATTAGAGCATAGGACATGTGAAAAGATGATGTCTCTTCAAGGAAGCAAAACCAACGAACCATGAAGATACACTTTAGTCAGGACCCTCTGACTTTGCACAGGAGAAGCCGAGTTGACATCACTGTTTCACCAACACCACCACAGTGCTTAGCAGTTGCAGGGACTAAACATAGACACAAAGTTCTTAACCCCTCTCTGATTTTTCTTCCACTATTTTTCGCTTTAGTTTCGTATTGTTTTCTTTTCTTTTTACTTTTGTTTTGTTCTATTTTACCCTTTGTCTTTCACTTTGTTTTCTTTCTTTGGGAAGTGTTAGCAAGGTGACTTTTCTACAACATAGACAAAGAAAGTTAAATTCTATGAGAAGAACTTGAATTAAGTTACTCACTATGTGCAAAACCCTGACACAGGTTAGGTCATACTTTCAAGGCTCATTCAATACTAGGGAAATAAACATTTTATATTGAATCTGCCAAACACCTGACCAGCTGGGTTATAGGCCAGAAGCCAGTCCTGGAAATGTGCCTAGCTGAAAATCACATCCTTGATGAGGACTTTAGATTCCAAATTTTCTGGCATGCCACAGGCTTTCAATGGGTCACAATGGTGAAACCCTGAGGAATCAGTAGTTTAACAACAAAGAAATCAGTGTTTCAATAACACATCCCACATTTTAAGAAAACTCATTTCCTAACTTGCTGCAAATTTGGTGAAGCCAATACCTACGGTGTTTTGTTTTTGTTTTTCTTTTTTTTCTTTCATTTATTAATCACCCCCATAGATCTCAAGCTACCTGGATATGATCAATGGTTTCCAAGTCATCGCTGGCTGTGTAACCAGACAATGGTAGCTGATGGTCTTCAGAGAGGCTGGTTTTCTTGTATTTCAGGAAGGCTTTCAATAAACTTCATGGTATTCTGGAATCTATTACTCAATGCACAAAACAGCTTTGCATAAACTATTCGTTAAGCACAGAGACTAAAAATATTATACAGTACGATAAATCAGAATGCTCTTTTCTTTTCTTCAACTTTTTATAAATTGAAAAATATTCCCATTTCACACTCACCCCCAGCTTTACCTTTATCAGGCTCTGAACTTTAATGTATTTATGTATTTCTCTTGTTATATGCTGACATATTATTGAAGAAATAAAGGATCATTTAAATATATTTAAAGTCTGTATTTGTATATTAGAGCATTTGCTTAGCATAGACAAGAACCTAAGCACATAATATCCCTACCAAAAAAAGAAAAGAAAAACATTGATATGTAGATATATTCAAAGTATTCTATGATTGACACTAAACAATGTAATGATTATACTGTGAAAACCTCTCCATGTAAATAATTTAACTAAAGAAGTTGACCAGAACGGCAAAATGAAAAATAAAACAAAAAACAACAAGAAACACTCTTTGCTTATATTTAAGGCCCAATCCACAGGAAAGTATTCACATTTGGTATAAATCAGGCTCCAAAACCCATTTTGGGGAGAGCAGAGGCCCTAGAGAGAGCCTATTACTGTTATTATTATGTTAAATGATAATAGTGTTAAACTGATTTCTAAATACTTAGCTTTATCCTCTTGATTAGTACAGCACTCAAATGTAATCAGAAAAGTTTCTTTTTGGAGTGGACAATAGTTAATATGAAGACTCTTGCTGCTCAAAGTGCATGAAATAAATGGTCATGTATGTAGGACATGTATACATATATACAATAAATAGGACATGTATATCATACTCCCTCATTCTAAAGCTCAGAGAACATCACAGCCAAGGGTGCAAGAGCTAGAGACTGAATGCTGTGAAGCAGTATCTTTTGGACATGATGCAGTCATTGCAACTCAGGACTCAACTGTAGTTGCCTGCACAAAAACAAGACAGAAAAAAATTCCAGTAATGATGGGGGAAGAGCTCACAAAGATGCATCCCTTGAGGAGAAGCTATTGGCATTTAATGGCTTCTGGGGAAACAGAGTCAGTTTTCTTCAGCAATATGGTACCTTGTAGATCAGCCATGTTCAATGGCCCCACACCAATGCAAATATGGACAGCATTAGTGGGATTCATTGGGTTTAAAAAAAAAAAGGAGGACATGAAATGGGGAGGAAGACATACTGTGGAAAGTTCTTATAGGTGTTTCAGGGAGAGGGGTGTCATGCATATGACCAAAATAAATGTATGTGTTTGTTTATATAAAATTCTTGACAGATTAAAATTTTAAATATTTTAAATGTAAAATCTTTTATTCTAAAAGTACGGGATCTCTATGACACAAGGTAACAACAGGATATCCAAGAGGATTCCCAGTGAGGTTACAGTATTGATAGAGTAGTAGAAGCCAGAGACTTCATATCATACCAGTGTGTCAGTGCAATGAAAAATTGCAAGCAAAGAAGTCTGGCCAAAGGGTACCCTGTGGGACACACCATGACACACTACAGCTTCCACAATGAGAATTTTTTCTCTGTTGAGGTAAGGCTGAAAAGGTAGGTGGCAGGTATGGAGGGAGGGGAACATGAGTGGGATTGGGGTGCATGACATGAAATTCACAAAGAACCATTAAAAAGTTAAAAATAAAAAGCTGTTATTTCATAGGTTGGTTGTGCTCTACAAAAAACAAACAGCTGTTTGAGCTATAAAATATTGATTTAAATGAAATCTAAATTCAAAGATATTATAATCAATACTAAGTAATGACATTAATAATTAAATCATCTAATTTTGATATTGATAGAGGGCCAAGGATACATCAATCGGACAAACAAGAATATCAAAATATTTGACCATGACAAATCACGATTACATATTAAGAAATGTAGCAAACCTTTTATGGCATTAACCATGTAGTAAATATCAACAATATTTAGGTCTTTTAAAAGTAAAATCTACAACATACAGAACCACATATACATATAACTTTAGCACATAATTTCAAAATTGTTTTCAAGTAGCATTTTAATTTATATTAGAGAATACATGGAATGACTGAATACAAATTTATTCTGTAGAACCAGACAAAATATTTTAACATTTTATCATAAAATGCTTAATCCTCATTCAGAGGAATAAACAGGATGGATATCAGAAGTGGAAGAAGACAGGGAACAGGACAGAAGCCTTCCACAGAAGGCCTCTGAAAGACTCTATGTAACAAGTTATTGAAGCAGATGCTGAGACTCATAGCCAAACTTTGGGCAGAGTGCAGGGAATCTTACGGAAGAAGGGGGAGATAGAAAGACCTGGATGTGACAGGAACTTCACAAGGAAACCAACATAGCCCAAAACATCTAGGCCCAGGGGGGCCTACAGAGACTGATGAATCAACCAAGGACCATGCATGGGAGGATCTAGACCCACTGCTCAGATGTAGCCCCTGGGCACCTCAGTATCCATGGGGGTCCCTTTGTAAGGGGAGCAGGGGCAATCATAGGCATGAACTTGGTTGTCTGCTCTTTGATCAACTACCCCAGGTGGGGTGGCTTTACTAGGTCAAACAGTAGGGGAGGAGACCTCCCTTATCAGTGGGCTATGGGATGGATATACAGAGGGAAGAAGGAGGGAGAGTGGGACTGAGAGGAGATGGGGGTGGGGCTCACAAAGTGAATAAATTGTAAATAAAAATAATGATAAAGGAAGATATCAGGTATGTCAACGAGACAGACCAACCACTTGTTCATTGATAATTAGCATAATCTTGTCTAGTAATTTTCCTTCCTCAAACAAGAGCCTAACTGAATTATGCATTACTGTCAAACTCCTTCACTTCCAAGACTATATTCATTCTTTTAGCGCAGTTCTAATGAAAGGCCATTATACTCATCTAAGAATGATTCTTCACTGACGGTGTTAATATTATGAAGGCTCAAAACCTGGAATTTACTTTGAGAAAACTGATGAAGCAGGAAGGTGCCTCTAAGCTGCTCCATTCCCAGAAAGAAATGGTGTTAAGACGCAAATTTCAAAGGGCAGCAGTCTTACCCCTCCAGCCTTAGTGGCTGGAGCCTAAACATACGTGAGGTGGAGGTACTTATTTCCTACAACTACCTGTGACAGACAGTCCTTATTTCATACATCTCTAACTCCCTTGGGTTTCCCTGGCAGCTGAGTATTCACCCTCAAAGTTTCATGCCTTGCTTTTCATTGGCTGCCTACAGGAACTCTGACACTCTCACCTAGTGCCTGGGCTTTCATGTTTTCCTTTGAAATACCATTAGAAGCACAAGTGACCCCATAACTCCTTGCTTTATGCATGGATTTATAACCACCTGAATCATACCAAGATTTGCTAGCAGTTCAGTGAGAAGCTGAGCCCCGTGAGACCATAAGCTCTTTGTCCTCTAAGTAGCTGGGTGGGTCACAATGGTAAGAGAAATCCACAGAAACAACATCCAGGCAGATATGAGTTATCTGGGTGCCAGGGATGCATGCTCTGTTCTTAAAGGAAAGTCCCTCCCCTGCCCCATGGTTGAATTTTACTTATTTTTATTTCTTAAATTTTGTTATTTTTATTTATTACAATGTATTCACTTTGTATCTCAGCCCTAGCCCCTTCTGTCATCCCTTCCCAAACCCACCCTCCCTCCCTCATCTCCTCCAATGCCCCTCCCCAAGTCCACTAATAGGGGAGTTCCTCCTCCCTTCCATCTGACCCTAGACTATCAGGTCTCATCAGGACTAGCTGCACTGTCTTCCTCTGTGGCCTGGTAAGGCTGCTCTCCCCTCAAGGGAAGGTGATCAAAGAGCCAGCACTGAGTTCATGTAGGAGACAGCCCCTGTTCACCCTACTAGGGTACTTACTTGGAGACTGAGCTGCCATGGACTATATCTGTGCAGGGGTTCTAGATTATCTCAATGCATGGTGTTTGGTTGGAGTACGAGTCTCAGAAAAGATCCCTGAGCCCAGAATTTTTGGTTCTGTTGCCCTTCTTGTGGAGCACCTGTCCCCTCCAAGTCTTTTCTCTTCCCTTTCTAGCTAAGCAAGAAGGAGGACATTGGGTAAAATGCTCAATCGTCATTCAGAAAGACAAACAGGATAGACATCGGAAGAGGGAGAAAACAGGGAACAGGACAGAAGCCTATTACAGAGAGCCTCTGAAAAGCTCTACCCAGCAGGGTATTGAAGCAGATGCTGAAACTCACAGCCAAACTTTGGGCAGAGTGAAAGGAAAGTTTTTTAAGTGGCCTTAATCTTTCATACTCCTGCAGTTTTGGTTAATTCCAGGGGTACTCTAAAAGTATCTTTCCTACTGTTCCAATGAAAGATACTTAGCATGCTTTTAAAAGTCTAATCTCTTCAGTAGTGATGCCTTCCTAATCCAACTTTACACAGAATTTTTATAAGATTTTCTTAAGTCTATTCTACCTTTTGTATCCACTTATTACCACAAACCTTGCTAAAAGCAGCCACTACAACCATGCCACAGTCTGAATCCTGAATTTCCAACAAAGTTTTTTACCAGATTAATTTGACAATTGCCATCAAACTCAGCCTCCTTCAAATCACCAGTAAAAGAGCAAAATATAGTAAATTCCTTGTAGGATAAAACAAAAAATGCTTATTACCCAGTTCTTAACGGATTTCTCATTTTCACCTGAAATTCCATGAGCAACCTAATGTTTTATTCCATTTCTATCTTCATCCTAAAATCCCACCAGAAATATCCACAGAGCTGTGTCTGTGATATTTTGGGATTTTTCAAGCCTTCTTTTCCAAATTCATCCCATAAAAGTTCCAAAGGCTTAAAACTACGTTGTCATACTTCCCAACAGCAGTAAGCACAATTCTTTGACATCAATTTATTGAGTTAGTCAGATTTTGATTGCTCTGATAAAGCACCTGACATAAACAATTTGTGTGGGGGGGGGGGGGTATTTACTTTGGCCCATGTTATCAGAGTCTTTAGTCCCTGAGTCCACTGACTATGGACCTCACATTAAGCAGACAATCATTAAGTCAAGAGCATTGAAAAGAAGTTACATATCTCATGGTAGCCAAGAAAAGGGAGGAGGAGAGATCTGGTGATCAGTTATAAAAAGCACCCTGCCAGGAGTCTGTTTCCTCCATTGCGATTCTACCATTTAAATTCCTACCTCCTAAAACAACACAAGAAGTGGACTTTCAGGATATTTTTCATAATAAAATCTTGACACTTGTTAATCATCTTTGTTACAGGTGCCTCCGTCAAGAAGGTTATCCATTCGGCTTAGCTGCATATTGCTAAGTGTTTCACATGGCGCAGGTGTTTGGAAAGATAAGTTATAGTCTATGCTAATGTCAATGACAAGTAATACATTTGTTTTAACGTTATTATTTTATTTTATTAAGGTTGTATGTTTTTATTATTAACTTTCTGTATTATCATTTGTGTTACTGAAGTCACACCTCCATGAGAGAGTAAATTTAGAAATGATGAATTATAAAACCTTTAAACCTCCTGGAACACAGTTACCCAGGATTTAACAATAAATATGTTTATACATTTCAGTATTAGAAAAAGCATTATTATGGAATGTATTCATTTGAATATAGCACAGGCATTTTATAATTATTTTAAATAAAATAAATGTTGAAAAGTTGTCTATGAAAAAGGACAAATGTTCTAACCTACCAACCTCAAACAGGAAAATAAACATTTGACTTAATTCTAAGTTAAGTATAACTTAAAAAAAATGTCAACAGTGATTGTTTTTAAAAATATATAAAAGACTCGCTTATTACAAAATCTGGATACCACTAAAAATTAAAAATCAATGAAAGGCACAAGATCTGCTCATGTTCAAGCTCTGTCCAGTCGCATAACAAATTTCATGTTAGCCAGGGCTCCATATCACAAACCTGTCTCAAAGAGCAAAGGTAAACAAGTGGAAGTGGTGTGAAGTCATTTCCTGAAATTTCCATGCGGAAGATTTCCTGACACCGATGTGACAGCAATCTGAGAACCTACCATTTGTCAGAGTACAGTTCTTAACAGGCTTCTGTGAGCTCCTTGCAAAGCCACAGAGAGCAAAATTTCATACAGTGTTAAATTTTGATTTGATCATTTCAGTTGTTATTATTAATGTAATTTTCTGTTGAAATTATGTAAATAATGATTGAAATTAACATAAAAATCTTATTTTTAGCAAAAATATTAAGAATTGTTGTTTCTACCAAAAAATATATTTGAAGTCTAATAAATATATCAACTTTAGGTTCATTCAGTTAGAGTCTGCTTGCCATATTTCTCTCTGTCTCTCTCTCTCTGTCTCTGGTGGGAAGACATATATATATATAGGGTGGGAGAGACATATATATATATATGTAAAAATTATAAATTAACATATAGCTGGCATCACTACAAGTAAATGGTATTTTGATTTAGTTATTCAGAAAATTAAGTACAGATGAGATCAAACTACGAAACTCAAACTGTTTGCTTACTTTGAGGGTATGTTTATAAACATACATACATTCATGCATACACACATGTGAATATATACATACATACAAATGTATGTGCATACATACATATATACATATATAATATAAATGCCAACATATATACATAACATTCATTATATGTATGTTGACATACATATATGTATACACACACAAATATACATATATTATATATATGTTGTTCCTTTATTGTATTAGTATACTGTCTGGTGCTTGGAGTGACTGTAATACTTTGCCCCTCTCTAGGCAGTGAAACACAATAGAGCACAAAATCCTTTGTGCTTTTGACTCCCCTTTAAACAATATTAAAATCTTAAATTACTTTTATAGCATTATTTCTGGCCATTTCTTCCATCTTTTCTATTAATATCCTTGTGTAAAAATTTTTAGTCCTGATGCTTTTTTAAAATTTCATAAAGAGCTCTAGGAGCTTAGGACATAGTCTTAAGCTTGTTTGCTATACTTGGCATGCTCTTGTTCCATCTCTCTTTGGGATTCTCAAATCCCTCCTCCAATGCTATCATTTAAGAGAGTCCAACTCTGACAACCATAACTCTATGTAAAATCTTTATTACCTATCAATACAGTTGCTACATTAGCTCTCTCCTCACCTTTTCCTTGCGTAAGTTTTCTTTACAGAGAGTTAGCACAACTTGACATAATATTTTAATTATTGTAACTACATACTTTACCACCTCAAAGTAAGTCATGAGAGGAAAGGTAGGAACTTATTTGACATGTTTTCCAGTATTGTCTCGACAATTACACAAGGGAAAGCATATAGCAGGTACTCAGTATTTACTGAATATGTTGTTAGTACTTCAATTTTAAATACTTGTCTCCATATATATAATATATAATATATATAGTAGGCATCCCTACAACTAAATGGCACTTTGTTTCAGTTATTTGGGAAATTAAGTACAGATAAAATTAAACAGGAGCGTGTAGAGCTCCTATCCTTTCCATATCATACTAACTCCCATACAAGGACCAAATATATCCAGGAGCAGGGTCTTTTCTGAGACTGACACTCAACCAAGGGCCATCTATGGATATAACCTAGAACTTCTGCTCTGATGTGGCCCGTGGTAGCTCAGTAACCAAGTACTTTTCCAAAGTGAGGGGAACAAGGACTATTTCTAACAGGATCTCAAGGGCAGGCTCTTTGACCTCGCCCCCCCCCCCCCGCAGGGGAGGAGCAGTCCTGTTAGGCCACAGAGGAGGACTTTGCAGCCAGCCCTGAAGATACCTGATAAAACAGGGTCAAATGAAAGGGGAGGAGGTCCCCCCCATCAGTGGACTTGGAAAGGGGCAGGGAGGAGACCAGGGAGGGAGTGTGGGGTTGGGGAGGGAATGAGGGAGCGGGATACAGCTGGGACCCAGAGTTAACAAAATGTAACTAAAAAGAAAAATAAAATTAAAAAAAAATTAAACAGGAGCAAACTCAAACTGTTTGCTTGCTTTGAGGATTTGTTTGTGCGTGGTGAGATTGCGTGTGTGCAAGGGTGTGTGTGTGTGTGTGTGTGTGTTTGTGTAGAGAACATAGGGAAAAGGGAAAAATAGAAAGAGAGAGGAGAGAGAGTGATTAGGTTTAAAAAGTCACATAACTAAGACTTTTAATAATTACAAAGTGAAACTTTATGGTAATATGTACAATTTAATCATTAGCAGGAGGCTTTCCCAATTGTAGTTCTCTGCTGCACTTTAACCTCATGGCCTCAATTTACCTTTATTTTTCTGTGGAACATTCAGGAAAAGCCTGAAAGTTTGGGCAATACTAGAACCTAGGGATCACTTCAGAATCTCCAAGATGTTTTAGGAGCTTCTCCTCCTATTCATAGCCTAGGCTCTTATGTCTGTTTCTCTTTTACAAAGTGTAGGAGACACAGACAACATTGCATCTGCTCTCTTTTTACAAGCTGTAATGGTGACTTACTCAGTCTTGTGTAGGACTCAAAATATCAAATGGATCATAGACAGAAAATCAAGTTTATCAGATTTACCATTAATATATAAAAATGAAGATACATTGAAAGTGTTTTTTAATGTATATGCTTTGTGCTCAATCAGATGAATATATAAAAAAATCTGAGACCAGAGAAATAAAATTATTTTTCCAGAATCCCTTTATGATTATTAATTTCTTTTTAGTACAAGTTAATCATGTTGATTAACTACAAGTGGGTGACAATTCCTTTCTTACCAAGTGCTTCAGAACCCAGGTTTAAATATTCATAAAAATATTGTTTTCTACTCAGTGCATATATGTGTTAAAATTATTTTAACATGAAACCTACAGTATGGAATTTGGAAACTAAAAAGTGGTATACAAATTCTTGTTAATTTTTTATTAAACCTATGTAAATATCACAGTAATAACATAGACTAACAATAGCTGTGCCTACTATATTCCATACGCTTTTTTTCCTCCAAGATAGAACCCAAGGTTTCTCATGTATTGAGGTAAGCATTCTTCTTTAAGTGGCATCTTGAGATGAGGCAGACCCTTGAACAGCATGTATGGGAGGGATTCATGCCTCTAGCTATTTGGCCAAAATTAAATGAGCCTTTAAACTCTTGCTTTGGCTGTTAGATAAATTCACGCCTGACCTATAATATAAAGTAGCATATAATGTCAATGCCATCATTTGTTCCCACCTAAAAAAAAAATACTTTTTTTTACTTGGAACAATGACAAAATGTTTAAAAAATAAAACAGTATGACCAAAAAATGTCTGAAAGTGGTGCATAAATGGTTTTAATTTTAAAAGCACACACCTTCAGATTCACCACTGAACCACACAACAGTTCAGCTCCTGCTCATGAATCTACGCAAACACGGACATCTATATACGCAAATACGGACTTCTATACAACTCACGTTTTCTATTTGTTCCTCAAAGAGATCCTGTATACTATGTAGCCAATCACAATATGGTCTAAATGAGCAAGCACGTTAGTATAGCTTTCCAATTATCCACTTAAATTATTTATAGTAAAAATCCCAACGGATCAGTTATTCTGAGAATAGCAAGAAAAAAAATAGAGAGCTCTATAATATATCTTAAAATATATATTATTGAAAGAGAAAAACATGTATTCTGTAGAAAATATTAGGTTTCTTAGGTCAAACATCTGAGAAAATTCAAATTTCTAATGTAAAATGTTATATAAAGGGAACTCCTTCCAGGTCACCAAGGTTCTGATTGTCCCATGGGAAGGCAAAGCCTCTAAAAGCTGCTCTTCTTGAAGGATGTATTGGCCGGACAAATAGTGAAGCAACATGTTGCATATCTGTACCACATGCATAAAGTTCTTGTCATAGTCAGAAGCAAAGAGAAATGATGACAGAAGTGACTCTGCTAGAGCAACGCTGATGTTACCATAAATTTTTTTCCAAAATATACTAATAAAACCATATGTATAGACTGTAAAATTGTTTTGACATTTAATCCAGTTGTCCTTCAAGGTTCAGAATTTTTAAGGACAATTTTGAAAATATATGGTTCCGTTGAATGAAGTTATTCTTCCCAAAAAGATGATAAAAGTAATCCATCAATCTGCTTTCCTTTCTCAGGGCTGGTTCTGAAATATGACTTATGAGTATGAGCCTGAGGATCTGACATGGCCAAGCTCTCTCACAAGGTGACTGTTTTATGCTACTAAGACCAAAAGATTAATATCATATATAAGAGGGATATTACCACTGGAGAACAGAACTGAGAAACTTTGCTGAAACCAAACACTGTATGATTTCATTTTAGGCATTAAATTTATTCTTTGCAATTAAGCGTAACCATGACTGTATAAATACAGATGGAGAATCCACAAGGTCCTATAATCCACACTTTGCTAGTACGTTTTTAAATTCACAACCTATATCATCCAGTTTAATTTATTTCAACAAAAGTTTGCTCAGCTAGTTGCAGTACAGAACTGAACGATGCACCGCTAGTGTCTAGGTGTGCAGAATTTTACAGGAGGATTATCAAAGATAGATAAGTCTACTCATCACAACCAGCCAGGAATGTGTTACTGGTGAGTTTGGAGAGGCACAAAAGAAAAAAAATAGTATTTAAGCTCTCTCGTGAAATTTGGTCAAAGCTATCATGAGCAGATACTAGAGAGATTAAAACATAGAAGTAGCTCAGAGTAAGATGAACCTTTGGAATAAGAACACTATGTATACAGTATTACCATAACACTGAATTTTCACACACATAATCTTACTAGGTGCCTAAAATGCACACTAATAGAAAAAGACCTAGTGTAAGAACCTTAGTCAACAGAGTATACAGTAACAGTTTCTAAGTGTGTTGGTAAGAAGAAATATCTCACCATTCCTGAAATTTGAAGGAACTGTTTGAGCCACATGGAAGACGGGGAATGTGGCTATGATTCAATTCTGTTAAAGCTGTAAAAATATGCGTTGAAGTTAATCAAGCAGCACTAATTTGATGCTATAATTCATGTCAATAAAATGTGTCCATCCATTGCAGAAGAAAATGGCACAGAAGAGTACATTGGGCCATGGGAAGATGAAAGAAATTGGTAGATCAAAGGAATAACAGATTCTAAAGCAGATGCATGTGGCATGAACGACTGTCCCTAAGGTACAAGCTGAGTGTTTCAGCAGATAAACCAGAAGGAATGAGATTTAGAGGGCATGTGAGAAGGACAGAAGGACTCGGGGGAGGAAATGAATGAGAAGTGCTTTGTGAGAATAAGATGCATTCTTTATACAAACTGGATAGAGTAAAAAAAAAATGAATGGTGGATTTCTAAATATAATGACAGACAATGTCACTGAAGCAAGTCTGTCACTAGAAAGACAGGATTGAGTGAGTGCTGACTCAGTTGTAAGACTACCAGGAAACTTGAACAGAAACTGCAATGTCATAATCTCATCTTGAGTAATATAAGAAGGTGGAATATGTTCCATCAAAATGGCACAGGAGGTTAAGAGACTTGCCACCAAGCCTAAAAATTTGGCTTTAATCCCACCACCCACATGGCAGAAGGACAGTCCCCTATCCTGTGAGTTGTCCTCTGATAGGGCATGAAGGATCTGCATGTGTACCCACCCACCCAAAACAAACAGAGAATTGTAATTTTAAGAGAAAAGATAGAAAAACACCCAAGAAAACGTTCTATTTTAAGATGATCTTGCCCCCAACTGAATGAGTCGACTTTCATGGAGTCAAACTGGAACAAAAGGGGCAAGGTAGTTCTGTGGGCCCGCAGGTCAGACATGGCAGAGCACCAGCAAACAAGACAGAGCAGGAAAACAAACGGGTTTTCCATTAAGGTGAAGAGCAATGCCCAGGGTTCAATAGAGGAAAGGAGACTGAGGAGATCGAAAGAACGTGATGGAAAAGTTTTCAGTAGCCTGCACCCTGGGGGGAAAGTGAGCACCTGGTCTTATATCCTAATAAAGTGCAGATGTTAAATAAGTGCAAAGGAGCACTACACCATATCGGAAATTGTTACCCAGTGGATAAATAGCGTGGTCCTACAGCAAAATGTAATCAATATGAACTTCGCTTCTAAATTAAAGAGATGTTGGTGAATGTGAATCATTATGGCATTTAAAAGAAAATTATACTCCAATAGTCACGAAAGCGTGTTACTAAAAAAAGAATGTTTTCTCTCTTGATTCAAATTTCTTTAGATATTTATCAAACTATATACATATTTTTTTAAAAAATAGCAAAGTTGCATAGTAAAGTCTTAGAGGTGAAACATTTGAACAAGCTCATTTTATTAATATGAATGTAAAATATTTCTAATATTATTAAATTCACAATTGTATGGATAAATGCAAATATACCTTCAAGACTTTATCTCAATGTATGGAAACACTTTTTCTTAAAAGAAAAGAAAATAATTTAAGAATGAATATAATTTCAAATGAGGTATAGCTAATTATGTCTGCAATTGCACAAATGTTTCAGATAGAATCACATTTCAGTAGTGAGTAAACAAGAAAAAAGAGAAAGCTACTTGACTTTAGTTTGGAATTGCTTGCACGTATGTACATATTCGAAAGATCTAATTTACTACACCTACATATAATAAATATTTAGATATAACATAAATATAAGTTACACAAACTAAATTTTTGTTATTGATATGTAAGCATGACAAGATCCTTTAAAATAATCTGAATAATGTTTTCCTGTATCTAAAACTTGCCCTATTTTAGCTTTCTTGTTCCCTCAGAGCATATGGTTAAATTCCCAGATTAAAATTAAAACACACATATTCATTTCTTTGCCCTAGGAGTAATCATAATATCACCATTTACTTTATTTTGATGTTTAATGTATTCTGCTTTTTCTGTCAGTTATATTACAGTATTTTTGACATGATAATATTTCAGTATTATAATTGGAATTAAATTATTTAATTTATGATATATACTTGCAAGCATTTTCCTCTATATTCCCTCACAAGTCATCTATTTGATTCTTAATAAGAAAAGCAATATTCAGATATTAATTCTTTTACCTCCGCATAAAAATGTTTTAGCATCCCTTGTTCCTAAATGGCATGTTTCTCTTAGTCTGAGTGTCTTTTCTTGAAGACCCCTTATATACTTTGAATATTTACAAATAAAAATGAGTCAATCCTAAGGTGATTATTCTGAGATGTATTCTATTACATCAAGAGGAGTGATGAAAATGCAATCATAGAAAGTAAACAGAGAGAACAAAAAATCAAAACTATTCATGTCCAACTCTACAGGGAACATTTTTAAAAAAGAAGGAACAACACAGGAAATATGTCTTCTGTTTCCTTTGCTGGTCACAAGACAAAGTAATTATCTTGTCTCGGTATTGCTAAAAACCTGTCTAGATAACAGAAATGAAACATGCTGATTCAGACTGGGGAAAAAAAAGTCTAGCAAGAAGAAAAAAGCAGCACAGCGAGACTAAATTTTCCCATCATCTAATTTTGTAAATGAAGCTATATTGTCAGCATACAAAAAACACATTTCTGGCATGTCTTTCTAGAGATCTGGCAGCAAGAAACAAGTTTGAGGACTCCTCTGAAGCTAAAGCCAAGACTGCATACTGTCCATTTGTTGTCATTCACCAGACCCTATAATTTCAGACAACCTTCCTTCTTTTTAAAACTATCTCCCACTCAGCCTTATCTCTCAAAACTCTCTATCGCAGGAGTTGGAAAATTCTCTCTGCCCACACATTTCTTTGGTCAAAAGACAGGCAGCTAAACTTACTACAAGGAGTTGCTTTGGTCCAAAAACAAAATAAGGCCAGATGTGTGAAACTTGCTCTGAGCCTAATCGAGGCAGAATTATTAATTCCCCATTCTGCCTAGTACATAAATCATATTCTAAAGCAGGTATCATCACGTTCTGTGTTATACAAAGATATTCAGTGGTAAAAATAAAATGAACACAAAAGTCATGTCCCCTCAACTAGATTCATGAAAAACAACTTAGAGATATATTCTAGAAAAATTGGAAACTATGACTCCTTTCTCTATCTCTATGGTATCAAAACAGAGCCATTTCCCAAATATCTAGCCTGATGGAACAGAGTCCAGCCCTTCAAAAGCAATGATACTAGATAGGAGACAGACACTTGACCACTGAGAATGTATCACACAGCAGGGAACAGCATATGTAGCCACAGTGACTTTTTAAGGGATTGATCATAGAAAATACACGAAAGACACACTGGAAAGGATCCCAGGCTGAAATCTAACATTCTCCATCCATGAGTCTTGAATGAATTTACTTTTTATAAAACATCTCTTTCTTATAAAATTTGGCAAATTAGGTCTCTATCTTTAAGGAGAGCAGTGAGATAAGCATGATGAAGTGACATGTCGTACGGGTCTGTACAAAAAGCTTCGAACAACTATTTTAGGTCTTAAACTCAAAGTAAAAGAAATGTGTGAGTATGTTCCAGGTCTGAGGAGGGCCTCAGTTAGAATTAGAACATCACTCTCAATCATTTAACTGAAACAAACTTGGTAAGTACAGCATGTTCTTTGCCTGTATTCATAGCTACAGGTTCCAGGAGGTTGTGTCTCCTGGTTCCTTATTCTAGTTACTTCCAACTGTGTGTAATACTCTTCCCCAAATGATTTTCCTTCAAAGCCGACTGGTCTTAGAATTGACTGATTCACCAGATTGACTGTACAACCGTTTTTCCTAAGATTCTTGTGGTTCCAGTCCATTGGATAAAGAAATAGAGATTCAAGTGCCTTGGCAGGATTATCGTAATTACTGATTAAGTAAAAGAACTGAGCTAAATTACAACTTTGTTCATTTCTTCATCAAATCCAGTATTTCTCTCCAGTTTTTATTGACATCAATTGACTCTCGTCACATAAGATTGGTTCCTACTGTGTCTCAATCCTAATCATCTTGAAAGTTTATCTAATTACATTGTGGAGATTTCTTGGTATTACATTACTTTATAGATTCCTTTTTAAGTTATTTTCTATGAATATGACTTTTATTTATCAATTTCCATACATGTATATGTATTATCTTAAGTATGCTTCCTGAAAAATAAATTATTTCATCTACTTATAACATTTGCTTATAAGTATTTTCATATTAAAGTGGTAATTTGCCAATAAAAACATTGTTGCTATAGCAGTGGTACTTAAACTCCTATTTCCACTGAGATGAATAATCTGTAGGGTCTTTTCAAGGTCTTCTTTCTCTACGTCGATCTCAATGACCCAGGAATGAAACCAGAATTGCATTTGAATATTATCATCTTATACATAAACAAACTGTGCCTGGATTACCTGAACAATATAAAGGTGTTTTCTTGTCTCTGTTACATACGGCATGCATATTTCAAATTTAATGTTCATTATACATATTCCAGTATAAAGGCAACTTCAATCAAGGAGTCTTAAAGATTTTTTTATTGGAGGCAGCAGCATACAACATTTCATATATTTGAAGTCTAAAAACACCGCCTTCCTGATTCTATGTATTTTTATATTTTAGATGTGATATTGTAATATTGGAGCCCATGAGGCACAGCAGAGCTTCCAACATTACGTCTGCGTTCAGTAGCTAAAATGACAACATGTTTTCTGCCAAACATCTGAGATACCCTCAAAACCATCCTTGTTTTCTGGGGTAATGTTAACTAGATAAGGGACTGATGCCCAAATAACAGCCACATCTAAGTAAGTTTACTTCTGAACAATACAGGTGATTTTCAGGATTAAGAATGCTGATTGCACCAGACAAGCATCAAACTGAAGCTATCAACTGAAATCAACTGAGCCATTAACTAATTATCTGTGGAAACTGTTTAATTTCTCAGGCTTAGAAAATCTAAAAGAAATTTGGGATTCAGGTCTGTGAAACTAAGATCAACTAAATATATAGAACTCATTCATTTGATATCCTTAGAGAGATGGTTTGGTGGTTAAAAGAACTGGTTGCTCTTTCATAGGTTCCCAACAACCACAAGGTTGCTCACAAATATTTGGAACATCATTCTCAGGGAATCCACAACCCTCTTCTGGACTCCACGGGCACCAGGCATTCAAGTCATGCACTGATATACATATAGGAAGAATAGCCATACTTATAAAATAAAAATAAATAAAGGTTAAAACTTTTGTTTTAATCACTACAGCTTAGTAAAGTACATGGCACCTTAGCAATATTGATCCATAATCAATTTATTTTTTCCAGAGTTAAATTATAATTTTTATGTTGATTATTTTAAAACTCCTCTTGTTTGTAACTTTTTTGGGGGCGGTCTCAAAACAGGGTGTGTGTGTGTGTGTGTGTGTGTGTGTGTGTGTGTGTGTATAGCTTTGGCTATGCTGGACTCACTTTGTAGACCAAGTTGGCCTCGAACTCACAGAGATCCGCCTGCCTCTGCCTTCCCGAGTGCTGGGATTATAGGCATGTGCCTGGATGTTTGTAACTTATACTTTAAGTAAATTGTCCCCCATCAGTTTACTTAGAAAAATACTAACAACCTTTGATATGTCACTTTTGTGTTTTTGTGAGTCTAGATAGCCCAAGAACCTAGAGTAAAACCAAACACTAAAACAGAACAAAACAAAACAAAAGTTCTAAAACTTAGTAATAAAATGACTCCTCGTGATGAATGCAATGCTCAGATCAGTGTCTTTTTCAGCTATCCTCTCATCAGAGAAGCATCCTCCTGCCGCAGATGGGAACAAGTACAGAGACCCACAGACATACTTAATGCAGAGAATGAGAAATTGGAACACTCTACGCTAAATGGGAGGTTTCCATCAAATCCCTCCCTTCAGAGCTCAGGGAACCCCTTAGAAAAAGAACCAGAACAAGTATGAGAGCCAGAGGGGTTGGAGGATGACAAGAAAACACGGGTCCTCTAAATCAACATGAGGCAGGACTCACGGAGACTGGAGTAGTATGCACAGTGCTTGTCCAGGGCTGCACTAGGCCCTCTGAGTATACATTATGGCTTCCAGTTTCATGTTTTATGGGATTCCTGAGTGTTCCAGTGAGTGGCCCTCTGATTCCTTTGCCTTCTCTTGAACTTTTTTCCTTCTGGTTGTTGGTGTTGTCCAACTAACATGTGATGGGCTTTTGTTTTATCCTATTATATCTTATTTGTTATATTTTATTACTATCTCTTAGAGGACCGTTATATTCTGAGAGACAAAATGAAAGTGGATCTGAAGGAGAAGAGGGGAGAGGAGGAACTGGCAGAAGTGGAAGGAGGAGAAACCACAATCAGCAATCTATTTTCAATGAAAGGAAAAATAAGAACTTAAAAAAAAAGGAGGAGGAGGAAGAACACACCCATTAATGTGAATTTAATGTGGCACCTGTTTCTAGAGGACACGGTATTTGAAAGATGTATGTTCCACTCAGGAATTCCACATAAACACTTACTGACAAGTGTATATTAGAGCTACTCACAAGATGCATTGTCCTTTGTAATTAACTCTTCCAGATAAAACTCATCTAAGGAATTAAAGCAATTAAATTAACAGGCAATGTCACTTCATAACAAATTGTTCTGGTCAATTATGTCATTGTGTGAAAAATTACAGCATTTCGCTTGACTCAGATCAAACATTTAAAAAAAATGTCATCCCTTGAGCACGAAAAATCCTAATCATCTTCTAGAATCTAATTTATGCTCCCACATCTTCCATGTTTTCCACAGTCACTTATTTCAGTCCACAAGGACCACTAAGAGTTCACAATAATGGCAGTAAGCCTTCCTCTTTATATAACATATTCAGCACTAAAAGAATACTCAGATAATCTTCCAGCTGATGAATAAAATGGAGACACAAAATAACCTTGTGATCAAAGATCTCATAGCTGTTGATGACAAAATTAGACCTGTTAAAAATCTGATGTGCATAGAGGTATGGACTTCTTACTAGTTTTTTCCCATTACCTTCTTTTTTTTCTTTATATTTCATTTCTTTGTTATTTATTGCATGAATATAACTGATTCTCGCAATGATTATTCAAGCTGATTAAAGAATGAGATATTAGAGTTGATCTGGGGAATGTCCACAGGGCAATGTATCAGTTGCTCTGTTATACATCTCTTATATACTATCATTTTTCCACTTACTGTAGTAATCCTGTTTTTCAAAATAATAATAAAGAAACAGAGTAGGAGTTTTTAAGTAATATTTACTCTATAGCAACTGAAAATGTCAGACAGGTCTTTGGAATGACTGGAAATAGAGCGATTCTTTTTGTCCTAATCAGCTGCTGACGGGTGTGAAGGACCAGACATTCACATTAGCTTCTATGATGTAGGCAAACCATTAGTGATAAAGTTAAAGAGAACACACTTACTCATATTAACATTAAATAAATAGGTCTCATGAAGGAAATGCAAAGGGATACTTTCACTAATATCTTTTGGTTTGTAAAAACAGAAAACTGAAAATAATTTTCTGACTAAAAAAAATGAGCGAAATGTATGTTTTGTTTGGTTGTTTGTCATCAACAACTGACAGGAATTTTATTTCTCCCCTTAGCCACTGGTAAATTTGTGGTCTTGTGATTATTGATCAAACTAAGGACACAGGTTTGCTTTTTGTGTTAATTTACAAAATAATCTATACATCCATATGTTCATTTAACCCTAAATTTGTTTAACAAAGTATGCAATATAATAAACAATTATAACCTAGCCAAAATCCATTTAAAATACCAATGAAAGTAATTTTTAATGTATATTTAGGAGATATTTACAATAAAATTTAAGTCCATAAGAGTTTCCACAAGTAATTATTAATAATTTTGAAGACCCAAACCACTTGTTTTGAGAAACTAGAGGACTACCCTAAGATTTAAAAACTGGTTGTTTAGTTTTTGAATAACCTATACATAAAACCAGTTTTAAGGAATCTGAAACTTTGCATAAGATGCCAACTCCCCCAAGTTACTTCATTTCATTCTAAACAGTATTTGCTCAGACACACACACACACACAAATTTTGCTATAGTAAAAAGAAGGGTAACATAAATTAAAGGATCTAAATATGGAAGAAAAAATTATCTACCACACTCCCACTATATTCAAGCTTGGCCACAGAACATTTTCTTTTCAGGAGGCAAATGCTAAATGCCTCAGTGCATAGCCTTGCAGCTGAAAAAAATTAACAATGTCACTAAGGGCTCAGTTAGAAAAACAAATACTCAACATGTCAGTGAAACTTTCTGTTTTGTACTGTTGCAAGAGTCTACAAAGACCTTGCCAGACCACAGAGAGAAAGGATCCAGGCAGTCTTGATGAGGCATGATAGGCAAGGGTCAGATGGCAAAGGAGGAGGACCTCCCTTATCAATGGACTAGCAGAAGGAGATGGAGAGGGAAGAGGCAGAGAGAGAGGGACAGGGAGGAGATGAGGGAGGAGACTACGATAAATAGTGAATAAAAAGTGAATGAACGGTAAAAAAAAAATAATTAAAAAGAAAATACTCCAGGATACAGTGCACACAACCTTCTACCACAGCTTCAACTCATGGGCTACTTATGACATAAAAATTCATAAAATATAACCATAGGAACATTTTTAAAATGTTATTCACGAAATGTTACTGTGACTGGTAAGACATTTATTAATCAAACTTTAAAATTCGGTAGGGAATATTGTACTTAAAGAAACTTATATTTATTTTTGTAATCAGTAAGAGACCACCAGAAAGTACACATGTGCAGATGTGTGCATATTTTAACGTTTTAATTAAGATTTTTTAAAGTAAAAATAAAGATAAAGAAACAAATTAGAAGATAACTACAGTATCATCCATCTGAAAAGCTACACATGTCTGCTTTCTACAGGAAGACAGTCTAGGCCTAGGAACCTTGGGAGTGTAAAGCAGGTCCGAGCTTGAAAACATTTCATGAAAAAGAAAGAAGAAAGTCAAACTAAATTCAAGATTCTAAGTTCAAATAACCAAAAAAAAAAAAAAAAAAAGACAATGGCAATGCTCAGGAGAGTGAGTACTGGGAAGAAAAAAAATGCATACTGCTTAAACCTGAGAAGCCAAAGGAACTTTGGATGGTGCAGTATAACCTAGAAGTTTAAAAATCATTCTTGGAAGGAAATTCCTTGATCCCTGACAGGAAAGCAATGATGAGAAGAGAGTCCCAGGGGTGTTTCCAGCAACATGTGAAATGGGAGCTAAAGGTCTGAGGACTATAAAGACAAACTAGACTTGTGGTATACATGGGGTTGGAGGAGAGGTTCAGAGAGGTAGGGGATTGCTTACCTCTTTCACAGTGTGCTTTTAAAATGTCTGTTCTAAACATTCTTCCACTGAAAATAAACTTCCTTGTCTTTGTAATGCAGTTAATTTCAAGAACTTTTCCATTTGGGGCATGGTTGAGGCAGGGGCTTCCAACTTTATCATTAGAGGTTTAATCTCTGCTTTGCATGTCAACATGGACAGTAAAAGCCATCAGTTGCTTCATAATAGACAGATAACATGGAATTGAGCACAGGACATGATTGGTATGGCTGTACCACTTGATAGCAACAGAAAAAGGAAAGAGAAGCAAAGTTTTTAGTTCTGAATGAAAGCATTCAAAAGCAAGGTCTTGAAACACATATAGCTAAACAGCAGAGGCAGCATCAATAGATGAGAAAAACATCTTTAGCTCTAATAACTGGGACTATGTGATGTTTTGCTTTCTTTTTTACTGGCTCAGTTTGAACAGTCTAAACAACACAGAACAAAATTACCTTTTCAGATTCCTCTTCAGGAACAAAGCCAGATGTGCCAAGTACCCAAAACCCTCCCCTAGGGACAGAAATAAGCAAACACTATGTATCTCTTATGGAGTTTGTTTCTTACCAAGGAATCGCAGGCACCCACTGAACAGAGAGTGTCTCATGTATGGTGTGCCTCTGCGACATAGCTCACCTTAAGATAAAAGGGCAGATCACCCTCAAGGACTGGGTGTGTGGCAGTAGACAACCACAAAAATGTTGAATAAAAATCCCCTCCCTTATAAAAGCTTTTTTTTTTGAGAGAGAGAGAGAGAATACTTACTAAACCATTAAATGCAATAGGTGTAAAAAGTTTTGCCTGAGATTTGTAAATGTCTCATAGAAAATAAATATTCAAATGACTTATCTTGCCCCGGCCACACCTAAAAGTAAATAAATAAATTTTTATAAACTAGTAAGAAACGTCCTCTTGGCACAGATTCTTTTTCCTGGATCTGACACCTACAAAGCATGACAGTTTAGCTTGGGGTTCATTACTCGAGATCATATCCAGACCAAATTCTGTGGGGTTTAAACAAAGAAAGAGAGAGACTTGTGAGAACCCTCTCTGGAAAGGTGAGCTAGGCTTCCCCTGGATTTCACGAGTCCTTTCTCACTAATGGAGCCAGAGAGGCGCTTCACTTCTCATTCTTACAGTCAAAGCTCTTACTCCAGCGTTCTGCTACGCACGGGACTCCATCCCACCCACAACAGCAAAAGCAGGCACGGAAGCACACTCTCTGCACCCTCCCTTCTAGGACGTAAAATAAGCCGTGGCCACATGCTTTTATATAGTCAGTGGTGGCCTACAATTCCTCTGTATTGAAACGTGTTAGATGGCAACAGAGAAATTCAGGACTACCAAGTTGCTGCAACTAGTCATGCACTGTTTATTCTAAGACAGGGAGGAAAGACTTCAGATCACTAGGACCTATTTTAAGATCTATTCCAGGTCAGTAAGACTCATCAAGTGTTCATTACGATACTCCTGAGAGTAACTTACATAGGCATCCAGTGACTATTAATTTGGGTGACTGCAAATGCCAGGAAATAGGTAATAAATAAAGGTAGACTTTTCTCCTTTAATCAAACTGTTCAACTCTAGACACAGTAAGGTGTTTTCTGCCTCCCTGAACCATTTATTCAACTTTGAAGTTTTAAAATATGTCTTGCTCTTCACAATACAGAAGATAAAATTAGAGTAATAGAGGAATGTTAAATATCTAAGATAGGTGCCTTTTAATTAAGAAAAATATAGGGAAACTTTGGACAAATACAATAACTAAAAAGAAAAGAAAAACATAAATTTGTATCCTTAAATACAATATGCATTCATTGAATCTCTACCATGTATAAGGTACTAGACTAAGCCTATTGCTTATGTTATGTCCTCAGCACTCAGAAGCATCATACAATGTAGGTACTAATATCATTTTACAGATGAAGACATTGATGTTTAAAGGGCTTAAGGAATTTGTTCAGGGTCACACAGCCAGACTGACAGTCTTTTCAAGCTGGAGGAATTCATTCAGTCACGCCATCCCGCAACCAGAAAAGATACGGCGTTCATTTGCTCTTGACAAGCCTTTCCAGGTGCACCATATTGGATACATTACATACTGTGTTTGTAGGGTTGTCATGAAAGCCACTGGTACCATTATAGCTGGCAACAATTTACTGGACAGCTCATGTGCAATCCTGCCAGTCTTGATGCTTCTGCCACAGGTCACCTCCACCAGCTAGAAGCTCACAGGCTGCTTCACAGATGTCGGAAGTCAGGTGCTCAAGAAATGTTTACTGAGTAGGTTTCCGTTAACTCTTATCAGCAAAAAACATATCATTGAAAACAATTTCGGGACTGATACTGAGAAAGCATGAAGAAATTAATTCATTAGAGTAACTATGTCAAGGTCAGTTCAAAAGACTAGACCCTCACAATATAAAATTTAGAAGAATAAAGATATATTCTTTCTTGTAAGTGCACAAGGCAGGGTAATGAGCAGCACAGTGCTACTGATGTGAGCTGAATGAATAACTTGGTAAGTGACTCTTCACAGGAGAGAAAAATCTAAAGTATAACAAAATACAGAAAGAGACAGAATTCAGTTATGGGTACGCAGGGTCAGGAAAAGACACAGGGAAGGAAGGTACAACAACATGGCATTCCTCGATTGGCTTTGGTTGTTCTGATTAAACACTGACCAAAGGCAACTTAGGGAGGAAAGTCTGTATTTACACTTCCTGCCACAGTCCATCATTGACGGAAGTCAGGGCAGGAACTCAAGCAAGAACTTGGAGGCCAGGCCTAAAGCAGGGACCATACAGGAACACTGCAACATGGCTAACTATATATTTCTTAGTGAAGGCCTACCAGCCTACTCATGGCACTGCCTGCAATGGGCTGGGTCTCACATCAATTTGTAGTCAAGAAAATGCCCCATAGAAATGCCTACAGGACCATCTGATAAGGGCAATTCCTCAATCAAGATCCGCTCTTCCCAGGTGTGCTGGCTAGTTTTCTATAAACTTGACAAAAGCTAAAGTCATCTGAGAGAAGAAAACTTCAATTGAGAAAATGCCAGGCTCTAAGCAAGCATGTTGGGCATTTTTCTAAATAGTGACTGATGTGCAAGCATCTAGCCCGTTGTTAATGGTTCCAGCTAAGGTTGGTAGACCTGAGTTCTAAGGAATAATGTCTGGAATGCAGGAGATCTCTTAAAACTTGATGTTACCATGTCCTTTGCTTAATGGGAAACTACAAGAACTCAATTAGGAAAGCAGGCTGATCAAGCCAGCAATCATCAACCATCCATGGCCTTTACATAAGCTCCTGCCTCTACGTTCCTATCAGGTTTAAGTTTTGCCTTAGCTTTACTCACTGGACTGTGACTGCGGATATGTAAGCCAAAAAACCTCCTTTTTCCTCAGATTACTTTTGATTATGATGTATTCATCAAGCAATACTAACTTAACTAGAACAGCAGGTATGTCTCAATTTATGTCAAGTTGACAAAAACATCTATCTGTGGGAAAGGGAGACAGAGTCTAATGGGAAGAGAACCACAATTAAAAATCCCTAGGATTCCTAATTAGGTGTATGGGTTTTAATTTTCTTAAAATCTGCTCTGTGAAAAAAAGAAAAAAAATCTGCTCTGTGGATGGTAGGAGAAAATGAAGAGTCAACCTTCCTAAGAGGAATTTATGACTTACTGAGTGTTATGTGATTCTACACGCCATTCATCCATGTCTGAAGAAAATTACTCAAGACAACACTAAACAGTGATGTCCTGTGCAGGAAGTTTTTGCCTTCAAACTAAGTGTCCAGTATTCAAAAATACTGCTCTCCGTAAAGAATAGTCAATCTACAGTTAGATGGTATGCATGCAGCTGGTATTAAAATCCCGTGTCGCCACCCACAACCTAGAAATTCCTTGCTTTCAAATGGTCAAACTAATGGTAGCAGAAGTTGTTATCTGAAGTGAATATAGCCAGCTCTGCTTTGATTTCACTCTCCCTCCAACTCTACAAATCCATAGCACACACTAACACCTAAATAAAACCCTCCTGTCTGGAGAAGGTTTTTGGTTGGTTGGTTGGTTGGTTGGTTCCATTTGGTTCGGGTTTTGGATTTTCTCCCTACTCATAAAGATTGAACCTCTGTATGGCTCCAGACCAAGAACCTTTTCCAGGTTGTCACTGAGTGAGATATTAATTATCTAGTTAGCACTCTCCTTTCATGCTCTCAGTACTAACTGCTCTTCATTTCTTTGCCAGTTTATTTCTTGGTATGTTATCTAAAGCTCCGAAGCCCTTATGCTAGCTGTCTGACTCAACACAGCTGTAAATTATTCTACTCAAAATACAAAGAAAGGACGGTGCAAATGTAGTAAGTTCATCTCTCTACAAACAGTTAATGAAACACGGTGATTTCAAAGGGCCAGTTTGCTCCGATGTGAAGATGTGAAAGTTTTCCTTCATCTGCTTAAAGCACTAGAAAGGCATGGTTCTTGCAGTTCTTCCATCAGAAGTGTAAGTTGAACTGCTACTCATGAGATATTTTGCCTGATGATCTGGTCCCCTTTAGTAGGTGTCATTCCCATTAGACTTTGGAGAATACTAAGCCATGGACTTTTGCCATTCCCAAGGGTACCTGAAATGAAATGTCAATGTGTGGACAATTTAATAGCTGACATTTATTTGTTGGGTTTTACTGTTTTTGTCTTGATAGTGTAAGATGAGGTTGTGCTACACGTCCTGAGGTAGACTGGAACTCAGTATGTAGCCCAAGATGGTCTACAGTTTATCATCTTCCTGCCTCAGCTTCCTGAGTGCTGGGGTTAAAAGCATATGCCACCAGCCCCATAGTTTCCACTAGGGTTGAGATTTAATCAACAGCAGCTGAAAGTAGTACTTAACAAAAAAAATTAATTAATTAGAAAAAATGATACAAATGAAATGAAAAGCCATTAATTTTCTCAGTTATGCTTTATCTTAGGATTCCATTTAGCAGCTTCTAAGAAAGAAACTTAAAGGGAGGGCATGCAGCAGTTAAGAGAATTTACTGCTCTTCAGAGGAGACATTTCCTTACTAGCACCCACAACACAACCCCCAGTAAATCCAGTTCCAGGGAATCAGACACCTCTGTCCTGGCAGGTACCTGCACTCATCCACACCACACACAGACACACACAGCATGACACATACACACAAACACACACACAAAACCACTTAGGTATTTTTCAATTCATTTTTATATTAATTACAGTTCATTCACTTTTTATCCCTGCTGTAGCCCCCTCCCTCGTCCCCTCCCTCCCAATTACAACATCCCTCCCTCATTTCCTCCATGCCCCTCTCCAAGTCCACTGATAGGAGAGGTCTACCTCCCCTTCCATCTGACCCTAGCCTATCAGGTCTCATCAGGACTGGCTGCACTGTCTTCCTCTGTGGTCTGGTAAGGCTGCTCCGCAATCAAGGGGAGGCGATCAAAGAGCCAGCCACCAGATCTTTTTTTTTTTTTTTTTTTTAAATTTGTAAAGAAACCAATGAAGAAAATGGGTATCAAGAAAGGAAAGCAGGAAACACGGAGAGGAAAGGGAAAGGGGGAAACGAAAAGAAGGAAGATCAGCAGGAAAGAAAGGGAATAAGGGAAGATGGACAAGAACAGAAGGGATTAAACTCTTACTGTATCCCAACTCCTAGTTCAGTGTTCCTTCAGTTCCCAGTTCTGTGTTCCCCCTGCTCCCTGGCCTGTGTTCCTCCAGCTCCTTGGGCTGTGGCCTCCAGCTCCCTAGCTGGTGCCTTGTCAATGCAGCTTCAATGCACTGTTAGACTTTTTAATTCCTTTCAAATTCTTAATCCGTGACACCAGACTACAGATTTCTTAAGTAAATCACTATATTTGCATTGATTTGGGGGGAGGGGTGTTGTTTATAGCTAGCACAGATTTACATTCATGCTTGGTTGTTTATTAAAATAAACATCTTCAAAATACTGATAATTCTCTTACATAATTTCTTTCATGACCTCCGTATATTTTTCCTCATGGATAATCAAGTTCCCATGAGTTTTTTGAAAATCAAATGAGAAATATCCTACTGAGATTTTTAAAATTATATCACAAAGGTTAGATTTTTAATTTATTTATATTTTTATAAATTACATTTATTCACTTTGTATCCCAGCTGTAGCCCCCTCCCTTAGCCTCTCCCAATCCTACCCTTCCTCCTTCATCTCCTCCTCTGACTCTCCCCAAGTCCACTGATAGAGAAGGTCCTCCTCCCCTTCCCTCTGACTCTAGCCTATCAGGTCTCATCAGGACTGGCTGAGTTGTCTTCCCCTGTGGCCTGGTAAGGCTGTCCCCCCCACCTCAGTAGAGGTGGTGGTCAAAGAGCCCACCACTGAATTTATTTCAGAGACAGTTCCACTTGGAGACTGAGCTGCCATGGGCTACATCTGTGCAGGGGTTCTAGGTTATCTCCATGCATGGTCCTTGGTTGGAGTTTCAGTCTCAGAAAAGACCCCCATGCCCAGAATTTTTTGTCCTGTTGTTCTCCTTGTGGAGCTCCTGTCCCCTCTAGGTCTTCCTGTCTCCCCTTCTTTCATAAGTTTCCCTGCACTCTGCTCAAAGTTTGGCTATGAGACTCAGCATAGATTTTTTTTAAATGCTGAAAGCTTTCAGTCTTTTCTTCTATGTAGACAAAATGCATGTTCATTTTTGTTCTTTTTACTTAATACTACAAAAATAGGTACCATTAGCCCAAATGCATTTCGTTAATTCTGATGTGGATGGTAATAAAGTCAAAAGCTTTGTGTTAACAATTCAAAGTTGTGTTGAAGAATTCTCAAGACATAGCTTGCCAACAGGGCTGACAGGCACTCTCAGAGGTCAAGAGAGACTTTCTGCTTTATTTTTAATACCAGTGATTCTTGAATATATACTATCTTTTTAAGATCTGGTTCATATGAAAAAAAAATCAGTGACATTTCTGTTTGTAGATGATAAACTATGGACTCTTGCCTCCAACACAGATAATAATTACTGATTATAGAGTACAGTGAGCAAGATGTGTCTCTAGACCTGCCTTCTAAGTTAGAACTTAGAAAAGCAGTTGCAGCTTTGCCTTAGTTAAAATGTCTCTGAGACAACCAAATCACTTCAGGGACTTCACAATAATGTACAGACAATAACTCTCCTTTAGCTGTGAATTGTTGGCACTCATTGAAAGAAGAAGAAAGTGAGTAGTTGAATGATACACAAGATTAGCAACAGCCTGACCAAAGACAGAATGAGCCAATGATAGGCTGGGGTGAATGATCTATTCACGTAAATGAGTCATTTAATTCAGATTTCAGCAACCGTTGTTAATGTTAAGATGCAAAATATCATCATAATCCAAGCCTAGTAATTGTTACTCCATGTTAAAAATATATTAGAAATCCCAAGGACATTCAAAAGCAACAACTTAAAAGAAAGTATAAAACTGTGCTGGTTCAGTGATTCTCTCAGCAAATATTGACTAGCTTCAAGACTGTGGGCACATATGGACATGTATAATCCCTGCCTTTAAGCAGGTTTTCAATTATTTGTCATTCATTTGTGTTCATGTACAAGAGTAAAAACAAAAGGGCAACATATGTAACTACTAATGCAGAATTATTGGAAAGGCTATGGAATTTCAGAAAGTTAGACCAATGAACATGGATATCACATTTCGCCAGGCTCTTCTTAAACGTGGGTATTTTAAAGAGCATTCTATGAACCAGAGTATTAAGAGATGGGTATCTGCTCTGCCTCACTTCATCCATACAAGATGTTAAAGAACCCTCACATCCTTCCAGCTCTACAAGGTGGTAATCAGCTTCTGCTCCAGTGCTTTACAGAATGATCCCCTTCTCAGCTGCAGAAACCTCTTTTATGGAGCCTGTCACAATAAAGGAGCAAAAAATACGATGCCTGTTTTTCTAATACTCTGAATTAGCTTATGGTCTATGACTATGTGTTATATGCATTATATGGATGCATTATAGTTTATCTTTAAACTAGGCATTTTAAGAAAAACAGCATGTCATTATCTGTTCAACAGGTAACTATTGGAAACAGGTTATGAAATCTGATTACATAGGACTTGATATGCCAACCTGAGAAGTCTGGATTTCATTTAGGAGTTGGAGGCTCATAGGAAACAAAAGGCAAAGAATCCATGCAAACCAGCAAAATTCCATTTTAATAAAATAAGTTTGTCATTACACAGACTACAGTACAGAAGGAAAGAAAAGCATCAAATATGTCAGTCACATTTTTGCTTGCCTAGTGTATATTTGATACTGCACAGTCTTAAAAATCGTGAGTTATTGTATTCCCCACTTTACAGATCAAGACTTGTTTAAGGTCACTCAGCTAGAACATTGCAGAAGGGATGCTCTCCAGGTAGACCTGGCACCACAACATAGTGTTTATTGTTTACTGCTCCTCAGTGAGTAAAGAAGAAAATAAGGAAAACTGGAGTTGGGGATTGCAACACTAAAGGAAAGATGTAGAGTCCACATGGACACAAAGACAGCAGGGCATGTAAGCCTCAAAGAGCTTCCCAGTTTTCAAGTCTACAAAAAGGGAGAGTACAAGAGCCAGAAGAAATACTGAGATTCACAGGATAAACTAGTCTAGGAATGACAGATGATGACTTCTGAGCCAAGAAAACCCATCAATCATATGACCTTCGGATTCTGTAAAAGGCACAAATAATCACAAGGCAGAGCCGAAGTCTTCAAGAATAATCAGAAGGATGCGACTACATACTAGATGAGTTCAGGCTTTGCAGAGAGCACGGCGGATGATACGGGAAACATTTACCTGTAAAGTTCTAGAGAAGGACTAAACAAGGTAAATGAAACTGTGACACTGTGAACTTTCATTTACCTGTGATGCATGGGATTTATGGAGAAAAGTTAATTATTTAAAATAAATATGCTTCCAGTCCTCACTGGAAATGGCATCTTACCATCTGAATATTCTATGTTTAATGTGAAATGATTAAATAAATTTATAGTAAAATATTGTATCAAAACATAAGAAGTCAAAGTATCCTTATTTGCAGGTTTTATGATTTTTATACATTAAAAAACTTAAAGAATGGACCATAAAATCCCTAGTGCTGATAAACACATTAAGCAAGGTAGCAGGATACAAGTTTAATGCACAAAAATGAGGGACCTCATTATATATAAACTACAAACATATCAAGAAAGAAGTCATGGAATGAATATCATTCAATGGCCTTAAAACTATGCAACAAATACTATCAAGAAAGTGTAAGGCTAGTCTAATAAACTTTAAGACACTGAAAATACAAACCTAAAGATAATATTAGAAGCTGAACAGACCACTCACACTCACGGATTGGTGGTAGTAATACTGTAGTAAAAACCATCCTTACTAAAAACGATCTCCACATTTAGCACAATAAGCATCAAAATGTGGAAGCCCAAAAGACCCAGGATAGTGTACATAATACTTAAAGGTAACAAAACTGCTGGAGGTATCTCCACAGCAGATTTCAAGTAATATAAAAAGCATGGTACTGGCATAAAAGACTGATTGATTATTAATGGAATAGAATTAAGGACACACATAAAACTCCACACTCCTATATCCACCTGATTATAGACAATGAGGCCAATAATACCCTTAAGAGGAAAAAACATCTTCAGCAAATAGTGCTTGTCAGGCTAGGTAGCTACATGTAGAATAAACCTGAATTCTTATCACCTTGCCTACACGAAATGCAACTACATATGATTCAAGAACCTCAACATAAGACTTGAACCTGATAAAGGTCAAGGTAGAGAATACACTTGAACTTGTTAGCACCAGTAATGTATTTTCAGAGCAGCACCCTGATAGACACACAAAGAGAGAGAGAAACACACACACACACACACACACACACACACACACACATACACACAGAGAGAGAGAGAGAGAGAGAGAGAGAGTTTCCTATCCCCCTGAAGATAATGTCTTTACTAGAAATCACAGGCTAAAGGAAAAAAAAAACAGTGAAGAGAATAGGTTTTTCTCTTTTGAGTTGTTGGAAAATGAGTTTCTTTAGACATCTAAACTCTACAAGCTATTGGCAATACTACTGGTTTCGTGATGAACAACACTGTAAGATCCTATTCTTGAAAGCACCACACTCTCAAGCTGTAAAACATGGAGAAATCAAGCCTAGAAGTTTCATCCCTACTATATACCTTTCATAATACTGAAAGCTGCCATGCATAATACCAGAATGGAAAAATAAGCATCAGTCTTACCAAGCTTGAAATCTATGCTACCATCATAACTGATCTAGCAAGACATGTCCGCCGGTGTGCTATTGGCTTGAACATTATCCACTTTTTTGACTGGATTTAAGTACAATTCTACAAGGTAAATCTCATAATAGCATCATTTTTAAGCCAAAGACTTTGGTTAGACAAATTATAGGCCGGAGAGGAAAACCTACTAATCATCTTTCAACGCTTTTCAGAGAATCCTCTATTTTGCACTAGAAAGTGAATAGCACAGAGATCCACAACTTGCCAGTTGCAGGGTATAAGAGACTGCTAGACATTCAGCCTTAAGTGGAAAATCTGTATCATATACTCTCCTCCCAAGATCCAGGTATAATTGAAGAAGTAGAATGGGGAAAATTCAGAGTCAGAAGCAGTGGATGGGGATAAGAAAACAGTGAGCTAGGGTCAGAGGGAAGGGGAGGAGGACTTCACCTATCAGTGGACTTAGAGAGGGACAGGGGAAGATGAGGGAGAGAGGGTGGGTTTGGGAGGGAGTCGGGGAGGGGATACAGCTGGGATACAAAGTAAATAAACTGTAATTAATATAAAAAATAAAAAGCAGAGTGTACAATAAAAAAAGAAGAAAAAGAACAGTGTCTTTAGACAAAGCAGGGCACTGAACATATAAATTCTCAGCAGTTACATGTTTCACATGACATGTGCAAGCTCAACTCATAACAATCCCCAACATAGGGGAAAAAAAGGTGGGCATAAAGTCCTGCCATTTGCCAAGGAGCTAATGCCAATGAATAGCTTCTGGGAGAGAGAGGGTCAACTTTCTGTAAGAGTGTAGTCCTGGCATGTAAATCTCATGACAGTAGACGAACACATATCTATCTGTGATTATGTGGGCAGCACAAATTGACTTGATGGATGCGTGTGTGTGTGTGTGTGTGTGTGTGTGTGTGTGTGTCCCCATAGTTATGTGGATTTATGTATGGGTCTTCAATTCAATTTCATTGATGAACGTGTCTCTTTGTATGTCAATACCGTGCTGTTTTTATTACTGTAGTTTTGTAACGTAACTTAAAATCAATGATGGTGATGACTCCTGCAGCTCTTTTATTATTCAGGATTGTTTTAGCTATCCTAGATTTTTTTTTGTGTGTGTGTTTCTATATAAAGCTGAAAATTGACCTTTCAAGATCAGTTAAGAATTGTGTTAAAATTTTAATGGGGGAGGAGACACACACACACACACAAAGGTAAGTGGGGAAGTGGGTATAGTTGATGAATGTGAGATGAATATTACCAAAATATATTATATGAAATTTTCAAAGACCTAATAAGAATACTTTAATGGCACAACACAGGACTGCATAATATTAATATAACAAACTTTTCTACCATCTTATTTGCACTGAATATTTCTACTAATTTTAATTTTTGTCCCAAAAGTTTGGAATAGAGTAATATTTACAGTGCTTTCTGACTACATTAAGGCGCATTATTGGAGATTAGCTCTCCGTATCTTTTCATCAGTAGGAACTACGCAGCTACACACATCCTGCACAGGGGAAAACAAGCTGTCATCATGCTCCTTTCTCTGACTCTTAGACACTCCCCCCTCCCACAGCTCCCTGCACTCCAGATTTGCAAAACTTTGGCATAGCAAGAATTTACACTGTCCAAAGTGTCAAAGTTTTAACAAACACTTCATTAAACATGAAAAAGCTGCCCCAGTTTGTAATAAAGAACATAATTCTCTACAATACTAAGGACCATTAAACCCAGAGGCTTGTGATATACTCTACAAAAAGGTGCATGATGAGCTGCATAAGTCAGAATTTGTTGAGTTCGGTTTAGCCAGAGCTCACCTCTGCCTCTACTGGGACGAGTCCCAGGTGAATGTCAACAGAGAAAAGGTGAGTGCTATCCAACAGCACAGTGCCTCTGGGATGCATAAACGCATCACTCCACACTCGCTGACCTGCTCTTATTTTCTCTCAATGTTCTGTACCTAAACATTTCCTCTTTATTCTCTTCTGACCCCTGTCAAAATGGGGGAAAAGGGATTTGGCTTAACTATGTAAGTATGGACCAATAAAGAGTCCCAGGAATATTTGCATTTCCATTTTTTCTCTTTCTCTACATATTCACTCATGCTTATAATTACATGTGGTTCTCATACATACATGTAATACATATATATAAGTATATATGTAGTTTGCATAGTAAATGTATGAAACCAAGAGTGACCATGCCAATGCTCCTATCTCTGCCTTTTTCTTTTCTCCTTTTTTAACTCCTCTCTTTGTTTTCTCCAGACATCTGCATTCCACACATTATGTCCTTTCTCCTTTCAAACATCCATGTTAACAATCAATGTTGGTTATCAATATCTGGATAACCTTATGCCAATCTGTACTTACTTACACACAAACCCAAAATGTTCATAGTACATAGTATACGTTATACAAGACATAGAACACAGCACTTTCTGTGACTGTTGAAAAAATATACTTTGAAGAAAAAATATATTATTTATATTTTACTTCCCACTTATCTCAATGGACAATTGCTTCTCAAAATTTTTCCAACTCATTTGGTGTGATCCTAATATCTTCATTTAAATGCGGTATGTTTCACGAATATACCATAATTTATTCACTAAATATCTTCTTAATGAGAATTTATTTTTTGCAACAACAAAGAACACTGAAACAAACATCCATTCACTTAAGTCTTCAGTGAGACGTGTTTCTATTGCCATCAGAGAGGATCTAGTAAGTGTACCGCTTGTGTGTATATATTATTTTTGATAGATACTACTAGATTGCATTCCAAAGAGTCTCTATTCCTCACATTTCCATCTATGCTATATGAAAGCCTTCATTTCCCCTACTCTGCAGACAGCAGTGGGTGTGATAGCTCTCTTTCATTTCAGCCAGGCTAATGAGTGTGAAATGACATATTGCTTGTTTGCAATTGCCTCTCTCTGGCTGCGAAGAAACGCTACAGATCTTTTCATATGTACATTGACCAAGTGCTGTGAAAAATGAGAAAAATTCGCTTCTTTCCTGTCTTTAGAGAAGGCCCTCCTAAGGTGTATTAATTTTTTTTTCCTTTTTCTTAACGGCATTAATAATATCTTTTACCACTGTTATTTTTTTCTCACTGGTTATGTACCAGTTAAATTCTTAAATAAGTAAACACTCAAACATTGTTAACTTGGCTGCAGTGATGTACAGTAGATTACTAAAACTAAGTCGTCAATTAAAAAAGCTCTAATTATTAAATAGTAACTATTTTGTTTTAATTCTTTAAGTCTCTAAATACCAACATTTTATTCTCTGCTCTATGAGTTGGAGTATTTTAGATTTCTCAAGTAAATGTAACTATACAGCATATGTCCTGTGATTTATTATAATTTTCTCAATAGCCATCCATGTTTTTACATTTAATTGAGGGTTTTTTTTTTTGAGATTACAGTTTAAATATAGTTCCCCCTTCTCTTTACTTCCTCTTAACCCTGCTATATACTCTCCCCCACTCTCCTTTAACTTAATGAGCATCTCCTTTGTCATTAATGGGTATTGCATGCTTATATGTATAGACATATTTATTCCTAAATATAGCCTGTTCAGTCTGTATAATACTATCTGCATGTTTGTTTTCAGGGTTTGCTGTTGGACACTGGGCAACCAATTGGTACGATCTTTCCTGGATATGCCTACTTCTCCCAGTCCCAGCTTTTCTAGGTGCCTACAGTTCTTTGTTTAGGGTTGAGGCCTGTGTGCTTTTCTCTGTCCAGTTCAGCATGTTCACTGGTTTCATCCTTCTTTGGCTCAAGTTTGAGCAGCTTTAATTGTAATAGCCAGAATCTGAAAACAACCCAGAAGTCCCTCAATAGAGGAATAGATACAGAAATTGTGGTGCATTTACACAATGGAATACTACTCAGCAGTTAAAAACAAGGAAATCATGAAATTTTCAGGCAAATGGTGGGCTCTAGAAAAGATTATCCTGAGTGAGGTATCCCAGAAGCAGAAGCAGAAAGACACACATAACATATACTCACTTATAAGTGGACATTAGACAAACAATATAGTATAAACACTAAAATCTGTTCACCTAAAGAAGCTAAGCAAGAAGGAAGACACTGGGTAAGATGACCAATCCTCAGTCAGGAAGGTAAACAGGACGGACATTTGAAGAGGGAGAAAACAGGGAACAGGACAGGGGCCTACCACAGAGGGCATCAAAGCAGATTTTGAGACTCATACCCAAACTTTGGGCAGAGTGCAGGGAATCTTATGAAAGAGGAAGACAGAAAGACCTAGAAGAGACAGGAGCTCCACAAGGAGAGCAACAGAACCAAAATTCTGGGCAAAAGGGATCTTTTTTGGTTCCAACATAAAAGAGGTTCTAAACTTCTGCTCATGTGATCTTCATCTTTATCTGCTTTCTTCTTGTAAGAATGGAGTGTAAATCATGTAAATATAATATTATTGTATGAAATTCTTAATAAATAATGGAAAAAAGGAAAAAATAAATTAAACTTTATACTTCCGCTCATGGGGGAACAATACTCAAATGTATACTATTTGAGCACATTGAAAACTAGGGAGTTAAAGAGTATTTCACATCCACATTCAAAAGTACACCATGCACTCAATGGTTTGTCATGGTTTGTTTGTGAACTGAGAAACAAAAAACAATACTCTGATGTAAGTTCATTCGGGAACATGGCTGATGTCAGAATCGCCTTTAAATGTTCATGCACCAGCATTCTAGAGGGCACAGGCCATCAACTCATCAAGACACATTCCACAATCCCACAGGGCAACAAATTGTAAATGAGAGAATCCTTAGGTGTTACATCCATGAAAGTTCATGTGAGTTACCATAAGAATTGTACAGAAAAACACACCTAAAAAAAGAAATATACACAAAAGACTCCATAGAGAATTCCAAGTAATACACATACACACACACACATTATATATATGTATATATATATATACATATACATATACATATACATATATATACATATTTTCTCACAATTGCTTTCTGTGGTTGATTAGGAATTAAAAGGTTGAGTTACTTGGGGGAAAAGTTTACATGGCATCAAAATTATGTCATTTAATTTTTAATGGTAAATAACATTGGTGAGAAGGGGATTAAATTTGTTATCAAAAGTAATTTCTTTTAGTCAAGTGTGGGAGTTGAGCAAACAGGAAAGCCTACGAGTATTTTCTTCCAAGAATATACGCAGCAAAATTTTAAACTTGAAGTATCTCTCTAGAAGGTCTGAACAAGAAGGGAGGACTTCATCAGGTGGGTCATAAAACTGCTCAACATTGTAGAATCACAGCTGTAATGATGCTCAAATTAGCTTCCCTAAGGAGGGGATTCTGGCCGCAGCCTTTGTTAAGTGCTGTAATGTGTACTGAGTAAAATGAATTATTCATCTATTACTTGAGCATACTCTGGGAATTACTAAAGGACTCCAGGAGGAAAAAAGAAATATGATTTGTCTTTCAGGCCATGAGAAGAATCTGGATCCTGAATTCAAGCAAATAATCCCATCCAAGGGCAGCCTGCATTGATTTCATAACCTTTAGAAATCCCCCCACATTAAGGCAGGGGAAATTAATTCAACCATTGGATTATGAGCCTGTGCTGATTATTGGAACATGCTGCTGAATTCTCAAAGGTGGACCGTCCACTCCTAATCCCTGATATGCATTTGAGTGGCCTTTTACTAAGTACACAACTGCTGCTATTTGTATGTGAGTCGTTTATCCTGAAGCAAGACCGGAATCACACCTGGAAAAGTAATTCAAATTAAGTACTAATAATACAGGCAATCTTTTTTTGATGACATAAAAAGTATTATCTCTACTTAAAGTGTTAAAAAGTTACTTCCTCCTTCTGCATATATTCAAATTCCAATGCCACCACAGCTATTTTGTCAGTTTCCTGACTTGTTGCCAATGGGGGAGAGGCTATCTCAACGAGATTCGGTACTCTTTTATTTGAATTTTTCTCACAGTCATATTTTTAAGATTATCCCTTTTGGAAACAATGATTTGGTGATGATTTCGGGAAAAGCTACGCTTTGTTCAAGCTACACAAGGTGTGCTTAAATGTTGTTTTGAAAAAAAGTTTTCTAGTAAAAATTTTAAAATGTGAAACCAAAATAATTATGACTTCAAATTCTTTAAATCTTCAAGAACTGTTTGCTTTGGTGAATGGAAGAGTGTTAGAAACAACTCATTTTCTCCCTTTAGGGTTGATAAAGGAGCAATGAACATATGTTAAAGGACACACACCTCAGCAATGAGAAGGCTGCACACTGCCCTTCAGACCCATTAACCTCTGTTGCCACCTCTTCATTAAGGGGACTAAAGCCAACTTTAGCCCCTCAGCTCGGTATCATCACCCAGTCCCTACTGAACAGCTTACCAAGTGAGGAAAGTTCTAAAATGAAGTCTCTTCTCAATCCTTGTCATCTGCCAAACCAATGAAGCTCATTGGTACAGAAAGTAGCAGCAGCTGAGTTCCAAGAAGGTGGTAGAAGCTGAACAAGTCTGCTTTCAGCTCTCCTAATTGTAGTGTTCTTAGATAAGGACTGACTTCGCTTTTATTATTCCAGCAAACTCCTGACGTGGACTAGTATCCAATAAAAATAAAATGAGGGACCAGGAAGGGGCAAAAGACAAAAAGTCTGCATTTGATGACACTAGCTCCTGAGCAACTTTCTCTATGTTATCAAAAATCATAGAGAAGGCTAGAGAAGAGTGGCTCTGAAGTCAGAGAAAACTATTGATATTATGAGTCTGAAACTTATCATAGTTAAAGTCTGGGGTAAATCAGTTATCTTCCTTGAGTCTTAGTTTCCTCACTCCCTAAATTGGCAAAGAAGCAATCACTTTAAAGGTTAGGTGAAATAAGGTTTTAAAACTCTGTAAGTATAATCATCATTGTCATTAAATTTATCGTCAGTATTATTATTCCGGTGCTGGTCTACTCTCTGGAGACCAGTTATAATGCATGTTCTTCTAGGTATTTTCTGCATGTAACAAGTAGACCATAAATGGAAAGAGGACTACTTGAAAGTTATTTTAAAAGGCCCCTGTTTCATCCTTTTGAGAGTGATATTCTTGCTACTGTAGGCAACATCTACTGTGATTACAGCAGAAAATCTCAAAACCAAACAGTAGTGAAATGCAGTTAAATTCAACTAAACCTGTTGAAAGAAGCATAAGACAGTATTAAAAGTCTAAACCAACTTCCAAAGCCTCAATATTTGGGACATTTGGAGAAAGTTACCTATCCTTTTTCAACTTCTGTTGAGAAGTTCTGGCTGTAAAATGAAGCTATTATCAACTACTTTGCAGTTACGATATTATGAAAAATAAATACTGTATGACTGAGTGTGCAAATAAACAACCATCATTTAATGATACAATAAGGCTGCATATGATGCAATCATATTATTCTACTATCCCTCTAATCCACACAACCAGACATATCTATGTATTGATTTAGGGCCTAAAATATGGTCACTCTAGTTGCCTCACACATCCTTGTATGTGGTCAGTGTCCAGGCATCTGCACTAGCCTGTACGCCAGTTTTGAATTAAGCTACTGACTACATAAAGAGGGAAAGAGCAACACTCAGAAAGGATGGTGACAGGCATAAGTAAGTGAGAAGCAGGTTGTAGAAAGGTGGATAAATGTTAAGAATAGATGCAGATATCTCATGTGCTTACCTTTAGAAAGAAGAAAAAGACAAGGTAACATATTTGTCCCCAAGAATGATCAGAAAAGTAAGTCAAAGAGAAACAGTGTACAATTCATGGAAACTTCATCTTTCCTGTGCTGGATACAGCTAGCCAACATTCATCTCTAGTCCTAAACTCTAAGAAGGTCATGTGAGGAGGGTAATTTTTTATAACATACTTAATAAGTTCTGGGAAGGTTTTTAAGTCTCCTTTACACATTATTCTGACCCTGTTTCTAGGGTTCTCAAATAAAGAAAGGAAAACTGAAAAATAGTATGATCTGAAGATACCAATTCCTTTTGAGTCCATAAATTTTGTTTTGCAGACAGAAAAGGTTTTTTTGTCCCACTCAATCAAGGTTGAGCATAGACTTCTGTTATGATACTAATAGGAACAAAAAGATTAATTGATGAAAAAGTATTTTCACCCATACCTAGCTTCCTTTGCCTGCACAATTCTCGCACAATTCTCGACCTCAAAGAAAACACAATTGTCCCCAAAGAACCTCTTAGATAGACTCAGATATCATCATGACCAAACATGAGAAAGGAACTGAAGAAATTAGCCAATCATTTGCAAAACATGGAGTCTTAGAATTCTACTGAGTATTTTTTTAATCATGAAAACTTGAATTTAAGATCTTGCAGATGTCAGTGGAAAAAGAAATCTTCACTCCATCCCTCCATGTATAATCTAGTAGCACCCATAAAATGGCTGTTATATTCTGCACACATCAGTTTGCAAAAATGGATCATTTTATCTACAACAAAAGCACCCCTGCACATCTGTGGAGATTCTAGGCTTATTTTAGGATAGATAATAGAAGGAGAAACATGTTGTAAACTATTGCCTATTACCTCCAGAATCAAAACAGCAATACCCAAGCCAAGTAACACAGAAAAGTCCTAACACACTATGCAATTCAGCTACAGCTCATCACTGCCACTATAATTACAGGTGCCTGCCTGCCTTCCTCCTCTCAGATGTGTGGATAAAAGCCCAAGGCTGAATTTGTATCTTGGCTGCACAGAAGCTGAAGCTAGTAGTCAATAAACACACAGAACAGAAGCTGACAGGCAGGCTCTTGCAGAATACAAAGCTATTTGTTTTTCAAAAGCTCCTCCAACCCCAAATTTTCAGAAAGGCAAAAGGGGGGAATTTTGACTTTTCATATAATGCTAGAACACAGAAGTCAATAGTGATCAATCTTATTTCTCAATTAATAACGGGAGCTCAACATTAGATTAACTTGTCTCAAAAGTAATAGAACTGGTACGAGAGTCACAATTTTCCTATGCATATTTTCCATGGATTTTCTAGAATAATATAATAGCTTATGGCAAAAAAATAGATTATTAACAGTTGTGTATTTTGTTATTCAAAAATGTTTCTGGAGAGCCAATGCCTGGCAATAGTCAAAGGAGAATTCTGAGTTCTAAGACTTAAGAAAGATGCGGTGTTTAAATTTATTATATCTGCATGCACGCAAGTCAGGAAATACTAAGCTTGAGAGAAAATTGAAAGGATTTGAAGAATTCCTAATACATGGAAGAGGGACACTTAGAAGGGCAAAGGGTTTGTGGCAATATACAGAATCATTAGAATTCCTGGCTTATTAAAATAGAAAGGGAAATGACAGATGGGAGGCTTTGTAGGTTCTATAGGAACATGTAAATTCACCTTCATACATGTAAGCAGGTTGCCCTTAGGCACCTCCACTGTACTACACTGAACCATCTCTTTGAGAAAACTGAGAGCTTGGTTCCAGTCTCCTTCCAAACAGGGGGCCTGAGGTAATAAACTTCAATTTTCTATCCACAATGGACAGTACTTGTCTGTCTGAAAAGTTGAAGTCATACATTTTATAACATTTCACTAGAGACCTTTGAAGCTTTAATATTCCCAACTTTTAAAAATATAATCTCATGTTAATTGAACAAATAAATTCACTATTTAAAAGAAGAATTCCTAAAGGGGGAAGAGAAAAAAGAAAAAAGAACTGAGTAAACTCACCTAGCAAGAAACCCTGAGGAATTAACCATTTCAAAATGTTAATTGTTATGTGGAAGTGGCTTTTGAAGTTCAATTTAATTTCCTGAAAACCTCAAACAACTCTATTTCCCTACAGAAAATAATTAAGCATCAAGGATAATAGTGTGATTAACAAGTAAGACATGGAATTTGCTTAGCAAATCAGAAAGGGAAGACTCTTATTCGTAGCACCATACCATTCCTTGTTTCATTATATCAGAGCGAGCACTCAGCGAGCATGGACAAGCAGGCTGTACTCCAAATGGCCACTCTGGCAAACACTTGGATTATAAACTTGCTCTTCCTGCCTCAAAAAAAATTATTTAAAAAAAGAAAAGATCCTATCTCTCCTACAATGGCAAAGAGACTCCAATGTCTTTATGTCACCATGTAAAGACTTGTGTCTTGGTATATGAGCAGGCCCCAGGGTTCATGAGTTTATGGCTTAATTGCCACCACATGTACTTTTGGAGAGCAGATGTATCCCGATAGCTTTGGTATAATCTATTAATTAATCTCTTGGTAGTTGCATGACATTGGTGAAGATAAAGTGAGGTTTAGCTGGAAGATGTGGGGTTTTGCGAGTCTCTCTCTCTCTCCCCCTTCCCCTTCTCTTTTTCTCTCTCTTTGCTGCACCTTTCTCTGAATCCCTGAAGCCATATAGGGAACATCTATGATATTATGCCCAATCACGTATGGTGTCCTTCCTCCCCATGGGCACACAGAAATGGGGCTGGAAGACCTTAGACTAAAATTTCTGCAACTACAAACTAAAATAAAATTTTTTTAATTATTTAAATTGTTTCTCTCGGGTATTGCTCACAGCAACAACAACAACAACAACAACATATAGACTAACTCAGAAAAATGATACCAGGGGTGAAGCCATGAGGTTACTATTCCTGACAATGTGAGTCAGAAGCATTTAGAAACAGTTTGTGGGATGAATTTAGGAAAGCTTGGAGAAGTAGGTAAAAGGAACCAGAGTACTGATAAGAATATGGGCGGCATCTTAGTTTCATTTCTTGTTGCTTTGATAAAAGATACCCTGAGAAAAGTTATTTAAGGAAGCAAGAGTACTCTTGGCTCACAGTTCCCTGTTATGTTTCATCATAGGAGGGAACTCACAGTGGCAAGAGCTTGAGGGACATAATAACATCAACTCCATAATGAGGAATAGAGAGCAATAAATATGTGCATGCATTACAGCTCTTGTCTCTACTTATACAGTCTATGATGTTAGTCAGGGAATGGGTTATGATGGGTCTCTCCACCTCAATTAATGTAATCAAGACAATCTCCCTCAGGCATGCTCACAGGCTCATCTCCTAAGTGATTCTAGATCTTGTCAAGTTGACAATTATGCTATCTATTACAGATGGTGAGTACTACGCTCATGAGGATTTAGATAGGAATACCATTAGGCATTGTACCAGAGACCATGTAGGTTACAACCTGTCAAATAAGCTATGTACAGTTTTTCTATCCCCTAAGATGTAATGAATGAGTAAACTGGAAGGTAATGGAGTGATTTATTTGGCAAAGAAAGTTCAAGTAAGTCCGAGGAGGTTCTTCACTCAGGCTGTTACATAGTTATTCCAAGCTGTTTTTATAGGGCTAACAGTGAGAATGGAGAGTAAAGAGCAAATCAGAAATACAAAACTTTGCAGTGTGATTAAATGGCCCACTGTAAGGTTGTGGCAAGAGACAACACCATTGATGAAGAAGTTTAAAAAAGCAAGCACTGGAATACTTTGCTGTGGGATGAGAGCAAAGATGTTTTGAGAACACCCCAGGAATCAATGACCAACCCTTCACAACACCAAGAGTGTAAATGTGTAAGCACACTTGAAAAACTCTTAGCAGAGGGCCCTGCATTGACCTACCACAGAAGGTCTCCCATGGCTTTCTCCCTCAGCATTAATTTCTCCATGTTCAGCTTCCCAGAGGTTGATGTAATCATTTGTGCAAACGGGTGCTGCCTTCTCATGAGCTGAGAGCGGAGACCTTATCATTATCTAGCTGACGCTGACTTTGAAAAGTACATAGAGTGTAAGAGTTAAGGGATCAGGAAGACTTCCATTCAGACTGCAATGGAAAGCCCTGAGAGGCCAGGAAATAAGTAGCAGGATCAGTTTCCAAAATACACACCTTCTATGAGACAATGGATAAAGCTACGGGGGTTAGACTAAACGCTCAGTGGAAACTCCAAGAAGTAGAGATGTTCGAAGCATAAGGCTTTAGTCAAGGCGAGATCAAGGGACAAGGATTGCAAGGAATGCAAAAGTTAAGACTACAAACAGGATAGGGCTGCCCCACCATAGTGTTTGGCATTGCGTAATTAGCCAAATGTTTTTAAATGAATAATTGAAAACTTAAAACAATAAATACTCTATTGGAATATTGATTGCTTGAACAAACTTAAACAAGAAATCATAGATAACGGTATATTATATAACAGTATAATTTTCAAATTTTAAAGAGTAAGCATCTTCAAATATAAATAAATATTGTTAGACTACATTAAAACAAAGTTTTCTAAAGTAAAAGTTAGCAGGTGATTATTACAGGCTTCTTTTGAAAAGAAAGAGGTCCCACAACCATACATCATCTTAGACAATATTTATAAAACAACACCTGTTTAAGATCCCTTTGGACTATAGAGATGTATGTATGTATGAATATTCCATGTGCTCAGGATTAAAAAAATGAGTCATTCTCTCAGAGGCTTGCTGAAAGCCCATCACTGTCTTCTATGAATGATATAATATCCAATTCCCAGCTGTTATCTACCAAGTTTACTCATTATTTTGCATAATTTAGATATAACTATCAACTGTCAATTCAAGCTGTCCATTAAAATTACAAGGAAAGTGATTTAAAATTTATAAAATCCAGAATTATCTAATTCCTAAATTATTCTCAACTTACCTAGAGGAGTATGTTTTATTTTCTCTTGTTAAGCATAGTTGTTTAGGAAAGGCAAGGAAAAAAGAAAGGAAAAGCCTGTCTATACCATTAAAACTATAGAACTCTCATGAAATACTGAGAAATAAATTCAACCAACAGTGTAAAGAATCTTAACACTGCAAACTATGAAATACTGTATGAAAGAGACTATAGAAAAAATAGAAAAATGTCACAAGTTCATGAAAAATTAAGTCATATTCAACCACAGAATCTTCTTCTTCGGGAATCAGAAATTTAAATTATTTAAAACCTCTTCACTTCTGATGTGAAAAAAATTTGAGAAAAATTCAGCTAACAAAATTGTCTATCAATGTTTGAATTTATGTGGAAGAATACCCAATTTTTTTTAACAAAATCTATCTTTTGAAGAAAACAAAACTTAGCTCACATCTTAAAATGTAATTGATATGTGGAATTAGGGGAAGACAAAAAAAATCTAAAAGATCCAAAGATCAATGAAATTTTTTTTTTATTTCTGGACTTGAGCTTCAAATTGAGTATATTTGTACAATACTAGAATTTATTTTAGTTCCATTTTTACGTTAAAAACAACAAAAAAAACCTCAAGACTGCCTATGACATTTCTGTAAATTAATCATTTAAAATATCAAGGGCTAATGTATCATGGAAGCACATGCCTTTAATCCCATCACTTGGGTGGCAGAGGCTGGTGAATCTCCAGGAGTCAGAGGCCAGCCTGATCTACCTAGTGTGATCCTGGTTCTCAAAAGCTAGAAATATTTTTTCTAATTAATATGATGTTATAAATGCTTTAAATAAACATAATTTTCTATATATAATATCGCAAGTAGTTCATTTTACTTTGCAAATGGTCTACTGATTCTTGACGTGATACCATTTGTTGACAGGACTTGGGCTCCCCCTCACTCATTTCCCCCTACCAACCTCTATGCTAATTCTTCCACAATGGATTAGATCTTTTAAAAGATAACTAATAATATCTCAGAGTAGTTTTAGGAAGCAATGATGAGGCAAGTTCTACCGGTCAGTCTGTTCTCCTTAAAGAGGAGCCCTGAAATATGACCTAGGATCACTCCTTGTTGAAGCACTCACCATAACCATAAAACAGGTTCTCATGTCTATCTCAAACAACTGTAACACATTAGAATGTTTGACATTTTCTTGAATCATAATAAATGGCTGAGACACAGTCACTGGCAGACTCTGGAGCACTAAGTGAAACTACTTTGTCACATACCTAGGTGAAAAATAAAGCAAGGGTAAAATCAAAAACAGCCTTTCAGAAATGGTTTTTGTGTATATATGTTCTTATGAAGAATTAGGATGCCTTAAACTACCTGACTCAGCATGATTTCTTTGATTATTATTTTGTTTTGCTTCCCACCTTTCTTCTGGATATTTCAGAAGAACAGTTTAAAGTGCTGATATTGAAAAATAAACAGAAACTATGGACTTCTCTTCCATGAAACTAATCAACCAGAAAGAAATGTGTTCTGTTACCCAGGAAAGCATTTTCTGGTTGTTTATAACAGATTGTGGTGTATTCTAAGAAATTACCAACAGTAATTTAGAAAATTATTTTACCTTTAGCCACACTTTTAAGAAATTGAGCAAAAAGTTCATGAGTGCTAACAAAGAATACTTTATTCCACATATACATACTAATTCACCAATATAATTTCAATTAAAATAAAACCTTTACAGACAAAAATGTGAAGCTCTATGAATTTTCCTATTAATTCCAACACTCTTGAAGCTTAACAGATGGAAAGTCATAAACACTCTTCAGAAAGGAGATTTAATTATCCTTCTTAATTTATGACTACCATAAGAGTAGAACTTAAGACTACTAAACTCAAAATCCAGATTCTTCAGTCCCTGAATAATTATAACATACTAATAATTGATTTTTGCTGAAATATTTTAAATCTTATTTTAAATTCTCAACTAAAATTATTTTGTGAATTAACACAATTTATACACGTAATGGTATAAATAATTATTACTTACATACACAGATATAAGTTGAATGTTCCAAGTACTAGAGCTATCTTAAACCAAGGCATAAAATATTGAGAATTCCCTGCAGACAATTTACTACATCCTTGATGCACTTTCCTTCAGGTTAACTGACACATTTCCTGGCCTAAGCCCATGATCTGGCCATCCACTAAAAAACAGCTCAGGAAGTATCTTTGCTCAGAAAGTATCTTCATGATTAATTATTTTATGTGCCAATTTGATTGGACTATGGAGTGCTCAGACAGTTGGCCAAACAGTCTGGAAGTGACTCTGAAGATGTCTCTTGATGAGTTTCACATTTGAATAATAGGGAAAGCAGATCGCCCTCCCTGAGTGACTCCTGTTTCTCCACAGATCATGACTAATGCAATCTGCAATCTCAGTTCAAGAACTTTCTTTTTCAGTATTAAAGTTTAAATTCTTTGCATAGACGAGGTAAGCTCTCAGCCACTGAAATATACCTAGTTTCTTAAAGATTTCAGGGATAACAAACAAAAAATTGGTCCTTGCACTCATTTCAGCAGTATACTCAAAAGAGTTCCTTCATCTCTCACAGACGAAAGAAAGAAAGAAAGAAAGAAAGAAAGGAAGGAAGGAAGGAAGGAAGGAAGGAAGGAAGGAAGGAAGGAATCACTTGGCTGTTTGTTACCTTGGTCTCAGTGGCATTTCAGGATCTACACGGGTGTTCAAACCCTGTAATCCAGACACTAAACCTGAACACAATCAGTCGCGCTTATGTTACCATAGACTACATCCATTAACTCTCATGAAGCTCACCTTTTAATGCATACGTAAATTCTTTGTCTCATGGTATTTTTCCCATTCTTTTCCCTATATATGTTTGTTAGGCTCTAACAAAAGTCTCACCTACTATAAAAATTCAAGAGCAGAATAAATTGCTCCTTAGGAGTTTCTGACATATTTGTCATGTTGATGGTATTTAATGTGTACATACTTTTTCTCTTTAATTATACAGTAACAAATCAGGCTTCAAATCCTATTTCTTAATTTCCTGACACTGTTTGTTGAACGAATAGGTATGACAAAAGCTTTAAGCACTGGAAAAAGGAAGGCAAAGTTAGGTATCAACATAGATACAAAAGTTAATAACTATGAGAATGCTTTGTGAAAGAGAAGGCGGGGAACAAAGTGCACAAGCGTCTAGGGAGCTAATTTATCATTTTCCCCCACACTGATGCAAAACAGAGGGATACAGAGATCACACAGAGAAATGGCATAACTCAGAAGACAGCATAACTAGCTTGGCCAAAAATCTGACAGACCATGATCAGGCTGCTTAACTGTCTCTGTGGGTTCATCTCTAAACTTAGAACAATAGACATGATCTCTGGTGTCCATTTGTCTCAGGCAATTTAGGGTCCTACAGTTTTTATTTATCTTGAGGGTTCCCATTTTTCATGGGGAGGAAGGCCTTGAACATGTGAGAGCTGTTACATTCTTCATACTGATGCAGGTACTTTAGTAAGTAAAAAGAAACATGAAAAAAGCCAACATCTCAGAGGCCGAATATTTATGAGCATGCTGAAACTTTAAACGTGGAAGCTTTCTTTAATATCTGCTTCGTTTATATTAAAATTGAAAACAAGCAACATCCCCAGAGCATAGAAGAAAGATGAGCTAGAGTTAGAAATAAAAACTAGGGGCAATACCTTCCAAATGCTTGCTTAATTCAATGATGGAAAATCAACTGACTGATTTTAAAAGACATGGAAAGCATTAAAGCTTTATTTTTTAAATATGTATAATTGGTGGAACATGTCAATGAAACATCCTTGACATTGTGTTTAAAATAATCACATATGTTCAAAAATTTCGACTAAAAAAATTAAAAAGATACATTTGGGAACACTGAGGTATATGGTAGTGAATCCAGAAATTGAGCCATTTAACCTCTGTCCTTTCTCAACCTCCAATTCTTATCAGGGCTAGTCACTCAGCACTCCCCTAGTTACCCATCATCCTGTGTATCTGAGCATCTCTGTCACACACTGAGCATTAATCAAATTAACTCATCCTAGCCCCACAGTCTTGAGACAATGTTCCTTCTCTTTCAGAATATACTTGTCTTAACACAAGGCCATGGGAGACAGCAAATGCTTAGTCAGAAACGGCTGATCAAATCACATACACCCACAGAAAAACGTCCAAAAGACCAAACTTTCTCAAACAGTTTTTCAGATTTTCACACATGGCCCTGCTGGCTAGTAACCTGGAATTCCACAAAATATAAGAGAGACTGCTCAGTTACAATTGGAAAATAAATGGTTTAAATCAATCGAGAAAAAAAGAACCCAAGAACAAAATCATATTTGAACACCAGTATTATTGAACAGAATGTTCAAAGCTTTGATACAAAACTAAAACAAAAATAAATAAATAAATAAGATCTCCCAGGGAGGCTTTACAGGGCTTCCTGAAGCACTTCCTCACATTACCAAGATTGATTTTTATCATATCAGCTAACTGTTTGGTGTTATAGATGTGAGTCAAAAGGCAAAAAAGCTTTTCTACTTATATATTAATGAGACTACCAGATGAGTCTTAGAGAGCCTGAACAACAGGTGTCAGGCTGGGGAATGAAAGCAGGTGACACTGGAAACTTATTCTACCTACTAATGGTTTGGGTTTGTCCAGTTCAGATTTTCAAAACAATTTCCAAAACTATGTATAATTAAAATTTTGGATACATACACATGAAAAATTGAGGTTTCCACATTTCTCTAGAAATGTCAAAGGAATGAGCAACCTGACCTAGGTACTTCCAGGTAACATGAGACAGGGGGATGAAGAAGCCCATAAAAAGGACAAGAGACTGAATCTTGATTTTTGTGGTGGAACTGTCAACCACCTGAGAGTTCCCAATGCAAATTGAGACATTGCTCCTTTGGGACTGGGGTGGAAGAAAGAATGTGAAGTCACTAAACTTCAGTGATTAAAGTGTTAGATGGGTTGAAAACGCTTCCATAAAACAGTATTTCAAAGACAACACAAAAGAGAGCAATGTGTGTTAGTGTCATGAAACTGAAGAAAAAAAAAAAAACAGCTTCTACTTTCCCACCTCTAGCTTCCCTACCACAAACAAGTTTGTTTCAGAAAGGAAAAAAAAAAAAAAAAAAAAGGAAACTTACAAAGAGAAATCAAGCCTGCTTGCCTGTTTTATTTCACAGTTACAGCAAAAGAATAATTTATACTGGAGACTTTTACATACGTTATATACTCAAAAAATTTGAAATGCTCTTTGCTTTTGAGATGAGACAGACCTGTAATTCCATTTAGTAAGTCAACTCTTAAAAATATTTCTTTATTGAAACTTGGTCCTAAACCTAGGTTCACAGTACAACATGAAGGTCTAAGGAAGACTTATTTAACCTACATTAAATCTTGATAATACATTAATGAGTCTTTTAAAGGGATAATTTTAATTCCCCAATCTTCAACCATAAAGACTATATAGTACTAATCTGCCTTGCCCTTTCAATTAAACTTGTTAAGGGCTTTCTATTTAGTCAGCACCCTGAATGGGCCATTAAAATTCTTGTTCGGTAAGAGTTGTGTTCAGTGCTCTGTTGTTTTAAATTCCATTAAATCCAAATGGTCTTTATCGCCCCATGACCACTGTGACTTCAATCAGCCAATTTAATTACCTTACACAATTGTCAGCAGAAGCTGCAAAGAAAAACAGAAAGCCATATGACGTTATCAGATGTAAGTCTACCTCTCCGGTGTTTAATCTAGAGTTGTCAATAATGATGATGTGCACTTTCTTCCTTCCTTTCAGGGGGCTTTTGACCTTCCCTTTCATGCTATGAGTTAGAATTTAAGATTTATTCGGAGCACTTCTGATACTTTGATGAGTGGACTACAGAATGAAAGCCCTTAGAAAATAAAGCTTCCATCACCCAAACCAAAAACGTGCAACAATTACTTCCCAACACGTGGTACCAAGATAGCAAAAAGATCTGTACACCTCAAGTACTGTGCACCCAGCGGATAATGATGTAAGTCTACAATATCTGGAAGACAGTAGACTATATTTGACTCAGTGTGTAAAAATGGGTATTAAAATTTTCAAGAAATATAGAAAATTGAGGCTACCATAGCAAAATGAAATCCCAAATACAGGAATTCATTTATCCATTTAAACATTAGATCTATACCACAACTGAGAAAAGGGTTTTCTTTATAAGAAGGTATAACTAAATACCATAAAAGATTATGTCATCTTATCACACACAACACTGTATAAGCTGGGAAATAGATTTAAAAGGCTGATAATAAATGCTGGATACTAATTTATCTATAGCAGTGTTTCTCAGCCTATTGGTTGCGACCCCTTTTGCAATCCTCTATCTCCAGAAATATTTACATTATAATTTATAATAGCATCAAAATTACAATTATGAAGTAGATGAAGTAGCAATAGAAATAATTTTGTGGTTCGGGGGTGTCACTGCAACATGAAGAACTGGATTAAATGGCCGCAGCATTTGAGAACCACCTATCAATAGTATTTTTCCCTTTGTGTGGAAGCAATAGACATCAACTTTCCTTGCAGAATAAATGTTGAAAGAGTGTCATTTGAGAATCCGTGGAATGAACACACTTTTACAGATCGCTTAAATTGGACCAAAAAGTGAAACTTCTCTGAAGAAATATCAATTGACATATAAGTCCTTGCTCAGTTCTGAAAGACAACCTTACAAAGCCAGAAAACACGTTGAGTTCCATGTGACTGGGTGGAGAGCTATTTCCAGAGGATGGAAAGATCATTCTTCAAAGTCATTTTCTGAAATGATTGTGCCTCCCTTGATGGATCACATCAAGTTATTCTTTGAGGTTTTAAAACTAAGTTAGAACTTATCAGAAAAACGGATCTTTATAAAAGTCATCTCTGCTGTTGGCGATTCTTGCAAAGATTTCCCTCTCCTGCCATCCCAAGCTCAGATGAGCAAGTTTTATCTTTTTGCAGAGATACTGCTGCTATCACTCCCATCTCCTCTCTCAAGAGTCAGTTTTCAAGCTCCTAGACATGAGGCCACTCCTCCTTCCCTCCCACTTTACCTCCCAAAGGAAGAAAAATCTCTTTCAAAGAACTTGTGGAAAGTGGCAGCTTCCCAGCTCTCAGTCACTGAACTCAGTTCCTCAATGATATAGTGCATCTGCCACAAAGCATTGTGTCTGGGAGCATATGAGGTTTTCCTAAGAACTGGTTGGTTCCCTCCCTTCCAAGGTGTGGGTTTTCTGTAGTGGGCTGCTTCTGACTGAGCAGGCTTGCTGACTTCGCCAAGGGCGTGTGCACCAGCTATGTGCTGAAGCGTAAGAAAAATCCCAGCATATCTGGGAAGAAAGACTTAAAACTTGGAAACTTTTGAACAAAACACTCTGCCAAAGACTGGCTTAAGGAAAAGAAAAGAAAAAAAAAAGGTTAGGTCAAACTGTCACATTGTAAGAAATGACAGATAATTTGCCCAGCACACTGGAATAGTCTGTCTTGGAGAAACTGCTCAGTGTCAAAGTTTTGGTTGATGTCTGTGCTGTCTGTGTCCTAAATCACAATGCAGGTCAAGACTTTGAATAATAATTGGACCTCAAGATCAGAGAGTAGTGGGTTGGGATGTGGTGACAATGAAGAGGATGCTCAAACAAACCAAAGCCTCAAGGGTGAGTGTGGGAGACCAACCAGGGTAGAAATGAAACCTGTTTGTAGTTTGCACATTCCAAAGACTGGGCACAGAGAAGCAGAGGCAGCCAGAAGAGGGCCTGCTGAAGAAATGTCTTAGGGAGAGCTGTGGCTCAGGGCCTCACTCCGAAGGCCTCACCCACGTGGGCATCTCCTTGGCACTCTCTCAGATACAGCTAGCTGTATAAGACAAAGGTGCCTCATTTCCATATGGCTGAGCACTGGAGTGTGTCCTCAGGTGCCAGGTCTGGGGAAAAGCCTGGGGGGGAGGCGCGCGGGCGAGCAGTGGTGGGCTCTGTGCCCAACACAGCAGGCTGCAGATGTCTAACTTGACCTGGGTAAAGAAGGGGGGTGAATTTCTGTAGCACGGCATACCCCTGAAAAACATGCCCACCTGCACCCTCTCAAGAAGCCAAATTGTTTCTCAAGATGTGAGGGGATGAAACCTTGGAGACCCAAGACAAGAGACTCAAAATCTCCGCCCACCGGCCAATAGCCTTTCTCCTCACTACACCCACATGGCCCTTCAGCTTTGGGATAGCCACCAAGGGTCAGCATCCCAGCGATTTCCCTAGCAGCTACCCAGAGTGCACAACCTGCCCAAAGTCTGGCCTGGAGGTAGTAAAGGGATGCTCCTGGGTGCAGCTGCAAAGTTTTCTTGAATACTGTAAAAAGTCATGGTGGCTATGGCTGACATTGTAAGAGCGTACCCCCCGACCCTCCTGAGCCTCATCAGACCTTCCAGAGAGCTGTCTATGGTTGGGGGGCAGGGAGAGAAAAGGCCACAGGGAAGACAGAAGTTGATAGACAGGGAAAGGACACCCTGAGGTGATAGGAAGAGGAAGTGGAAGGGTCTATCTGCTTGGAACAGAAAGAACACCACAGAGCTTATGAGGGTGAATTCTCACCATCAGTTGAGGGGAAGACAAGCTAACCTGGCCTCACGCCAGCTTCAGGGTTGCCATGGCGCCAAGCAGAAGCATCAGAAGCCTGGCAGTCCCAAGCCTTTCTCGCAGATAAACTGTCCAGAGTCACTCTAGGCTGGTTCCCAGGAGAGACCTGAGGCAAGGCTTTGGCTTCCACCCACACCCAGATGTCCACCACTGGCCAAGGACAGCTGCCCAAAAACCAACTCCAACCCTTTCCTCCCAGGGCTAGAAAACAGGGAGCGCTGAACTTCAGAGCAAAGGTTTAAATTAAACATTTCCGAAAGGTAGTTATAGGCATTTAACTAACCATCCAATCCTCTTGGTACATTTTTACCCCAGCAGAAAGTAAAACTCCCACCACTGCATCAAAATAGGCTCAACAGGGAAATGTTCCAATGATCACAACTGTATACAATCCTCCTTGACAAGTCAGGTCAGATTTAGAGAAAATGTATCTCCAAGTGGAAGACATTTGATGCTAATGTATTTAAAAAATCATCTACAAAGTAGGATGTTGATCTTGGGAATCAAGGGGCTGGTATGGAGACCTTTGCCTAGTGCCCTGGTTCTTAAGGACATTCTTAGAGCTTGTATAGGAAAATGTGTGTGTGTGTGTGTGTGTGAGAGAGAGAGAGAGAGAGAGAGAGAGAGAGAGAGCGCACACGCTCTTTTGGAAAGCTGCTACACTGTCACAGATGCCAAGATTTTTAATATGAAGATATGAAATGATCAGCAAATGTAACAATCTAATGATTCAGCAAATACTGTGCTTCAAGACCAGAGTGGCAATAATTAAATCTTGAGAGTGTTAGTGGCAGTTTTCAGGCACCAATTATCCACCCCCACAATCATGTACATTCCTCCCAATGTATATTCATTCACAAACACACATGTGAAGGTACACAAGATCACCTAAGTACTCTGAATTACTCAAAATAATGGGGGAGGCATATTCCATGGTATAGCACTTCCCATGTTAGTGGCCAAATTGCTATGACACACATACCATGCATGCCTTCACACACAGTTCCCAGAAATACAGGGACTTCTTTAATCCTGTCTCAAAAAAAAAAAAAAAAAAATCAAGCATTCCTGTGGATGCTTGTTGCTAAGAGCAACATGCTTAAGTACCATTTAAAGACTGAGAAAAGCAGGAAAATACTCCAGCCAGAATCTAGCTATACTATATCATCTCTTGTTGTTACCAGTCTTCTTGGCTGTAGCTGATATATAGGGAGGGGCTACCTTTTCAAATATATGTAAAAGCATTCATACTTTATTTCCACAAAGCTTGAGGAGGACAGTTAACGTTATCAGTGGAGAAAGCTCACTTGAGAAAAAAAAAAAAAAAACAACTAAGATGCTGCTAGTGTTACAGAAGGGGCAGTCAACCTCTGCTATAAATCAGACAGAATAATTTAAAGTGTCTACTTTTGTTTCCAAAACACATACTCTGTGTTTTATGTTTCCCACTCTCTCTGGCTTAAACACCCTTAGAACTGACAGTGGAAGCTTTTTCTCTGTTGACTCTCCCCTTTTTTGCAAAGCCTTTCTTTAGGGAAGTCCCCCTGATGAGTTCTGTTCTTACTAAAAACATGTTGGTCATCCTGAGCAGCTGAGCATTTCCTCTACTTCATTTCCTTCGAGCAAACCTCCTGACCAGGGAATGTACTGGAAGCCCACGTTTAGATTTTACTTCAAGAGAGAAAGAAGCCTGCATTCTTGGGAAAGCTATAAATCCTTCTGAAATGTGACTATCTAGGGTCTTTTATCCATGTCAGAGTGAAACAAAGATGCACTTAGACCCACACACTCAACTCCCCTCCTCCTTCTGCCACCAGTTACTAGGTTCCTTATTTATCAGGTCCGGACTCTGTGCGGGGCGAGGGGGGAGGGAGTTGGGGAGGGGAGGGAATGTGAAAGAACTCGGCAAGTTAAAAAAGCAAAACAAGCAAGAAGCCTGTCATGATTGCGCTATTTCTCTGCAGCGAGCCACATCTCTCCATTATTAAAGTCTGAAATTATACAGCAATATTTCTTAAAGCTCTGCACATCAGAAAGACAATCGGAGGAAAGAAAAAAAAAGATTAAACAAACTATTAAGCTTCTCTTATAAAAGAAAGAAAAAGGGCTAGCGCCTTTGGTTTTGCAAGTGAGGACCTAGATAAGGTCCGGGCAGAAGCGGACAGACGCAACTCACGGAAGAGTTACCAGACATTAACTCAGCGGCAGCACCAGCTGCAGCTTCGCCGGCCCTAGCACTCACTTTGGCTCAGACCTCGCCAGCCAGACAGCTGAAAGGTTCCCAGCCAGAGCAGAGCAGCCTAGGCTGGCCGTGCTCGCCTCACCGCTGTCCCCGTGGCGGGCTATGGCGAGGCGAGGCATCCGCTGGTAGTACCCCGCACTAGCACCTCCTTCACCCTTCCGGCGCCCAAAATAAAAGGAAGATAAATCGAGAGGGTAAATGAAAGCAAGGGGCGGTCTTTAAAACCCGGGAGGAAGCAGGTCTGGAAGCGGCAAGCCCACGCGAGGCAGAGCGACTGCCTGTTTACATCCGGCGCCTCGGAGAAGCCTACACCAGACGATGCTGAGATGCGGAGAATCTTACCGAATCTTAACACATGCGTGGTTCCTTGCGAGTATCCGATCCACAGGAAGCAGAGCAGGACTTTAATGGAGCGACCGAAGACTAGATTACTTAGAACCGGGGAAATAATCTTCATGATGTTTCCGTGCCTGCGCACGCGGCACCCACTTCCCCGATCTAGCGTTAGGCTCCGGGCTTGGACGAGGAGGAGGATGCGTGGAGTAGTGACCGCAGACACAATCACGGCATGGTCACAGAGAGAGGAAGGAGTCTCCGCTTCCCAAAGCCATTAGCAGTCGCGGCATGTTCCTCTCTTACTGCGCCAAGGAGCAAGCTTCCACTGCAAGGGATGGTGGGACATCCATGTTAGTCCGGGAGCATCCGGGAAGAATCCAGCAGGCACCGTGTCCAGCCGCGAGAGCCTGGGAGAGTACAAGAAGAAAATCAATAGGAAGTCCAGCCCTGGAAGGACTAGTTGCCGAAAGCCGGCCACAGTCTCGATACAATGGGCGCTTTGCTCGCAGGGGTTTCACCAGGTCCTTACTCTGCCGCACAGCTTCTGACGTTAGGCCAAGATAAAGTGAGAAAAACTGAGAAAGCTGCTTCCTGCCACAGAGCTTCCCAATATATATTATGCAACCGTTCTGATAGCCCGCCTTAAGCAGGGGGGAAAAAAAGGAGGGTTTATTTACATGATGCGAAGGAAAAAAAAATGCTTTGATTTTCAGTAAGACCCTGTAGAGAGTGCCTGATGTGTGCAAACAGACTTCAAAGTCACTTTGTCTAGGGTTTGTATTTTAAAAAAGAAAGCGCTCTGAAGCAGGGCTGCGCTGTCAGTCTAACTTGTTGTTAGACTAAGGGCGTCTTATACTTTTTAAACTTAGAGTGAAAAGAAACAAATACGCAGTGGAACGCAATTGGAGAGCTGAGTGTGGTCTTTAAAAGCTTGAGTGGCACATTTCTTGATTAGTTAAGAGAAATTTCTTCAGATGGATTTTTGAAAGGGAATCATTTCCCCACCCATCTGTCTCATCTGACACAATCTTATACAAAGCCAATGGTGCTTAAGCTGCAGTAGCAGGTCCCAGAGGTTTTGTGCACATGTTTTCTTTTTTAGTTATTTTGTCTTTAAAAAATAGAATGCCAAATCATATTTGCTTTGCCCAAACAAAAATCTTGTCATTGGTTATTTTCTGATGGGAATTTATAAACTCGTCTCCTCTATTGACTTTCAGAAGTAGAAATTGACTCCAGTGAAAAATATAGAAATACACATTTCTTTTCATGTGAAAACATTTTTGTTGAAATAGCAAAATACTGCCCAAGGATTGCAGTTATCCCCAAATCCACTACTACCATTCACAACAATGGGAAAAGATAATGAGAAAAGCAATGACTGCACCATTGCTGACATCTTTACCTTATCAAGAAGTGAAAAGGACAAACTGTTGAACTTCTGTTTTACTCTTAATCTTTGTCCATTAACATCAAATAGGGCACAAGTTACATCATGTTGAAGACTACCTAATTTTAAAGGAATGGCATGAGAACTATTTAAGTTCTTATATTACTATCATTATATTTTTTTCTAAATAGCAAGAAGAAACCACAAGGTATTAATCCCATCAAAGTGAGTTTTTTACTATCTATATTTTCTTAACACTACAAAATGCTGATTGAAAAAATCTGTGTTTTCAAATTCACTAGGAGACATTGTTTTTTTTTTTTAAGATGGAGGAATAACTGCAGTGTCAAAAATAAGTATCATGAAAAGCTAGTTCTGCAATCTAGCAGGCAATCCTGTCAAACAATTCCACTATTTGAACACTTTAAAAGAACTGCCTAGTGCTGAAACTAAGGGTATCTAGCGACTCCTTCAGTCCATGTTTGAAACATCACTTATAAAATATGTGAAAGCCTAGCATGTCCTGTCTTGTATTTGCTGTCTCATTTATTCTTCTTCATTCCAGTAGAGATTAATAACCACAGCCAGGGGAAAATACATAGTCTTGGTTGTTTTCATTTCCCAACATAATTGATACCTACTACCTAAAAATAGCATGTTCTATTGTGACTAATCAAATTTCTGCAATTTTGCAGTGTAGCTGGCATTTCATGGAAACAGAGTAAACAGACTGTACCGCAATTTCTTCTTTACGCATTCTTTTAACGTAACAGTATTTGTCATACCATTTGTTGTCTGCCTACTTACAACTGGCATTCCCAGTTACTTATGTTTCATCATTGTTAGATATCTAGTGGGAAACCGAAAGAAAAGCTTTGGGTTCATGAAACTCACACAGAATAAACTGTAAAAAGGTCTAACATAACATTTCTTAACCATTAAGTGGTCTCCAAAAAAGAAAAAAAAAACCAATCAACTTTGCACATATCTTAAATTGGGTTTATTTACATCTATCAACTAAGTTAAAAAGCTTTAACGTAACAGATAGCAACTCCACCTGCTCAGCAGAACTTCTGCCATAACTGAGACAAACGTTTTTCAGGACCTCGGACAGCGCCTCGGACATGTCTTTATTCTCAGTTATTGAAAATAGTAAGAAGAATGGATAATAACACCATTTGAAGTGACACTGTGCCTATTTCTATTACAGAGTTAAATGCTTTGAACCACTGCAGAACACACAGCCAAGAGATCAATTTTGTGAATTGTGTAGTGTGTCATTCAATGTGAGGAATGAGTTGCTTAACGCATCTGAGACATAGCAACAGCAATCTTTTTCCAGTGCATACTTCCACAAAAGGCACTAACACTCACTGTGATATCCCCTTATGGTAACTAAAGGACTCATTTCTTTGTACAAAAAAAAAATAGCATGAAAAAACTCTGGATGCTGAAACATGCTGTCAATATTCAGTGGCTTAAGACTTTTCTGAAATGTACAATTAGTTATCACTTTTAATCACCCACCTCCAGATTTCCATTTGTTAGGAGGGAAAAGAGACTAATGTCATCTTTTCTATTAAGCTTCACTCTTCAGATCAACAGCAACAACTCACTAAATTTACCTTTCAAACATACACACACACACACACACATACACACAAATGATCTGCTAATATCTTATTTATTACATGGATGTTTTGAAGTTATTGAAAGTATCTCCTCAATACTGACACTATAACCATAGTTCTGGGGATTAATAGTTATTAATCAGCATTTAACTGATCGTATTTAATTATCTTAAAATTGTGTCAGTTAATAATTTGTCATTTCTTAATAGAAAAAAAACCATTTTATTTAGGCCTTAAGTGAACAGTTACATGTAAAAACAGTGGGAAATGTGTGCATTGTCCTATTGACTCATTTCCTTTGCAGTTATTTCCACCACATGGCAAGCTTTATTGCTAGGAGCTAAAGCTCTGAGGGTTCCAAGGTCAAAGCAGAGATGAAAAGCTGCAAGCACACACATCTATGCTCACACAGAGAGAAGCTATGCCTAGAAGACAGCCTTAAAAATATCAAAGACGGCTAATAGTAAGAACTACCAAGCTTACGGTGAATAATGAAGGAAGAAAATGTATATCACAGTCATGCAAAGCTTGTTTCTACAACAACGACGACGCCGGGAATGACAAAAGACATTAGCTTCATCTTTCACTGCATTTTGGTATTACCTGACACTAATGACCTCTTAGTCTTGGGCACTATTACTTGAGAAGCAATTTTGGTTTCCCAGTCTCCTGGTGAAAATGAATCTTATTCTAGTTAGCTGCCACCTGCTGGGGCATGAACAGACGTGTAATAATCCTTATAGGAGAACATTTAAAAGACAATTCCTATACCTTTCACTAGAAACAGCAAATGTATATTCTAGAACAATCTGAATTTTAAAGCCAGCCCAAAGGTCCTTTAAATGCCATATGTGGAGAGCATTTAAATATTCTCACACAAGTAAGAGGCTTCCACCTGATCTCTCACTGTTTTCCTACCGTTGTGGGACATTTTAGAATCCTCATCTTATAGTAACACCTAAGGCATTAGTCCAAGTAAGTGGCCTACTGTGTGGAAGCTTAGCTAAAATAAACAGCCTGCTCGCTTATGACATCAAAGGGGCAACAGAATAAAGTCCAAGACAGAGATCAGCCAGAACCACACTGTTGCATGCTCGGTTCATCCCATGAACACTATGTCATTCCTTAGGATTCTAAACACATTATCAGTTGCTCCGTTAACATTCTGCTGTGCTGGTGGCTGATGGTATTTATAATTTTAATTACTATTGAGATGATGAGAACGTATCTTGCTTAAGAAATCGAAGCAAAGAGATTTATGTCTGTTGAGATCCTTTTTAAGAAATCCAGCATGTACAGTCTTCAGTGGATTCAAATTTAAAATAAAAAAAAAAAGTAAGTGTTTTAGCCTTTAGTCATTACTGTCATACCTTTCTTGGTATGACATTTTAATTCTTTAACTCCTAAGTTTCTAAGGAAACTGGAAGTTGACAAGCTGACTTGATTATTGCAGAAATGTATTCTGCAAAGTTACAAAGCAAGGAACTAAAACAAGTCCAAATTAAGATACAATTGCATTTCTTCCAGAAATTTAACTGCAGACTTGTTCGAATGATCAATCATATCTTGTGAAAATTAAAAAAAAAACTATTTGATGATTTTGATGACATAATACTTACAATATGAAGATGAAGAAATGGTGATAAAAGATGATAGAAGGTAATCTGTTTGCTTCCTTACCACGAGAGTAGTTTCTAAAATTCTCCAACCCCTAAATCCAAAATCATTATCTTAAAAGCTCCAGTCCTATTTGATTCTGTCTCTGACTCTCTCTGCGTCTCTCTGTCTCTCTGTGTGTGTCCATCTCTCTGCTGCTACACACACACACACACACACACACACACACACACACACACCTTCCTATACCCCTGAAGATGAAAATGCGAGGGAGCGCGGTTGGTTAAAAGTTCTGAACCTTTATGATCCGCTTCGGTGGTGCAGTCTGTCCTTTACCCTGTGGGATGCCCTGAGAGTTTTTTTTTTTTTTTAATCTTTTTTTTTTCAGAAGCTTTTAATACTGTCCTCAGTTAAAATAATCTCAACTTTCTCAACCCAGAGCTATGGATCAGGGAGATAGTGAAATAGGTGGGCGTAGGAGGAATGAGGAGTTGTTATGACACAAAGATATACAGCTTCTTGCGTCTCTTCGCCTTGCGCGTGGGTCCCGGTAGCTGAGGCCACTTCTTGACAGATTCACTTATTAAAATATTTTATGTGGAGAACACCAGCGCAGCAGCCAAATGAGCCACTTGCATCCTTGCCGGGGACTGGCTGCAGCACATGGGACAAAGCCCTCCAAGCGACCGCATCCAGCAGGTGCCTGGAGCGCACGGGTTCCGCCGCGTTGCTGTCCGCATCCTCCTTTCCCTTCCATGACCAGCGCTCCTCGCTGGTCCACCGCTCCTCCGGACCTAGAGCAAACACCCTAAGAATGAGCTCCGGGAAGGATCGCCGGCGAGTGCCTACCTGGAGCTGGGGTGGAGAGGACGGAGAGGGACTGGAGTAGTCCTCTCCCTGTGGCGGCGGGAGGAGATCCAGCGGGAAGTCCTCGGCTCCCAGCCTCAGCTACGCAGCCGCCGGCGCGAGCGCGAGTGACGGCGGCGGAGGAGACCGCGACCCGCGGAGCCGCAACAGTGGCGCTGGAGACAGACACGCCTCCTGGCGGGGGTTCCTCGCCTCTTTGCTTTAAAGGAGCCGCGCTGCTTTCCTGATGCTGGGACTAGCTCCCCGGCGCCGAGGCCCACCCGCGAGCAGAGTGCACTCTTTCATTTCAAGAACTCTCACGAGTGAGAGAATTCCCAGTGCTGACCATCTAGTGCTTCCCGAACCTCCGGCCCTGATTTCGACCCCTGCCAGCACATCCACATCCAGGCATAGGGGAACTAGGACCGAGATGTTCAGAATGATAGTGGGTAAGGCGAACGGGCCAAGGAAATTGCCTGGCTCGGAGAAGCCAAGTCGGGTGTAAGGAGTCTTAGCTTGTCTGCTTCTGGGTGGCTGCTTTTATGCTGCTCCGAAACCATGGCAACAGCCAGAGACTTCTCTGTTGCTAGTATCTGAGGAGCAGCTGGTTGTCTCCAAACTGACCCTTTTGGTTCAACTATTGCATTTCCCTTTGAGGTTTGTGAGGATCATCTTGATCTCTGCTCCTTTTACTTCTCTGCTGTTCTCAGGGTGGATGGATTTCGGTTTTTCCTGGTCTTGGAACACAGAAAAAGACTTCCAGCATCAAGAAGCCGGCGAGCCTTCTCCGCACAGGCCTAGCCCCTTAATATCTGATGCTACTCTCCACACTAAGGTCCCTGAACTCTGAGGGGATTTGAGACCTGGTAGGCACAGAACCTGGGGTCCTATTGGCCAGGTTAGGGGAAATAAGCATATTCAAGTATTTACATATGAGATGCTGAGAGACGTTTTTAAGGGGTGAGAGACGTTTTTAAGGAGTCCTAGGGTCTTCCCAAGGCTTGTTTCCAGGAGTCAAGTAGGGGAAGGAAGCAGAGAGCACACCAGCCTCCCTCTACTTCTCTCGGGGAGCGATTAGCTTCTGCAAACAATCCCGGATTTGCTCTCCTTTGGGTCACAAAAGTCAACATCTATTCAATACCTTTGCTACTTTATCCTCAGCCCTGCAATATTAACTAGAGTGGAGACTTAGCTGTTTCCCCTGGAGTGCATTGATGAGCTACTATTCTCGAGGAGGTTTAAGAGAGGCCAAGCTCGAAAGGGTTCCGCATACCACCCCAGGAGACAAGTTTCAAAGGGATTGTACTAGGAAGCAGGCCAGGTGGAATTCCTGGGCACAGTGGAGCCTGCGTGGGCTGGAGTCCCTGCGGAGCTGCAGTGTAATACGGAAAGGTCTGGAAACAAAATCTCCTCGGGTTCTCCCTAGAGCAGACCAGTTGACTGCAGAACAGCATTTGTCCCTTTGCTGTGCTTTGTTTGTTTATTTATTTATTGTCTGTTTGTTTGTTTTACCTGCAGCCATTGCTACTCCAGAAGAGTAAAATCTTTCCTGACCCTGTCTCTGTATTGATACACACCCTGGGCTAGTATCTGACTCAGTCCTACCCAAATCATCAGTCTCTACTACTTTGTTTACCGTTCTAGGCTTTCTATACCACATCACAGCACATCGCAGGCACACACGCATAGGCACCACACGCTGTGCTTAGCTGTTTCTAGGGGACTTGGGATTAAGTTAAGAAGAGAAGAGTTAGTGGCATGGAGAGTCCGTTTGTGGTTTAAAGATCCCGGGGATGGCTAGAAGGTTCCTGTAATTAAGCCTTGCTGTACGAAGAAGAAAATAAATAGTCAATGACTCTATTGTGCATCCTGGATCGGACAGCACAGACCCGTGACCAACTCCAGGCGCCTGGGCTCCAGCTGCTGTGACCTGCAGCCTAATAGGCCCTCCAAGCACAGCGCAGTTCGGTCCAGGCTCAGGAAAAATTGCTCCATTCAGCCTTATTGCATGATGAGAGTAATGAAGACAACTTGTCCACTAGCCAAAGACACTCTCCATGTCATCCCTTTCAGGGAGAGAGACAAAACACCTGCCAGAGGAGCCAATGGAAATCCCTAGGTGAAAGGTGTCCAGCCACTGTGGTGATGCTGAGAGTGAGGGATTGTATCCTGTTTTGCTTTAAGTGTTTGACACACAGGCTGGTGCTGAGCTCAGCCTTCCCCACTGTTGTTCTATGGCCCATATTGTGTCTGGAGAGAGAAGGCTTAAGGAATGATCTCTTTTAGTGGATGTGTGATTTTAGAATCTAATTATGGATTTTTTTTTCCCAAGACAAACATCGCACACTTACAAAGAGCTAGATAGCAGGCCTTACCAAGGCAAGGGAGATGGGAGAAAGAGCTGAGAGAAGAGCGGAACAAATCAGAATTATATATGGTGTGGCAAATTTATTTCCTCGAAAGCAAAATGTTGTCTAGATTCTAATAAGAGATGGAGACTGACAAGTAAGCATTATACTGTGTGCTTTCATTTAACCCGTCCAAACCCTCTCTAATGCTACAGAGATATTTCTAATAATTTATTTAAAGATCTATGAGCCGAACATCTGAGGCCTTAGAGTCCAGCTGCCTTCTGAGGAAACCATGAACATCTACATCCTCAGTCACCCTAAGGGCATCTTCCATATTTGAAGTTTGCTCCATCCGTGAGCCTTCTACACAAAGCCCCCATACCCTTCTTTTACTACTTACGGTGATGGATTCTTGGGACAAAAACAGCTCCTCAAGAGCCACCAGGGGCCACCTGGAACTCTCTAGCTCACTGCTTTTGTTGTTGTTGTTGTTGTTGTTGCTTTCTGCTTAGCATTGTTTCAACCTGGCTCAGCTGACTGGGATGTAGAAATGAAAAGTGCTGTTTTGAATCATCTTGTTCAGTGCTAACAGTTTACAAGTAGTAAGATCCAAACTGACAGGAAGGAAGAGTGACTTGCTCAGAATGTGGCAGAAATAAGACCTCCTTCTAACTGTGCACGGCATCACTGGAGCATCTCCAGTCACTGAACTTAAATTTTTGACAAATATGAAGTTAGAATTAAAAGAAACCTCAATGGGGGTGGGCATAGCCCAGTAGGAAAGTGTGAACCCAGAGCGTGGGTTTGATCTCCTGCACCAGCCCTGATTACTAAAAAATCTTCCTCAAGGACACTGTTTCACAGAACTTTTTCGTCATATAAATACATTTCCACGTGATGTCAAACATTTGCATACAATAAATAACTACAAACAGCCTCTGAAGCCCTTCAGCTGGTATGCTACCAGTGGATCCCAGATTAAGAATTGCTGGTCTAGTCAAATAACATCACTTGACAAATGAGAACAGGAAGACAAAAATATACACATTTATAACCAGAGTTGGTTAATGACAATTCCAAGACTAGATACTATCTATTCTGGTTTCTACCTAATCCAATTACCTTGAAGAATATGTGTGGGTGTGTGTGTGTGTGTGTGTGTGTACACAAATTACGTATAATTATTAATGACCTATAAAGGCCTAGTCCAATATTTCCTCGATGGATGGGACTTTTATTCATTTCTGAATGCTCTTGAATACATTAATTCAGTATATCCTATTTGTTAGCACCATTCTATGCTCTCAACAACAACAACAAAAAAAGCAGAGAACACTTTTTTTAAAAAAAAATATGGTTCTGAGCTAGATAGTAAAGTAGACAACAAAATAAGTAAGATGACAGATAATAAAAGGTATTTCAAGGAAAAATAGGAACTAGTAATCAAATTAGGCCCTAGTAGGAAGCCATATGTTATTTTGTGAAACATAGGCACTGTCTTCCTCTTTGATTGGCATTACAGTAGTGACCTGAAGAATGATAAGTGTGTATAGTTGTAGGAAAAAGAGTCTAGGTAGAGAAAAAATAGATATAATAAAGTCCAAACCATGTGCAAAGCTTTTTAAAATTAATTGATTTATTTAATCAATTTATATTCTGATCACAGGCCCCACTCTCTCTCCATCTAGTCCCACTCTCACATTCCCCTCCCCCTACTCTCCCTTCCTCTTCTTCCCAGAGAAGAAAAGGACTCTATGGGTACCAACCCACCCTGATGCACAGGACTACGCACCCTCTCCCACTGAGGACAGACAACGGAACCCAGCTATGGGAAAGGGATCCAACGGCAGGCAACAGAAATAACACCCACTCCAACTGTTAGGGGACCCACATGAAGAACAAGCTACACACCTGCTGCACATGTGTAGGGTACCTAGGTCCAGCCCATGCATGGTTTTTGGTTGGTGGTTCTGTCTCTGTGAGTACTAATGGGCCCAGGTTAGTTTACTCTGTAGATATTCTTATGATGTCTTTGACCACAAAGACAGTTCAAGGGAGGTTGTTTGAATCTTACTCAGAGGGGGAAATAAAATAGACATTTTAAGTAGATGAAGTTAGGGAACTGGGTAGGAGAGGGGGTGGGGGGGGGAAACAGGGTAGAGATCAGGTATGGGGAGAGTGTGCTGGAGAGACAGAATACTGGGAGAATGAAAATGGGGGGAGCTTCTCTGGGAGAGGGGAGACTCTCTGAACTCTATGGAGGTGACCCTAGGTGAGGTTTCTAGCAGTAGGGGATATGGAGCCTGAAGTCGCCACCCACCTCCAGTAGCCAGGTGGGAGTTCCAGTGGAGGGAGGGGTCACCAACCCACCGTAAAAACTTTGCCAACCCTTGCCACTATCAGTGATCCTCTGCTCTGCATGTGGACAAATGTTAGCATCACTGTGTTCTGGGAGGCTTCATCCGGCAGCTGATGGAAACAGATGCAGAGATCCACAGCCAAACAATAGGTGGAGTCCTGGGAATCTCCTAAAAGAGTGGGAGGAAGGACTGAGGGAACTGGAGGGGTCAAGGGCACGAGATGAAGTAAGCTTTTGATGAAGAGCAAAACAGCCAATTCTTAAATATGAGGCAGGACACCATTGGGAAATGTAGAGAGGAGCAGAGGGTCATGTCCTAAGTAGACTTTGATTTTTCTCTCCTGGCAAGATGGAGGAGAGGTACAATATGACACATTAGATGAGGTACCCCTCCTGTTTTACTACAACAAGATAGTCATAATAAAGTTTAGGTTGGAAGCAAAGCAACCAAACCAGGAGGCCACCACTCTAATAACCAGCTGGGCCCTATTTTGGATAAAACCAATAGAGTAGTATGGAAATGAATGTGGTGACTGATGTCAGGTGTGTTTTTAAGTAAAGCTGGGCACATTTTCAGTTGGGTCAGATAAAGAATTAGTCCTTAATGTAAGATTTTTTTAATCTGAACATTGTTATTATTGATTGAAATGATGGAAACAATAGAAGGGGTTTGTCAGGAATCAGCTAAACAATGAGTGAGGATTCAGCTATACTCTTGACTGGCTTTTGACAAAGATATCCTGAAAATGGAGATCTATACCATGGGCTGGGAGTTCAGAGATAAAGTATATGTTTTACTATCTATAATATCTAAGAGATGGCATAATCATAATAGAGTACATGATGATAGACAGGAAACTCAAGGATTTTCAAGATTAGAACAAACATATACATGGAAGCAAGAAGAAAATTCATGGAATAGCAACCACTATAGTAGAATAACCAATGTGCTGCTGTATCCCCACAAAGGAATCATGGCTCATTTGAGTTAAATGTTACTGAGGCTTAAATACAAAGAAATGGCCCTATGATATGGGGAAGCAGAGGCAGAAACAGGCTGATCATTGGGAGTTTGAGGCCAGCCCAGTCTGCAAAGGAATTCCAGGACAGCCAAGACTACACAGAAAAACCCTGTCTCAAATAAAACAGGAGGCGGGGGCTGGGAGGGGGAGGAAGCAGACTTGCAGTACGTCAGATATGAATTAAAGCATGTCTGAAATAAGTTTAAGAAAGCAAGAGAAGAACTGAAGAATTATAAAACTATTACTTCTAAGGGATTTTGCTCTTTAAAAGACACAATAAATGAGAGTGCATCTGGAGGACAATGTAAATTCAAGGGATTTTACATCTGAAGAAAAGATAGTTGACATAACAAGTCAGTATCCTAACAAGAATGACAATGGGTGGTTGTCTCTGAGTACTAAGAAGGGGTGAATACCCGTCTAAACAGGGGAGAAGCGTCAATTTATCCAAATAATTAGAAGATAGGTAGCATCTACCACACAAATGCCAGCTGTTTCTATGTGTGATGTTCAAAGTTTCCTTTCCTTATAGGATGAGCGCTAACGCCCCAGAGTGGACAAATTGGCTTCGAGGCCACCTTCACCCACGTTCTTTCACATCCATTCTTTTTCTTTTAATTTTTTTTTATAAATTACAGTTTATTCACTTTGTATCCCCCCCATAAGCCCCTCCCTCCTCCCCTCCCGGTCCTACCCTCCCTCCCCCTTTTTTGCCCATGCCCCTCCCCGAGTCCACTGATAGAGGAGGTCTCCTCTCCTTCCTTCTGATCTTAGTCTATCAGATCTCATCAGGAGTGGGTGCATTGTCTTCTTCTGTGGCCTGGTAAGGCTGCTCCCCCCTCAGGGGGAGGTGATCAAAGAGCAGGCCAATCAGATTATATCAGAGGCAGTCCCTCTTCCCATTACTATGGAACCCACTTGGACACTAAACTGCCATGAGCTATATCTGTGCAGGGGTTCTAGGTTATCTCCATGCATGGTACTTGGTTGGAGTATGAGTCTCTGGGAAGACCCCTGTGTTCGAATTTTCTGGTTCTGTTGCTCTCCTTATCACATCCATTTTTACACAGTGCTGCCTCTATTGAACCTCTCAGGTAGGGAAGAAAAAATTTAAAAGGGAAGAGAATACAAGGTTTCTTTGTTCTTTGTGTTTTCTTCTTAAAATAATAATTAAAAAAAAAACCTGATACCAAGGACTATTCATTGATATAACCTAGAACCCTGACAATGCAGCCACTTCTGATGAGAACTGATAGACTAAGATCAGAAAGAAGGAGAGGAGGACCTCCCCTATAAGTGAACTTGGGGAGGGACATGCATGCAGAAAGGGGAGGGGAGGGTGGGACCAGGAGGGGAGGAGGGAGGGACTTATGGGGGGATACAAAGTGAATAAAGTATAATTAATAAAATAAAATTCAGTTTAAAAAAAACCTGAAAGGCTTAAGGAAGTGAGGTATTAGACCTTTAAGGAGAATAAAAAGTATAAAATTTCGATCTAGAAGCATGGAAGTCTGAAGGGATAATGAAATCTACTTGGATTCTTGGCCAGCACTCAGGGCCACTCTATTTTTATGACTTGCAAGTATTTGAGTGTTCCAACAGCTCACTCATCCTTTCTATAAGTGTAATAGCTAGACTCTGAGGTTTTCAATTCTTTGTACCGGCTTTCCTCATACATCTCTTTATTATTGCTTCTCCTCTCGCTGACTCATAAGCTAATATGTCCTATTTCAACTTTTAGCATAATTTGTTTGTTGTTTTAACATGTTTTTATTAAGTACCTATAGCTTTTTAAGGAAATGAAGACAACGTAGAAAAGTGTGAGCAATATACTTTGGAAGATATTTCTAAAGACATGGTAAATTTTGTTACTAGATCCCAACACTTCCTGCTGTTCATTCTGCAGAAGATACAAAGAAAAACCCCAGTGCACTGGCAAAGCATACAGAATCGGTATCTGTTAGAGAGGTATTCTATTCTAGAAAATGCCTTCACACTGATTTCCCCATACTATAACCAATAAAAAAGGAAAGAGGCTATTAAAATTGTAAGAAATATGGAATAGCAGGAAGAGCCTCTCACTCGAGTGGGGTAGATAGATATACATGTTGGAAGTGTACGTTCTCTGAAAGCTAAGGCTCTAACTTGCAACATCTTCCCAATACAAATCTCTGGAATTGCTTCCTTACTCACCTGGCTTTCTTCCACTTTCTGAAAAAAAAATCTTGGAGAAGTATTATTTATCTAAAACCTACTCAACTCTATCATAGTTTCACATGAAATGTAATTCTGTAAACAGTGTTGTTAGGCCAAGGTTTTATCTTAAAGATAACAAAGTGAAAACAGAGAGGTTATACAAGTTTCCTATCAGAACACTGCTTATGAAGGAACAGCCGGGATCCAAGACTTTGCACAGAGAGGACTGGGGAAGGAAAGTAGTATCTTTCCCAGATTCCTGTCTCTTCTACTAAAGGGTATCAGATGTTTCTAAGATGTGAGGAATAAATCTCTTCAGAACAGCTAAGACTATAAAGGCCAGGAGAATATGGAGCAGTTTGGGTTGAACAAACATGCTCCCTCCACTAGAAGCTAAATAAAGTCTTTGTTGAAGCAAGCAAACAAACAAACAAACAACAGAGAGGAAAGGAAGCTGGCTTAAAAGTAAATAAAGGTCTTCTTTTCAGCCTTTGTTGAATCCATGGAAAACTCCAGTTTGTGATCTGAACCTCTAAGAGTTTTTTTTTTTTTTTTTTTTTTTCCCAACAAATTCTTAGGGACACATTCTGTTAATAGCATTTTTTTTTAAATGATAACTTACTGTAAACCTATCTTTGGCTGTAATTCTCCAATGGAGTATTTTTTTTTCTAAGATTTCTTTATTTCATGTATATGAGTGCTCTATCTGCATGTACACTGCATGCCAGAAGAGGGCATTAGAGTATATTGATGGTCATGAGCTACCTCTGTGGTTCCTGGAAATTGAACTCAGGACCTCTGGAAGAGCAAACAGTGCTCTTAACCACTGAGCCATCTCTCCAGCCCCTGCTAATTCTTTGACAATCAAAATAGTGCCTTTTTAGGTATTTCAGCTATGCAAGAATCTATACCTCACAATATCAGTACTTTTTTTTTCTGCCTAACTCTCCAGTAAAGATAGACAGAACAGGATGAGGGGCTAGCTTCTAATAAATGTGTGTTGGCAGAATGTTTCAGTGATAGTACAGAACTCACTGGTTTATGTCACAAGATTCAGGCAAAGAAAACTTTTGAGACTATTGAATATAACTTTTATATATTCTTATTTGACCACCTTTAAGCATACTGTGTGCTACTTTGATATAAATGCACAGGGCGGAATGAAAGCCAAACACAACTACCTTTTGCGCAAGGTAGATTTTCTTTGTAACTTATGGGACCACTTAGCCAGTCTCAAGGATTTTCAAATTTTCAAACCATAAAGCAAGTTGTTTCAGTATAGAATTGAGGATGTTCCTGCCATGCGCTCTTTCTGAAGAGGTCACCTATGCTTTAGGAAGCTGCTGTGGCTGCCTGTAGGAGCTAACAGACAAAAGTGTTAACTGATTTCTTCCTATGGTTTAAAAACAGTGACTACAATTGGACAGCTTCAAACCTCTCATTGAAGATAAGCTCAGCTGTAAGGGCTGATTTTTATTAAAAGATAGCCACTGTGATGGCCACCTACATTCTACATGGCTTTCCTGCTGAAGAATCACACAGGATGCTGAATCAGGGCAGCCATGGCCTGGCACTGGCATGCACTGTTGGAAAGTACACAGCAGAGGTAATAGAATTCAGTTACGGTTCTTAATTCTGTAAATTAATGGATGAGGGAATGAGTTTAAAATGAAAGGAAAACAAACAGAGAAGAGGATGGAATAAAAATGTATGCTCATACTCTCTGTATAATAATGGGAAATATGAGTGAAAAAAAACCCTTTTATTTTGCAATCCGTTGTCCCAACAAACTTTTAATATCTATCTATTTCAGGCCGCTGTTGGTCAGCATCACTCTGTAAACAGACACTAAATCTGAGCAGAAAGAGATGGCAACAGCAGCGCATCACTTAACTGCATCAATATTTTGCGTAGTTGATCATGTAAAACTCAAAAGCAGATTTACCCTTTTCTGTGGACTGTAGGGACTAAGGGTTTGTTGACCACATTTTTACTCCATGAGCAGAGCTACCCAACCACAACTTGTTTGCAAACTAGAAGTGTTTGAACACATTGTCCCTATGTTCTTCTAAACTGACAAAGTTATACTTTTTCCATTTTTCTCAAAAAAATATGTACATATAAATTAAAACAGAATAAAAGGTTCTATAATATTGAAACCAATAATATTTAATTAATAGAAATTGCTACTTTGGCGATTAAATAACAAAATTAATTATTCTTTTTCAATATTCATTCAGTTGAAACAAAGCATTTTGTTTATACTTATTTGCATTCATTTTGTTGATAGCACAACAAAGGAATTAGGAACGGAGATACAAACAAAGCTAAGTATATAGATGTTGGTCTCACTTGAAAGTGGGTAGAAACTAGCAGTTGTAAATCTTTTTACTTATTTCTGATTTTATATACAATCCCTAAAGAATTTTAAGAGATACATTATCCTCATTTTGTCAATTAGAAAGACTCAGATCAAATTCGTGGCAGAGCAAGAATAGCACACAACCAAGGGCCCTGACAATGGGACCTCTATTCAAATGCATTGCTTTTGTAACTCAGTCAGAATCTTTTGTGCTTCTGTCTTCTCAATTCCACATTCAGGACAAGAAAGAAATTTGTTTTGAATTCTGTGAGATTCCTAAAGTTAAAAAACAATGGTGATAGTTTATTTTCAGAACCAGTATCATGGCATGGACTCTGTTATAATGAAGTGAATCTTCAGACCTCTTTGTTTTCACCATTGTCTCAATGATGAAGTACAGAGCTAAGCTGAGGTTAGAACTCAGCACAGTACTTGCCTCCCATTACAGGAAAGCCCTAGGTTCTGTGCTGTCCACAAGGAGACAAACTGCATAAGATACAGAACTTTTTTTTTGGGGGGGGGGCTTATTCAAAATAACCATAAATAGGCAAGATTTCAACTGAACTTAAAGAACTTATTCAAAAAACAATAGTTGTGTATACATAGAAAGCCACTAGAATCTTTTTTTTTCTTTTTTTTTTTGGGGGGGGGTGCCTTGAGACAGGGTTTCTCTGTGTAGCCATTGCTGTCTTAGAATTGTTTTGTAAACCAAGTTGGCCTCAAACTCACAGTGTCTGCCTGTCCCTGATTGCTGGAATTAAATGCATGTACCACCATATCTGGCTTCTAAAATCTTATTTTAGTTATTCAACGACTAAAATTAATATAAACAAGAAACAGGGTCATAATACTATTTACTAATAGTACACTGAATAAACCCAACCGTTCTCTCACCAGTATTTGTAAGCAAACAACTGGCCATTTTGGAGAAAATAAAATAACTGGGGAATAGTGTTTTGAATCAAATCTTATGTCTCTCTGGTACCCGTGAAAATGAATGAGACATTATTTAGAACAATATACCTCTGTAACAGGAAATTTAGATACAATCACACACAGAGTAAAACGTTAAATATTAACATTAAAAAGTGTCAGCATTTCTGGGTGTGATGGCACACGCTTTTTTTTTTTTTTTTTTTTTTTTAATGCCTGCCCCCTAATTTTAGGAGGAACACCTGGAGACCTCGCAGTAATCCTAGGGCTCAGGCAGCAGAAGCAGGGGAATGACTGAGTTCTAGGACAGCCTGGTCTGCATACAGAACAAGTTCCAAGAAAGAAAGAGCTACACAGGGAAATTCTGTCTTAACTATTCCTTCCACCATCCAAATGCCAGCAAACATCAGAAGCCAGGAAAGACTAGGCACACCCCTACGTTTGTGTGATACTTCTCTTAAGGTACTAGTTACCTAACAGCTTACATCCTGACTGCTAGAACTGCTGGAAAACAAATTCATTCTGTTTTTTCAGACATGCCACCCACATAGTAGTAGTCTATGTTGGCAGCCCTAGGAAAATCATAGATGCTGACAAAAGTTAACATTAATAACAGTATATTCAAATTACTCTGAGTTTGTTTTCCACATTAGGCAGGTAACTTACCTTTCTTTTCTTCTCCCACAAACCCTCACCTTCATTTGCAATATGCTTTGTTCCTATTTGAGATTAAAGGAGCCATCTAATGGAATTCTTTAATCTGCCACAAGTAAGCACATTCCCTTGTACCATCTTTGCATATCATGAAGCATATTTAATCTTCCCAACGCTTTCTCTATTGAAGTCATCCTGCAGGGCTAGATAGAATGGTGAATAAGTGACTGATGTGCAAGCTTTGGGACCTTAGATTAAATTTCTACAACCCACAAAAGAGCTGGGAGGGAATAAACCTTCCTACAACTCCAGCGCTGTGAAATAGCAGTTCCCTAGGGTCTGTTGGCTACCAGCTTACCTCCAGGTTCAGTGATAGAGTCTATCTTTTGAGAGCAAGGTATTGAATAATAGAGCAGTGTGCAGAATGTTTTGCTCTAACTTTTCTGTGAACAAGCACATGCACGTGCATATACATTCACATACACACACACACACACACACACACACACAGAGAGAGAGAGAGAGAGAGAGAGAGAGTCATCATATTACAGATGCCCTGGGTTGAATATTCTTCTGAATCCCAGCCCAGTCAATTGGTCCATCTACTAAAAAAATAAATAAATTAAAACATTAAAGAACTAAAATAAATAAAGGGGTAATTCTCCCTCACTCTATGGAAACTTCCTTTAAAGTAACTCCTTTTTACCTTCTTATGTGTTAGAGGACTTCTAAAGCAGTAGTCTTCTGTATAAATCTTCAAAAGGTCTTTCGTGTTAATTATCCCTCCTCATATGCCCTCTTCTGTCTTGCTCTCCTACTCCTACCTCCATTTAATTCCCCTGCTCAAATTTTCTCCCTTATTCCTTTATAACACTATATTTTATTGTTCTGAATAGACATTCTATCAAATAAAACCCCAAACATCAGAAATGAGTTACACTTCTTTGAGTTATTGGCCAAGGAGGTCCTTCCAAACATTACAAGCTATTACAAAAGCTCTTGGTTACCCTGTGCAACCTGATGGTAAGACAATATTGCAGAAGACACTATATACTAACATCATAGACCATGGAAAAATTGATCTGGCAATGAGCTGGACACTTCATCCCCTACTGACTAGTGCTTATAGTGCTGAAAGGCACAATGCATGTTCCTGAGGATAGAAGTAGTCATCAGTATCACAGGGCTGTGAACTCGGAGACCTACAGTGGCAATCTGCCTGCCTACAAGATGTGGCAACTGGAGCAGCTGTAACACAAATACTATGGGAGCAACTAATCATGTTTTGATTACATTTAAGGGCCATTCTATGAGATGAAACACATACCTGAGACTGTTAATGAGGTCAAGGACATAAGACTAGACAGGTCATGGGCCCTAGGAGAAAACCCAACTACTATTATTCTGGCAAATGAAAATAGCAACAAAGCAGCTCCTAATGTCATATTGCTATAGCCATAAATCAGTGCATTGCTCAATCTCATCAGAAAAGCTTCTTCTTAGAGGGCATGGTAATTAACACAGAGACCCGTATTGGATTATGTGAAAAGAGTGAATGACTTCAGAGCACTTAGCTCTAAATGGGTTATATTTATCAAGGCTGAAGGAAGTAGGAAGAGGAGGAAGCAGAAAGAGTGTGAGAGCTAGAGGGATGGAGCTAGAGGGAAGACCTGGGATGATGTACATATGAACTCACAATAGATTGTGACAGCACACATAAAAGCTGAAGAAGTTCAAGCCAAATTCAAGTCCCAGCATAGAGACGAGGAAGTGAAATCAAAGCCCCATCCCTAACCAAAAAGCTATTTGTGATTATGGTTGTTGGAAGAGTGAAAATAAATCTTCAGTGGAGTGGCACTGAGCAGTCAGCCACACTCCAGTGGGCCTCATTTTCAGAAGGAATTAGCCAATATTAGAATATTAGACTTCATAATTTGCCTGTGTGTGTGTTTGTATGCATGTATGTGTCTATGTGTGTATGCTTTGTTTTGTTTTGCTTACCAAAACAAAGTGAAAGAACAGAAATTTGGGTGGAAATAGAGTAGTTAGGGAAGGGGAGGTATTTTAAGATAAAAAAGGTTAATAAATATTTATGGAAATTTGAAAATTATAAGATGGGACCTAAGAAAGGAGCTATCATTACGTTTTATGTCTCCCACTCATTATAGCTATATTTGCTTCATAATATTCATAGCCAAGTTCCCTTTAGTGGTATATGCTGTTCCTTCTAATTTCTTACCTCACCTTAAAAAAAAATGTTTCAGGTATTGAAGTAGTCATCAGATAGAGCAGCAAGTGCTTTATCTCCTGAGCCATATCATCAGTCCCCAAGAGCATTTCTTATGTGCAAAAAAACTTCATTTTTCTAGTAAAGCTCTTATTATTAAAGTTTGAAATACCACATATTCTTACCTTTCTTTTTTAGTTTTCTTTGTGAGTCCTTCCTTGTCTTGCTGATACATACATGTTTAAATTATCTAGTTTCAGATCTTCTCTTCTACCGTGAAGAGAATTAGTTCAGTGTCATGGCTTTAATCTATCTACCATAGATTGTTGTTGAACTCAGAAGCAGTAATATGATTTTTTGCAGCGACAGAGGCCATCTTGGAGAAGGTAATAACAGAACTAAGATTATAAAGTGAGATTAACTCAACTCCAGAAAGATTTAAAATGTCTAGTAGAACCAAGTCACTAACAGAGCCCTAAATCTACTCCAAGAGACTTTCAAATCTTCTTTTATATACACAAGTGGCGGAAAAGTAGTAGCATTATTCTGTTATTTAATCCAAACTTCCCAATTACTCATATTTCTCTTTTTTCTGACTTCCAACTTCAGAAAAATTTTCACTAAATCCTGCATGTTCTACCTCGAAAATATATCTATCTCCATGTTCATTTGTTGTTTTATTAATTCTTTGAAGATCTCATTCAGTATACAGTACCTGCGGAAGTCAGAGAGTGGCATCAGATTATCAGGACCTGGAGTTATAGGCATTTGTTAGCTACCATGTGGGTGTTTGGAAATGAACTCTGGTTTATCACATCTAATTTGTGAGGGCCAAATATACCTACGTGGGGGGTTCATCCCCTGGAGTATGGTTGATCTGCCTACCAGGGGTTGGGGTTATCCTCACAATGAAAGCTGACTCATCCTCTTCCAGAAACTATCAATTGCCAATAGCTCCTCAGTAGTCCTGACTCTTGTTTACTGTCCATGCCTTTTCATGCAGAATTTCCTCTAACTTGAATTTGCATAGGTCTTGTGCATACTGTCATGATCACTGTGAGTTCACACATACAACTGACCTGTTAAATCTTGAAAAATGGTGTTTCTTTGTGATCATCCTTAGCTCTGGCTCCTACAATCTATGCACATCCTTCTGAGGCTTGGGAGGAGGTTGTATGATATAGATCTTTCATTTGAGAATAGTACTCTGTAGTCTCTTATTCTTCGCAGTTTGTACAGTTGTGGGTGGCTGTGTTAATCACCATATAAGAAGAGGCTTACATTAGTGTTAAGTGATATGCTAATCTGTGAATGCTTAAATAAGGCCGTCCATTTAATATGCATCCATTCATCAGGGTAACAGTAACAGGTTATATCTGGTCTATGAGCTATTCAGCCACAGGTATTTGCCCAGGTATAAGTTTAATCTTGTAGAACAGGCTTTCAATCCAATAAGAAAGTCTTTGGTCACTCCTGTCACACTTGTACCACCATTGCACCAATGAGCACATTATGTCAGACAATACCTTATTGTTGCTTACAGAGTTAAACACCCAGATAAGGCTGAGGAAGACTTTGGTACCTTCAAGAATTCTGAAAGCTGTCCAGTAAGGGTAAATATTCCAGTTCAATGCCAGCTTGATTTTACCATGTTCTGTATGACTCAAGTATGTGACGTCTTAAGCAATAGGGCCTTACTGTTATATTCTAGAAAGTAAACAAGGACATTGCCAATAACCTGTAATGTTTGAGGGTCTATAAGACCTCCCTGAAAAAGAAGGTAACCCATTCCTGCCATTGGAGTTTTTATTATTCTGTATTGTCTAGTAGGAACACAAGGGTCATTCTACTTAAGCTCTTTTCATAAACATATATGTGTGTACTTTAGAAAGCTTTTACAGCAGTACATTTCCAAATGACTTTTTCAAAAAGTCCTTGGTATTAGCTATTCATCACTATATTTTCTCCTCTTAGGCTTTCATTTAAGTCCACTTAACTCTTTCTGTTTCATTTTTCTCATTTATATTTTTATACCACTGTGTACTACCTTCCCTCTTCTGTGAGCCTCCCCATGGCACCTTACGAACTTCCTGATCTCTCCTAGAATTCAGAGTGAATAGGAGTGAAATACAGGGATCTGAAGTTTCAGAGACTGATAGCTAATTTTATAAAACTGTGTTCGTTTCTCAGTCTCTCTGTTAACCCTGCTATCATATAAATAATTGAGACTCTTTTATGTTTGTTTAATAGCAAGCTTTACAGCACAAGAACTGAGCAGTTATTACTCTAATTTTAACCCTCTAAGCTAATTTGGCTTCCTCCCAGCAATACTTGCACTTTGTAGCTTTCTTGTTTGAGTTCCTCTCTTCTGATCTTTCCTAGACCTCTGCCAGAGTCTTAATCCCCTGGGTGAATCCACTAGCTCCTCCTCTACTGTCAGCTAGGATTTGCAGCCCTATTGTCTCTACCGTTCAGACTTTGTCTTTAAGCTGCTTTGACATAGCAGGGGACTACTGGAGAGCAGAGTTTATACAACATAAGACAGAAGATTTTCAGAACAAAGCCTGAAACCAGATATGGCGTATACAGCACTCAGCATTTGAATTACACAATAATCTTACGTTTACAAAAGATAAACTTCATACATGAGAGAAAACATGCAAAGTTTTTTTTTGGGGGGGGGCCTATTTTACCTATAGACTGAGATTACTTCCAGTTTTGTCCATTACCTGCAAATCTAATTTCAAAAGTGAAAATTTTTTTAAATGGAAACTTTAATACACTGAAAAAAAAAGAAATTTAAAAGATTATCAAAATATGGAAATATCTCCCATGCTCATGGATTGATATGATTAGAGTGGTAAAAATAGCCATCCTACCAAAAGTAATCCATAAAATCAACACAGTCCACACCAAGACTGTAATACAATTCTATACGGAAATTGAAAGAATAATCTTAAATTTCATATGAAAGCACACAAAATAAACCAGGATAGCCTAAATAATCCTGAACAACAACAGAAATGTGCTGGAAGGTATTACCATACCAGATTTTAAGTTATATCACAGAGCTATTGTTACAAAAGAAGCACAGTATTGGAATAAAGACAGACTCACTGATCAATGAAATGGAGCTAAGGATCCATATACACAGCCACATTATTTACAAGGAGGTCAGAATACACACTGGAGAAAAGACAGAATCTTTAACAAGTCGTGCCAGTCAAGCTACATGTAGAAGAATGAATGTGGATCCTTATCTCTTAACACACAAACCTCAACCCAGATGGAGCGAAGACCTTAACATATGACCTAATATCTCAAATCCGGTAGAGGATGGAGTAGGGAATACTTTGACATAGGAAAGAACTTTCTAAACTAGACCTGATAGCTCATAAATTAAGAAGAGGCACAGATGAATGAGATCTCATGAAACTAATAATTTCTATACAGCAAATTACACCAGCATTTGAGTTAAGAAGCAGCCTATGGAATAGAAAAACATAATCTTTACCAGCAATACATATTACAGCTTCTCCATCTAGTCTCATGTATTAAAATCTTGGTGTACAATTTTTTGTGTTGTTTTAATATATTTTATTTTTTATTGTTACAGTTTATTCACTTTGTATCCCAGCTCTAGCCCCCTCCCTCAATCCTTCCAATCCCACCCTTCCTCCACCTCTCCTCCCATGCCCTTCCCTCAGTCCACTGATGGGGGAGGTCCTCCTCCCCTTCCATCTGACCCTAGCCTATCAGGTCTCATCAGGACTGGCTGCATTGTCTTCCTCTGAAGCCTGGTAAGGCTGCACTCTCACCAGGGTTAGGTGTTCAAAGAACCAGCCAATGAGTTCATGTCAGAGACAGCCTCTGCTCCCCTTGCTACCCACTTGGAGACTGAGCTGCCATAGGCTACATCTGAGCAAGGAGTCTAGCTTATCTCCATGAATGGTCCTTGGTTGAAATATTGGTCTTTGCAAAGACCTCTGGGCCCAGAATTTTTGGCTCTGTTGGTCTCCTTGTGGAGCTCCTGTCCCCTCCAAGTCTTTCTATCTCCCCCTTCTCTCATAAGATTCCCTGAACTCTGCCTAAAGTTTACCTATGAGTCTCAGCATCTGTTTGATACCTGCTGGGTAGAGTCTTTCAGAGGCCCTCTGTGGTAGGCTTCTGTCCTGTTCCCTGTTTTCTCCCACTTCTGATGTCTATCTAATTTGCTTTCTGAGTGAGGACTGAGCAACTTCCCTAGGGTCCTTTCTTGTTTAGCTTTGTTATTTTAGTATGTTTGTCATATGTTATATGATTAATTTCCATTTATAAATGAGTCTATACCATGTGTGTCTTTCTGCTTCTGTGACACCTCACTCAGGATGATCTTTTCTAGTTCTCACCTTTTGCTTGCAAATTTCAAGATTTCCTTGTTTTTAATTGGTGAGTAGTATTCCATTGTGTAAATACACCACAATTTCTGTATCCATTCCTCTGTTGAGGGACACAGGGACTGTTTCCATATTCTGGCTGTTATGAATAAAGCTGTTATGAATAAAGCTTCTAGGAACGTGGTTGAGCAAATGTCCTTGTTCTATATTTGAGTATATTTTGGATATATGCCTAGGAGCGGTATAGCTGGATCTTGACATAGCACTATTCCTAATTGTCTGAGAAAGTGCTAGATTCGTATCCTAAGTGGTTGTATAAGTTTACATTTGTAGTGCTATTTTGTGAGGTTCTAGAAAGCTTAGGAGGTTACACCTAGTGGAAAAAGCAGGTCATTTGGATGCATCTGTGAGGAGTGCACATACTTTTTAACTCTTCCTCACCTCTCCTGTCCTCCATGAAATCAAGTGCCTACTTCTTCCTCAGACACCTGACACCACTTTTTTTTTTTTCCTCAAGCCAACCAGGTGTGAACTAAAGTTTTTAAACCTATGAACAAAATCAACCATTAATTCCTAAATTTTCAGTTCCAAGTATTTCATCACAATGATGCAAGTCACTAACACAGTTGTCAAAAATTTACCCAAGTCACATCCGCTTATCTCCTAGGCTACTGCCACAACATATTAAGTTATAGCCTTGCCTCTTCTCTTGCCCCTTTGATCCATTCTCCACATAGCATCAAAGTGAACTCACATTATTACATCTTCCTGTTTAAAACCCTCTGCACCTGCTTCCCTTTAATGAATTCTTGTAATTCTTGACCTCCTTAAGTAGTTCTGCAAAGCTTACCCATATTTTTAACTTAATTTCCTACCAATGGCACAGTAAAAAAAATATATATTTTATTCCTTTTCTGGAACACACTATTATCCTTCTGGCCTCTTGAGCTTTATGCTTACTGTTCTCAGTCATATTTTCTTTTCTTTCTTTTTTTTTTTTCCTGCCTGGAGTTTTCTTGCTCTAGATTTTCCTGTAGTTTAGTTATTTTTACTTCGAAGATCTTAGTTGTCACCTTTTCTAAGATAGCTTTCCTGGCCATTCAACCCCAGCCATATCACTCTTTTATTTTCTTTTGAAAACTTACCACACTCAAAGATAAACCCCTTCATTTAAAAATTTTCCGTCCCAAGAGCCTATCATAAAACCAGTAAATATTAGATTGGGTAGATGGTGTAATGGATAAAGATGTTCTTGACCAAACTCAAACAAAGACCAAGGTTTGATCTCTAGAAGCCACATTGTCAAAGGAAAGTGTAGATTTTCATAAGGTACTCTTTGGTTTTCACATGAACCCCATGGTGTGTACTGGCCCCCAACACTGTAAGAAATAAAAATGAATATGTAGAAAAAAAATACTTGCCAATAGAGACATGTCCCATAAGTGCTGTATAATCAAGTTGTTCACAAAGATGACGTTATTTCTAATGTATCACGTTGTATTTATGTTTTGTGTACAATTACAGTTTTCAGTTAAGACATAATTATATTAAGATAAGTTTAAAATAAAATTATTTTTTTCTAACCTATAAACTCCAATGCTGTTTTGTTTCTTTTCTTTCTAAGCATATACTCACTTTAATTAGATAAACAGAATGAAGTAACCAGTGCACATGACCAAGTTTTAGACATAGGCCTGTTTTTTCGGTCCTTAGTCAAAAATTAAAATCCTGGATATTGGTGTTTAGAAGAGCCAAGACTTCTCATTTAGTGCAAACCAATAGTTATTTGATCCCTTCCTGGTACCAAATTAAAATGATTAATATATTACTTACACCTTATTTATTTTCTTTTCCTTGAGATCATTAACTTATGACTGTTTAGTTCTCTGGCAAATGATTCACATTTCGCTTTCTCCTATCAATTCTCATATAAGTTGATGGAGAAAAGAGGTAACTTATGTCATTATTTTAATTCATTCTAACATCTTTATTATGCACTTTTGAAGATGGGAGAAGGAACAGACTTTTTAATGAATAACTGTTGTATAAAAAGACTTAGGTTTCAGTCCTGCTAGGCCACAGGAAGGACTTTGTAGCCAGTTCTGAAGATACCTGATAAAACAGGATCAGATGAAAGGGGAGGAGGTCCTCCGGTCCTCCGCAATCAGTGGACTTGGAAAGGGGCAGGGAGGAGAGATGAGGGAGGGAGGGTTTAGGAGGGAATGAGGGAACAGATACAGCTGGGATACAGAGTTAATAAAATGTAACTAATAATAAAAAATAAAATACATATATATATACATATATATATATATATATTTGATTAAAAAAGTGTAAAATCCAATGTGAAGCCCCAGAGCTCCAGAATGGCTATTCTAATTACACAGAAGGTCACTGAGGTGTGTAGACTTTGGGTATGGTTAACTTTGATGTGTGATTTCTTTTTGTTTGTTTACAATAAAGTTTTAATAAAAAAAAAAAGACTTAGGTTTTTCTTTTTACATTTCCTTAATCTGTCTTATACAATCTCAAAGAAGATATTAACAGTATCTCTCTAGGATTTCAGGCCCTCAGCCTGTTTGTTTGTTGTTGAGTGTGGCTGTGTTTACTCCCAAAGTTTATATTCTTTCATAGCACTTGCTGTGAATAGCTATGATATCAAAGGAATATAATTTTAAGAATGAAATCTCTGTAGATAGGAAGCCCCCTTACTGGATATACATTTTGATAAAATACTGTTTTCAGATTAATACCACAAGGAATCTTCAAAGACGTATTTCCCTGTTTTCTATAAAACTTGTTTTCATTTCAGACCTCCCAAGCTGTGTGAGAATAATCTAATTCTCAGGACTTTATCTAAGTATATTGTTGAAATGTCATGTTTCGATGTCATTTTTCTCTATTTTTGAAAGAGAACAAAAATTGTACCTGATTTTTCCTCCTAGATGAAATAGAATAGAATCTTAAATTCCAACTCTAACGATCCTATATAAGCTCTTCAAGTTCAAAACTGATTGTAAGTTTTTCAATTTTTACTGCCAGCAGTATAAAGGTGAGCAAGGAAGATACAGTGGATAACTTCAGATGGTATGCATTTTGCACTTCTGCAAAACCCACGTCAAGTAAATATTTCTGAAGAATGAAGATATTGAGGAAGTACTATAACTGTGAATCAGATAGCTTTTAATGTATTAGTTAATATATATCTTGCGTACTCTTTCATGCAGAATTAAATCATATAATCTGAATACAGGGCAAAATCATTGAAATCTTTCCTAAATTTCATAATTATTTTTCACGGAAAATGCCTTTCTCTAATAAAGAACAAGAATGTTGAATAGCATGCTGCCTGTTACAAGAGTATAATGCTTTCTGTATCTAATTTTAAAGCTCCCCTGTCTTTTTAAACAGTACACAGACATACAATGATTTGCTCCTTTTTGTCAGCAAAAGTGCTACAATTTCTAAAGCTGCCCATTGAGTGTTTCTGAGCTCTAGCCAAGAGCTATTTCAAAAAGAGGACAGATTTCTTTTCTCCCTAGGGACAGACAGCATGATGCTTCCCCAACCCTGCCTGCTAAGCCTTTCTCTGTCAGATCTTACCCAATATCAGAAGCAGAAAGAGATTACTTCTATAATGCTGACAAAAATCAAGGTGAGATTAAGTCCATTTTCACTTATTTCATATTAAAGTAAATCATTGGTGGTTTCAGAACACTAAATTTAGACATTCTCTTACAACAAAACAAAGGAGATTCAACAATTCCATTGGATTGGAAACAACCACCAAACTGTTCTCAGATATGGATTGACAACAGATCATTGTTAATGCAACTGAACATAATTCTGACATACAATCTTAATTCTGGCCCTGTCTGCATTTTCGTCAAAGAGCACTCAAAGAGTACTATGGCTGCCAAAGGTTACAAGTGTCTCTTTTTCTTGACACATTTCTGTTAGTCAAGCCTATTCCCTTTCCTTTCACTCACACCTGCTGCAGTAAAACATTAGTGGAGTTTGGAGCTCTTGTAAATTTTTTCCAATACAGAGAACTTTTCATCTTTCACAGTACCTAGGCAAGTCACAGATTAATTTCCATATACCTCTAGAGATGCCTCATGGACCTAAACACAAATTGCAGGTAGGTATGTAATTTACATCACTAAGGAGAAACTAACAAAGGCCCCAATGTTTTATCAGAGTCTTTGAGGCATAATACCATCTTATTTCTCTGTGAGGAAAAACCTCAGTCACAGTTGAAACATAGAGCTGATATAAGCAATATATGAGCAATATAAGCATGATATTCATAATTCTAGGCAAGCCTTGGCTCTTTGGTTCTCCCTAACTTGCTATAATTTGAACACCCAGGAAGTTACTACCAGGATTCTATGCTGAGAGAGAAGAATAAAAGGCAGAGGGCAGAGTGAAATATAGTGCATGCAAATTATTTGCTAAGAAATGTTAATAGTTAAGTTTTAAATGTCCCTAAAACTAAGATCAGAAAATCAAACTATGTTACCATTTTGTATTTTTTTAGATTTATTTAGTTAGTATGTATATAGTGTTCTGCTTGCATATACGCCTGCACACCAGAAAACAGCACCAGATCTCATTACAGATGATTGTGAGCCACCAGGTGGTTGCTGGGAATTGAACTCAGGACTTTTGGAAGAGCGAAGAATGCTCTTAGCCTCTGAGCCATCTCTCCAGCCTACCATTTCAAATCTTTACACATTTGTTCTGATATGTTTCCACATGTGTGACTTTTTGAAAGATTAATTTTTTATGTGTATGTCTGTTTGTCTGTGCAAATATATGCTATGTGTGCAGAAGCTAGATGAGGCCATTAGATTCTCTAAAGCTAGAGTTAAGCATTAGAGAGCTACACAATTTGAGAGCTGGAATCTGAACGGTGGTCCTCTGGGCAATAAGCAGCAAGCGTCTCCTCATTTTTAAGTATTTATATTCCCTACTACAGAATTATTTCAGGACTAAGATTCTAGTTTACTGATTGCAGTAGGCTTCAGTTTAACAAGGAGCAAAGAATTTCTCCAGGACTATAGCTGTTGTCTGCTTGGCAGCCTCTCTACCAGCTCAAGCAAAATTGGCATATCACATACAGAAAACCCTAAGGAATGTGAAGGGTTAAGCAGAAATGGATAACTTACAAAAAGCAAAAATGGATAACTTGTGGATGAGATGCCACAGTATATGGAATAAATGATCATGGACCTAAGAACATTCCAAAGAGGAAAGCAGAGAGAATGTGGATTCCAGATACTGAGAGTCAAGATCTAAGCAGCAAAGGCAGAAATTCAAACACACTAGGAGATCACCTAGAAACAAACCAAGGTAACAAAAATAATGAGTCCAATACAGGACTCCAGAGAGCTAAAAAATGGCTCTGTATTCAGCTCAAAAAAGCAATGAACTACGGAAGCTGTGGCAAGGCAAAACTTAACTTTTCGGAGAATTTGTCTAGGGCTAAGTATCAAAAGATAATCTAAAAAATTATCTACTATGAAATTAACGACATGACATTCTGGAAAAATCAAAACAATACAGAAAGAAAAAACGTTAGTGTCTGCGAAGGATTTAAGGGAGAGGAGTGAACAAAGAGAGCAAAGAATTTTTATGCTACTGGGATGATGGACACATGATTTGTCAAAACTCACAGAATGCACACCAAGAGTAAACCCTGACATAAACTATGCTCTTTAGAGAATAATGATGTTTAATACAGGTTCATTAGTTACACTGAATGTGCCACTCTTACTTGAGATTCTAATAAAGGCACAGTCTGGGTGATGTGTGGGTGAGAAGGTACAGAGGAGCTCTTTGTACACTATGCCCAATTTTGTGATCCTAAAACTGCTTTTGAAAAATGAAGACAGAGCTAGAAGTAAGCTAGCTTCACCATGCCAAGGATGCCTTGCTGTCCAAATCTAAGACCAACCTTAGAAACGAACAAGCAAGATGTCACAGTAATGCACTTAGTGGTACCCTCCTTCCAAATTCCTATGTGGAAGTCTTGTCCCCCATTACAATGATGTTGGAAATGTGGTCTCTGGGAGATTGTCAGGATTAGATAAAGCCATGGAGATAGATGCTTGAAATGAGACCAGTATTCTATGATATACCATAAAGTACACTTGCTTCTTTCTTTGCCCTCTGAATATAACCCCAAGAGAGCTGTCTGAAGGCCAGGAATAATACTCTCTCACCATACTAGCACCTTGTCAGACTTCTAGCTTCAATAACTAAAAGAATAAATGTGTCTTTTGATTGAGTCACCTAGTCTATGGTGTTCTTTCATGGCAACTTGAATGGATCAAAACACATGCTCTCTACCAGGTTCCATTCATTGTGAAGCAAGACCCATAAAGCTCAAAGGAAATTTGGAGTTTGGTAGACATTCACCATACTATTTTATCTTTGAAAATTTCTAAGCTTTTCAGTCTTTTATCTGTGGGAAGGAGAATTTCAGTCTTCCACTAGGCACAGGAGAAATTGTCAATGGACCCTGACTAAAACGCTCAATTCCCATCCCGAAAAGCAAAGAGGATAGACATCAGAAGAAGAAGAAAACAGGAAACAACCTAGGAACCTGCCACAGAGGGCCTCTGAAAGGCTCTGTCCTGCAGACAATCAAAACAGACGCTGAAACTTATGGCCAACTGTTGGGCAGAGTGCATGGAATCTTTTGAAAGAAGTGGGAAATAGTAAGATCTGGAGAGGACAGGAACTCCACAAGGAGAGCAACAGAACTAGAAAATTTGAACACAGGGGTCTTCCCAGAGACTCATACTCCAAACAAGCACCAGGCATTTTAGATAACCTAGAACCCCTGCACAGATGTAGCCCATGGCAGTTTAGTGTCCAAGTGGGTTACATAGTAATGGGAAGAGGGACTGCCTCTGACATGATCTGATTGGCCTGTTCTTTGATCATTTCCCCCTGAGGGGGGAGCAGCCTTACCAGGCCACAGAAGATGACAATGCAGCCACTACTGATGAGATTTGATAGACTAAGATCAGAAGGAAGGAGAGGAGGAACTCCCCTATCAGTGGACTTGGGGAGGGGCATGTGTGAAGAAAAGGGAGGGAGGGTAGGACCGAGAGGGGAGGAGGAAGGGGCTTATGGGGGGATGCAAAGTTAATAAAGTGCAATTAATAAAATAAAATTTTAAAAAAGCAAAAAAACAAGCTTTTAAGAGATAGCAATAAACATAACAAAATATTTTTTTCCAATTTTAAAAGTCCCACTGCCTTTAAAAGCTCATTATCTTTTTCATTATTATTATTATTATTATTATTATTATTATTATTACAATTTATTCACTTTGTATCCCAGTTGTAGCCTCCTGCCTCATCTCCTCCCGGTCCCACCCTCCCTCCTTCTTTCTCCCCATCCCTCTCCTTTAATCCACTGATAGGGGAAGTCCTCCTCCCCTACTGTGTGGCCCTATCCTATCACATTCCATCATGACTCCCTGGATCTTCTTCCTCTGTGGGCTGTGGGCTGGCTAGTTTGCCCAAACAGGGAGAAGTGATCAAAGAGTAGGAACCGAGTTTATGTCAGAGACCCTCTTCTCCCTTACTAGGGAATCTACGAGACCGAACTATCTATGGGGCTATATCTGAGCAGGAAATCTATGTCCTCTCTACACATGGTCTTTGGTTGATGCATCAGTCTCTGCAGTCCCCCCAGGCCCAGCTTTTTTGGCTTTCTTGATCTCTTGGTGGAGTTTCTGTTCCTTCTGGGTCCTTCTATATACTTCTTCTCCCATAAGAATCCTTGAAGTTTGTCTAAAGTTTGCTGCGAGTCTCTGCATCTGCTTCAATCCCCTCCTTGGATGGAATCTTTTAAAGGAGATCTCTGGTAGGCTCCAGTCCTGTTTCCTCTCTTCTACTGCTTCAGTTGTCTATCCAGGTTTCCCTTCTAGATGAGAATTAAGAATCTTCCCCGAGATCTTCCTTGTTGTTTAGCTTCTTTACATCTACAGATTTTAGTATGTTTATCTTATATGGCTAATATCCACTTATAAGTGAGTATATACTGTGGGTATCTTTCTGCTTCTGGGATAATTCATTCAAAATTATCTTCTAGATCCCACCATTTGCCTGCAAATTTCATGATTTCCTTGTTTTTAGTAGATCAGTAGTATTTCATTGTGTAAATGTACCACAATTTATGTATCCATTCTTCAGTTGAGGGCCATCTAGGTTGTTTCCAGATTCTGACAATTGTAAATAAAGTTGCTCTGAACATATCTGAACAAATGTCCTTGTTGTATGGTTGAGCATCTTTCGGATATATGCCCAGGAGTGGTATAGCTAGGTCTTGAGGCAGCACAATTTCCAGTTTTCTGAGAAAGTGCCAGATCAATTTCCAAAGTGATAGTACAAATTTACATCCCTATCAACAATGGAGGAGGCTTCCCCTTTCTCCACATCCTTTCCAGCATGTGTTGCTAGTTGAGTTTTGATCTGTGTGAGGTGGAATCTGAGTCATTTTGATTTACTTTTCCCTGATAACTAAGGATGGTAAGCATTTCTTTAAGTGTTTCTCTAATATTCAATAATCCTCAGTTGAGAATTCTCCGTTTAGCTCTGAACACCATTTTTAATTGGATTTCTTTTGGTTTGTTGGTGTTTAATTTCCTGAGTTCTTTATATATTCTGGATATTAACTATTTGTCAGATGTAGGTTTGGTGAAGATATTTAATATATATTTTTAATCACATTGAATTTTGACAGAGAAAACCAACAGAAGGAAAAGAGCCCAAGAGAAGGCACAAGAACTATATACCCTGCTCTGATCACCCTGGGGTATTCAATAACAAATACTAAGCTAAAAGCTATAATATATACAGAGAGGACTTGGTGCAGACCTGTGCATTCCCTAGGCATGCTGTTTCAATCTCTGTAAATTCATATGAGCTTTGCTCAGTTGATTCAGAGATCCTTGTTATCCTCTTGTTCTCTATACCCTCTGGCTTTCACATTCTTTCTGCCACCTCTTCTGTGAGGTTCCCTGAACTCTGAAGGGAAGTATTAGATGGAGGGATCCATTTTAGATCTCTCTCTCTCTCTTTCTCTCTTATGTGTGCATGTGTGTAATGTGCCTGTGGGTCACTTTTTTTGTTCCTATCTGCTTCAGGAGGAAGCGTCTCTGATGATGGTTGAATAAGGTACTGGTCTATGAGTACAGCAGAATTATCATTTGGAACTACTTTTTAAAAGACAAGTAGCATTTAGTTATATCTTAGCTCTCTGGGATATCCAGTCTTTGTGTCTTGGTCACCAAAGCAATGTCTCATAAGGGCTCTATCTCATGGAGTGGGCCTTAAGTCAGATCATACATTGGTTTGTTACTCCCACAAGCTGTGTGCCTCCACTCCCCTAGCATCTTTTAGGCAGGACAGCATTGTAGAACAAAGGTTTTGAGGCTGGGTTGGTGTTTATATTTCTCTTTCAGTAGCCTGCACAGCGCCTTCCTATTCCAAAGACATTAGAATGTAGGGTTAAGGTTCTATGTAGGCACAGGCATGACCTCTCTGCATTCAGTGAGTTATATGGGTGTTGTCTTCAGCAGTGGATTCTTGCTTTCAGTATATATAGAGAAACGTATTGTCTTGGCAACGGGCTGGGTTGTTTGGAGAGTTCCATGGGACTCTTTTTGTCAACAACTCAATAGGATATAACCAAGTCCTAGTATTTAAAGCTATGTTTAGTGGTAAGAGATGACCAGCTAGTTAGGACTCTGACTCCTCCATTTTTGGAGTCCTCATTACAATCAACTTCATATATTTTAGGAAGTGTTCACTTCACTAAGGTTTCATACACACCTCAAATATCCTCTTCCCACACACTTGGATTTCTTGTATTATGGTATCATATTTATAAGAATTATAAGGTAAGACCTGAAACTCCAGACAAATACCTGCATATTTGTCTATAATGGAATATGTTTCATATCTACAAATGTTCCACATAAACAGTTTCATTCTGTAAATGTTTTTGAACCAAAAAGTGGAATGTTTCTTCCTTGCAACTTCTTCCATAGCAGTCTTGATTTCATAGAAACATTTCATAGAAAATGCAGAATGAAATATAAAAATGAAATCTAGAAACATTTCTGGTTTTATTGGCATAAACACATACATTTGGAGTGTGAGGGCCAGAAATGCATGGCTGCAAATCCATCCTCTGGGCTCCTCCACGTTGTGGTAATCCTCTTCTGGAATACAAACAGTTCCCGTCTTCATTCATGCCAACCATAAGTACTACCTCCCCTAGGGTTTTCGATGGCTTCTCTTCCCAGTCTAAGCGAACCCGAGAAGCTGCTCTCTTGAGCATGCAAACGACCTCACTATCTGCTCACTGTCTCACTATCATTCAAGAATAAATCCCATCTGATGAGACTCTCAGCCAGGCTGTTGTTATTAGTACCTGCCAAAAATATTTTATTCAAAGCAGAAAATTTTAATCACCGAAGCTTTGATTTTTTTTTAATTATACTTTAGTTACTTTGTATCCCCCCTCTAGTTCCCTCCCTCCTTCCACTTCTCCACACACTCCTCTCCCCAAGTCCACTGGTAGGGAAGGGTTTTTTTTTTTTTTCTTCCTTCTGAACCTAGTCTATCAGATCTCATCAGGAGTGGCTGCAGTCTTCCTCTGTGGCCTGGTAATGCTGCTTCCCCCTCAGGGGGAGGTGATCAAAGAGCAGGCCAATCAGTTCCTTTCAGAAGCAGTCCCTGTTCCCATTACTATGGAACCCACTTGGACACTGAACTGCCATGGGCTACATCTGTGTAGGGGTTCTGGGTTATCTTCTTGACTTCAGTACTAAAGAGAATCCTATTAAGTGCACTAGACATAGAGTTTAGAAAAATGGAGACAGGATCTTGGAGTACATCTTTGTACTCCTTTTACCTCTTTTTACTTACTCTCCTGCTTGTCATGCTCTTGCCAAAATGTCCAGCTGCTAAAACAGAGTCTACAGGAATTTACAAGGTTTGGTAAACTAAAAATGAGACAAGATTTCTCTTCAAACATTAAGACTTAATGATTCAAATGAATTACCATGGCTAGATGGGTAGAAGAGCTCCCAATATGCATAAACTGTTGTGCCCTGTTCCATTACCATTCTACCATGCAAAGCAACTGGCAACTAAATTTGCACAATTGCAATGCCATCTACCTGTTGTCCTTTGCCATCAAAACTGGCCTAATTCCCCTCAAAAGAATGGTAAAAACATCTTTCAAATGTAATGTGGAAAGCATCCAAATATAGAATTTTCTTATCCTGCATTTTTTTTTCTATTTTTTGCTTTGCCGTAAATTTCATAATGAAAGTCCAGAAATAAATAACGCTTCATTGTTCCCACTCTTTTCCAAATGAATTCATAAATCTTCTGGCCTGCCCTTCCATTAAAGAACCACCAGATTCGAAAGCCTGCAGGATATAATCCAAACTCACTCCATTCTACTCCAATCATAAAAGCGTAATGCTTTTGCAATTTTTATTTAGCAGAATATGACTTTGGTGAAGAAGTTTTTTTTTATTTTGATACAAATCTCATTCTGCATAAAAACATGAATAGTCAGTGTTTCCTCATGTATCATACTGTTCATCTACAATAACCAATTTATTCAAAGAGATTTATTACAGAACCAACAGCCACTGCTCAGCACTGGCAAAGCTGATAAGAAATCCACTATATTTATTAAACTATTGTGACTAGGTAAGAGGAAGGTGTGTATAAAGATGAACTGTTGAGTGTACTCTTGCGTAAGTGTAAGCGGAAGCACAGGGTTGTAAAACAGCCATAAGAACCATAACAAAGCACACGCTAACAAAATGAGGCCGAGATTCATGGCGGCTTCTCCTTCAGAACACTTCTTTTTTCTTAAAGATTGCATGGAAGTGTTCACTCCTTCACATCTTTGACAACTGTCAGTGTTAAGTTTCCATTAAATGCAAATTTGACCTTTTATAAAAGCACGTTTAAAGTTAATATCACAGTGCATCAATTAGACTTCTGCATGCTCTTAAGAAGCTGAATAACCGCACTCATTTGGAAGCTACCTTGTGATATATAAATATGTGTGTGTGGTGTGTGTGTGTGTGTGTGTGTGTGTGTGTGCGTGTGTGTGTAGCTTCATCAAGTTTGCTAATTACAAGTAAAGTAAAACTCCATCTCTGAAACATAAGTAAAGCTGTGCCACTATTTCCTTCCCTGCTTGGTTACGTAGTCCAAGAATTCTGCTATTTGAAAGCAACAGCACCTGACATCCTCTGCAGCTCCACTCTAGTTGCCAGGCACTAGAAATGTGGCATCATTTTTTTAAGGAAATTTCAGGGCACTTTAATTTTTATGTTCAAAGTTTAGAAATTAAAAGTCATAGCAATGCACTTTTCCAAGTATGTTTTCTACATTTTAATCACTCAAGAAATGTACATTATTTTAGGCTCAATTTGATCCTCTCCATTATACTTTAATTTGTGAGGAAGTGATATGTTACAGTGTAAGGGCTTGAGAATTGCTGGAGGAAGACCCCAGACTCAAATAGTATGTAAAAGAAAAGAGTGTTTATTCTGTAGAGACAACCAGCATGCAGGGGCCAATAATCCATATAAAATGGTGAAGACGAAAGGAGTCCATAGGCTCCTTTTAAAGCCAGTTAGGAGATTTCCGGTCTTGGTTAGTCAATCCTTATCAGGATTAGTTGGATTCATGGTAAGCAATACTTGTATGATCCTGATTGGTTTCAACCTTACGAAAGAAACAGTCACCTCATATAGCCCGAGGCCAGATGTTAGAGCAGTTGCCAATTTGCTTCCCATCTCCTGTTCTTCTTTCTTTTTCTTTCTTTTTTTTTTCTTCCAGGAACTCATCAAGCAGGAAAAGTGTAGGAAGAACTGGGCCCAGCTGTGGGCCCAGTCTCAAAACAGAGTTACTCAGGTCTTCTCATTCTCCCCTCGAGTTTGGCTCTATCTCAAATCCTTGAGTAGGGTCTATGCAGTGGTTTTAAGACTTTAACACCATGAATGGGACAGTAGAGGCCTTATCCTTAAGAAATACTTTTCTAATACTAGGCATAGTCATGCAAGGGGCACAAAGCATGACCAGGAGAAACAGAACCAAGGGCCTATTTTCTGGCATGTTAATAGGTAGCCATTTGTCCCTTATGCCTGAGTTTCTTTTCTCTAGTACTTCAGTCTGTTAGGTGAGACAATAAGTGACATATTCTATTCTCTGACTTCTTCCAGCTCACATGACGAATTTGTTATTGGGGACCAGGAAGGGTAGTCAAAGGCTAGGCAATGGGGCACTTATCAGAAGCATCTGATAAGAGATCCAGTTGAAGAGAGAGGAAGCAATCACATCAGCTGGACTGGTTTAGGTCAGCTTTCAGCAGGAGCAGATCTCAGCAGCTTAGAGTCCACAGGTGATCCTGGATGGAGTCTGTCAGGCAGGTGAAAATATGTTGAGATAAATATAGAATAGGGACAGAAGTTAAAATTTGTCTATTAATTGGGGAAGGTGAGGAATCCCACGACCAAGGGATAAAAATCCCATAAAAAAAAAAGGTGGGGGGAGAATTACTCATCTGGGGTCTATTTGAGCTTGTGGGAGATGGATTCGTCTCTTATGACATTGGTTTTCTGAAGCTCATATAAATAGTAGTTTATGAAAGGAAGTGTGTTAGTCCATATTTTAAAATAAGCCATTAGCAGCTGGAGTAGACGCATGCCTTTGAGACCTAATGAGAACTACAAGTCTATATCTAGAAGACAACTAAAAAATTAAATGTCTAATATCCACTTCTAAGTGAGTATATACCATGTGTGTCTTTCTGCTTCTGGGATACCTCACTCAGGATGATCTTTTCTAGATCATACCATTTGCCTACAAATTATATGATTTCCTTGTTTTTAACTGCTGAGTAGTATTCCATTGTGTCAATGTACCCAATTTCTGTATCTATTCCTCAGTTGAGGGACATCTGAGTTGTTTTGAGAGTCTGGCTATTACAAATAAAGCTGCTATGAACATGGTTGAGCAAATGCCCTTGTTGTATACTTAAGCATCTTTCTGGATCTTGAGGAAAGAAGGAAGAGATAAAAAGATCTGGAGGGGACAGGAGCTCCACAAGGAGATCAATAGAACAACAACAACAACAACAAAAATTCTGGCTCCAGGTCTTTTCTGAGACTGATACTCCAACCAAGGACCATACATGGACATAACCTAGAACCCCTGCACAGATGTTGCTCATGGCAGCTAAGTGTACAAGTGGGTTCCCTAGTAATGGGAACAGGGACTGTCTCTGACATGAACTCACTGGTTGGCTCTTTGATGACCTTCTCCTGATGTGGGAGGAACCTTAACTGGCCACAAAGAAAGACATATGACATACCAATTTAAAATGAGACTTGTTGCTTTCTTAGTCTAAAAGGAAATAGGATAATAAACAAAGAAATCACTATGACTAAGAGGTTCTGTATTTGTTGCCATGTACTATGTGGCTATCTCAAGAAGAAGGAGTCATCACATGGCAGGCTGTAAGCCATGTGATCCACATAGGTATTTTAAAACATCTGTATCTTTATACATGTTATAAACATGTATAAACACATACATGTTTTTAAGAAGAGTTTGAACTCAGATTTTAAACCTCTTTTATAAGTCTGGCTTTTAACACAGGACAGGAATTACATAAAAAGCTTATCCCGATTTAAAGTATCATTAGAGACTTGTTTTCTCTAAGTATCATTAGAGACTTGTTTTTCACTTGCTACGTGTTGTTGCCCAGAATGGCTCCAACCCTGAGTTACTTGTTTTAAGCTAACTTTTTTTTTAACAGATGTTACCGATTTTTAACAATACCCCAAAACTAATATCTATAACCCAGGCATAAAGAGCATAGTAAACTTATACATCTAAGATGAGTCAGAAATAAACATGTCATGGGCATATGTATGTATATTTTAAACAGGCAAACAAAAATTTCTTATCGATTCAGGCAGGAGCTGGGGGTTTCCAGCAATGTTGCACAGCTGCATTGAGTGCAGCAGCAGCAGGAAGGGCCAAGCCTGCTCCTCTTGCTGTTGCTGCATTTTGGCCACCCTCGCCTCAGAGCCTGATCGCTGACTGGAGTCATCAGTCCAGAGTCAGCTGGCGGCCATCAGGAAGACAGTGGCATAGAGAGGGGCCTGACCAGATATGTGTGGCCTGAGGCTGCCAAGACAGACAGTGTCCCTTCTGAGGAGGCTCCATGTTGGCTTCTCTGACCCCCCAGGTATGGAAGTTGTGGGGTAGAGACTTTGGCACCCAGTGCAGAGCATGAGTTAGCTGGTGGAGACTCAGGAGCCCCAGCCCAATGTCAGCTTGTCCGGACATTGCGGGAGCCTTGGCGTGTGCATCTCTGGACGGGCCCAGGCTGCAGAAGCACAGAACAGCAGAGCCTCATGGAGCTTAGAGCACAAAATGATGATTCCTGAACAGAAAGTTCAAAGACAATTAAAACACACACACACACGCACACACACACACACACACACACACACACACACACACACACAAAGACAAAACCAGACTTCCAGGGAACCAAAACAGAAACAAAAAGGCTGCTGATGGTGGCCCATTCTGAGAGCGGGCTCTGCCTGACGGATGAAATGTCCTCAGCCACAGGAATCAGCAGAATCAGAATGGAGCCTGTCAGCTCCCCCAGATAGGGGTCTGCAGAATCCTTGGGACCCCTGGACCAGGAGGAAGTTGGGGGGTTCTCTCGATCTCTGTAGGCCTCCAGACTGCCCAAACACCAGAAAAAGACAGACACAGAAATGAGACAGCCGCAAGCTGTCTACTATCCATTTGGGGGAGGGGGTTGTCCTCAGTGATCCCAGATGAGCCTCCAAATATAAGGGTCTAGAATCGCTGAAGGAAGACCCCAGACTCAAACAGTATGTAAAAGCAAAGAGTGTTTATTCTGCAGAGACAACGGCCATGCAGGGGTCAGCAGTTCTTGGACCCTTACAACAACATGGTCTGGTGATTTGAATTCAGATGTTATTTGCTTGACCCCTCTGCCCCAGAGAGTCTTACTGTTCTAGGAGCAAACTCTCAGAGATCCAAAATGTCATTTGTAACCTTGCCTCCAAATTATCCTCGATTGGCTAAATAAAGTTGCCTATATACCCGGGTTGGGCAGAAGAGTGGTAGGCAGAGCAGAGGTTCGTGAGCTTGGAGAACAGAGGATTATGGGAGGGGATGAGGGGAGGAGAGAGAGTAAAAAGGAAGCAGGGACCAAAAGAAAATAAATAACAAAGAGGACCCTAGGGAGAATGCTTAGTTCTCACTCAGAAGGGCAAATAGAATGGACACCAGAAGTGGATGAAGAGAGGGAACCGACCTCAGCTTACCACAGATGTCCTTTGAAAAACTCCACCCAGTAGGGGATTGAAACAGATGCTGAGACTCACAGCCAAACTGCGTTTAGAGCACAGGGAGTCTTATGGAAGTGTGGGGCATACAAGAACCCAGAGGGGACAAGAGCTTCACAGAGACCAATAAAGTTACAAATCTGAGCACTGAGGGGCCTGCAAAGACTGATGCACCAGCCAAAGACAATCCATGCAGAGGACCTAGACCTCCTCAGATATAGCCCATAGGCAGCTCACTCTCCATGTGAGTTCCCTAGGAAAGGGAGCAGAAGCTGTCTCTGACAGCTCTGTTGTAAGATCTTTGATCATTTCTCCCTGGTTGTGTGGCCTTGTTAGGCTACAGAGGAAGAGGATATAGGCAGTCCTGATTAGACTTAATAGGCCAGGGTAAGATGGTAGGAGAGGAGGTATTTATTGAATCTGTAGTTGGTCAAAATTGATTACAAATTAATAAAGATATTGCTGTTCTAAAAATGAGAATATTTTCTGAATACATGCCCCTTATAAAATTAAAGAAAGTAACTCTCAGTGGGACACTGAAATAATGTCAAAGACAGATTTATTTATAACAATAATTGTACATGTTCTTGAGCTTCAATGTGCTATTTAATACACATATACAGTAAGTAACAATCAGATCAGGGTAGTTAACATTTCCATCTCCTTAAGCTTTCTTTTGAAGAATGCTTTAATCACTTTGACTCTCAGTGTGGCAAGTGAAAAATGAATGTTGTAGAAATAGGACCTTTCTGTAACCCTGATGTTCTCCATCTCTCTTCAGAATTCTCATATAGAATAATGGCCAGAAGCACGACTTCTATCATAAGCTTATTTCTGGCACAAAAACAGCAATGCACCCCACACACATATTTGCAGGTAGCCATGAAAATGAGTATGACATTACAATAAGTAGCAACCTAAAAATAAAGTACAAATTCTTACCAGACTCGGCCTATCAGAAAATTAATAGTAAAGCATATTATTTGGACTTCATATAGAAAGGTGCTAGATAGGAATGTTCAAATCTTTGTGCAGCAATTGAACCCAAGAGAGGTGCAACAATGTTGTATCTAAGGTCACAAACACACGGTTATGTTACCAAGATAAAAATCAACATCTTCATCTTCACTGATATATGCAGTGCATCATTTTCTTTCCCAGAAAAAAGTTAGTGATGTAGCTCAGTTGATAGAGTGTTTGCCTTGCATGAAGAAAGCTTTAGGTTTCATTATATAAATCATCCAGCACCATATAAATCTGTGCATATTAGCATATGCTTATAATTCCACACTTGAGAGGTGGAGGCAAGAGGCTCAAAAATTCAGGATTATTCTTGGCTATGTATTACATTTGAGGCAGTGAAATAATGTTATCCAGACACAACAGGGCAGTTGGCCATATAAAGTCATTGCAGTTTTTGTAATAGTGTGCACAAGACCTGTGTAAGCTCAAGCCTTAATATAAATATTTATATAAATATATAAGATATAAAATATTTTCACTAAACTGACTGACATGGTTGACACCAGCTAGAAGCTTTCGTTACTCGGCACTTCATATTTCAAAGCAAACAATATAAAAAATGTTGTTTATAGTAACTCATGAAGTAAAAAACATGCCTCTATCATACAAGTAAAAACCCGTGAATCTTATCCATTATAGGAGGTTCCTGAAAATGATTATGGCTGGCAGAGAAATAATCGGCAAGAGACAAGAAGGAAATCCGGTTCAATGTGATCTAGTTATCTGGTTCTGGTTTAAACTTGTCATGTCTGACCTCAGGCAGTTAATTTTAGTCATATAAGTACAGAACACTTTTGTACTTTTTTTGTACCTGACGATTATTAACTCAGTTCCACGTGTACAACAAAGCTTATGACATGTTTACAATGACACTCTTCACAAAGAATATGTAGATGCTTCTATAAGGATGGATTCCATTGACTCAGAAATAATGATCGAGATAAGGGTCTAGGGCAGTGGTTCTCAATCTTCCTGATGCTATCACCTTTCAATACAGTTCATGGTGTGGTGACCCCCAACTGAAAAATTATTTTTATTTTGCTGCTTCAGAACTGTAATTTTGCTACTGTTATAAATTGTAAGTTGTAATGTAAATATTTTTGGAGACAGAGGGTTGCCAAGGGAGTCGCAACTCCCTGGGTAGAGAACCTCTGGTTTAGGGAAATTTACTGTGGTAAGAATAATTGGCTGTGGGAATCAAGATTGGCTTGGCCCTGAACTATCACAGCAGTTACTCGGGATGTTGTAAAGTACTGGTGACATCTTGCACAAGGATGGGTTTTATGTATTGAGAAGCAGAAGTGGGGGAAGACATATCTGGGATAAACCAACACAATAGTCTGGGGAGTTTGGGTGAAGCCTGGCCCTACAGATAAATAATATCTCCAGGCTGTAAACTACATCCATATATAGCATTTCAGGTGGAAGACAACTAAACATCTCCTTTTGAAGAGAGAAGCATGAGTGTTTAACTTTCCTGGTTTTCCACATACTTATCTGTGTGCTCAAGGACCACAAAGCTATATAAAATTAATCAAAAGTGAAATACACAAGAATTCTCTAGGTCAAAGTTTTAGTGCTATGATTTAGAGTCATGAGCATATTTTATTGTCATTTAATAATTGGCGTACTTATAAGTCGAAATATAGTTATGATCAAAACATTTCTTGGGTTTCAGTATAATGTATCTAGTTTTCCTCACAGATGATTCTAAACTCTCATAACCTAAATGAAGATAAACTACTTAACATACGTGAAATAGTTAAAGCTCACATATTTTGATAAAATTATCATCCCACGTTTTCCTAGGTCGCTGAGTAAACTCTGGTCTTCTGTGAGTGCTTTCAGTGCTGATAAAAAGGCAGTGAGCGCATTCATAGAATTAGATACATGGGAATGGCTTCTGCTACCAGAGTTATGTGGACGACTGACCACAACCTGATTTTTTAATGTAGGCTAGACAGGGATTTAAGCCCTGTCCTCCATTTCTTTCTTTCTTTTTCTTTCTTTCTTTCTTTCTTTCTTTCTTTCTTTCTTTCTTTCTTTCTTTCTTTCTTTCATTAACAAAAGTCAAACTAAGAAAACAACCAGGGCAGAAAGATCCTGAAAACAGCAATAGAAACCCACTCATAAAACCTTACTCACCTGGGTAACAGAGCCAGGCACAGACTGCAATACCGCTTGAACTGAAGTCTTATCTGCATTTTTTTTAAATTGGAAAGAAGAGAATATTCTTTAAATATGAAACTTTAAATTGTTTTTCAAAAGTGAAAACCAAATCCTGAAAGTTGAAGACCAAGAGTTAAATTTTTTTTCTTTCTTTCTTTCTTTCTTTTTTTTTAAACAGATTTGGTTTTAGCAAGCTTCTTTACACACGTTAGGGAATTCAGAACATGCTTAGTGTAAGAAGATTTAAATATGGAATGATTTCATGTCCCAAATGTGCAGCTAAAATATTTAATGCTTCACAGACTATATAAGCTAAGTACTTTGAACTTAGAGACAACTATCAAAACTAGTCCAACTATCAAAACTGGCCGTGGGGTAGGAGAAATGAAGAGGAAGAAAACATCTGAGTTCTTAAGACTCCTAAAGATGGGGCCAGTTAGAAAGACTTGGAATTCACTTTTTTTTTTTTTTTAAGGAACTGTGGCTTCAAGTCATTTTGATCCTAAGTTCAACTGTATAGATTTTATTTATAAATTATCTTCTTATCAGTCAGTTAATACCTATTGGTAGCATTGTGAAAAATAAAAAATAATTAAAACATAGACATCTAGAAAAAAATTGTTAGCTTGATGTATTTGGTGACTATTGACCCAAACTGGACATGTAAGAAAAGTGTAAGTCAAAAAAGAAGAAACAAACAAAGTTGGACTTAAAATGGCAGCAGCTACAAGCACCTGAGGACCACACAGCAGCTCTGAGGACCCGGAGAGACCCATGGAGATTCCAAAGGGCGGTGCAGCAGAGGAGGAGGAGTCTGTGAAGTCCAGAGTATTTCGGGAACAGCTAAAGAAAAAGGCGAGTCTTATGGGAAGGTGGTTTTAAAAGGTGGAAGCACAAAGTTCAAAGGGAAGCTCGTAGAGCAGAGCCTCAAGCTCGGCAGAGAATGGTGAAAGTAGAGACATGGCTGCAAAGGGGCGTGGGAGCAATAGGCCACAGCTAACAAAGAACGTGTCATTGCTGAATAGGGCCCATCCTCACCTCACCTGTCAGCCAGCCCAGAGCTTGAAGGAACCTCTGTTGCAGCCCATGCTGCTCGTCCTGCCAGGCAGAAGGGGTTGCTCACTGCTCAACTCCTCACAGGATGCAAGCACAATGTTCTTAGCTGTATGGCCAGCACCACAGGCAGAGAGATATATGTACGGTGGCATGGAGTTCTCACAGATCTTGCTTCCTCCCCCACTCCCCCAGTAAGCCCTGCCCAGTCACAAGACTACCTTTCCTTTGGGCAGCAGCAGGATATCAGAGCTGAGTCTTGGTGACCGTCCAGTATTTATGGTGTTTCAAAAGCCAGAAACCTTAAACCAGGCCAATGTTTTCTTGCAATGAGTGTTTGCATATACAACTGTTTGAGCAAAACTATATATACTGTGCAACACACTGCAGTTTGCAATGCCACTTTGCAAAAAAAAAAAACAAAGAAAAAGAGAAAGGGGGAAAAAAGATGGAAAAAGGGAGGGGCATGTGCAAGATGGATAGAGGCAGAAATAGAGACACAATGGCTTCAACACTTCAACAAGTGTGGGAGAAGGCTGCTGAGAAGGGACAGCAGGGTGGTGTGCAGCATCCTGGAGCTTTTGCAGACTCTGCGCCCCAACGCTCTGCCTAGCTTCATGCTTGCCCTGGCTCCCTGGAGGCCATATTAGTAGCGTCCATAGTTAGCACTGCTGTCCCAGGTTGATAACTATGGACCATGTGAGTGTCTGTGCTGCTGCCTGAAGCCAAGTTGATGTCCATGGACTATGCTGTCGCCAGGAATCCATGTGGGTGTCTGTGGCCCATGCTGTCACTAGAGGCGATCCTCTGCTACTCCTGAGGGCCATCATGGCGTCAGCAGTCTGTACTGCCACCAGAGACCATGATGAGGTTTGTGGTCCATGCTGTCTTCAGAGGCCATGTGGAAGTCCGTGATCTGTGCTACTGCTGACTATAAATGGCGGGGACACTTCTTTTGCAGTAGAATCAATAAATGCAAACTCACAGTTGAGAATGAGAGAGATAGAAAGCTTCTATGGCACCCTCTCAAAAAGCAAACAAACAAACAAAAAACCTCTCTAGACAGGAAGCCATTGAAGAGAACTCTTAAAAATTGTGCTAGGGAGCCTACTACAGAGGGCCTCTGAAAGACTCTACCTAGCAGTGTATCAAAGCAGATACTAAGACTCATAACCAAACCTTCGGCAGAGTGCAGGGAATCATAAGAAAGAAGGGGGAGTTAATATGACCTGGAGAGGACAGGAGCTCCACAAGGACCAAATCTATCTGGGCACAGGGGTCTTTTATGAGACTGTTTTTCCAACCAAGGACCATGTATGTATTTAAACTAGAACCTCTACTTGGATGTAGGCCACAGTAGCTCAGGGACTAGGGGAACAGGGACTATTTCTGACATGAACTCAATGGCTGGCTCTTTGACCATTCCCACCCCACCCCTTAGGGAGGAGCAGCCCTGCTAGGCCACAGAGGAGGGCTTTGCAGCCAGTCCTGAAGATACCTGATAAAACAGGATCAGATGAAAGGGGAGGAGGTCCTCCCCAATCAGTGGACTTGGAAAGGGGCAGGGAGGAGACCAGGGAGGGAGGGTGGGATTGGGAGGGAATGACGGAGTGGGATACCACTGGGATACAAAGTTAATAAACTGTAACTAATATTAAAAAATAAAAAAGAAATTAAAGAAACTGTGCTAGGGATGCTGAAGCATAACTCTTCACAGTTAATGGCTTCTGGCAGGGGTGAGGGTGGGAAGACTCAGTTTTCTTTAAGGCGTTGACCACTGGGGAGTTTGACCATGCTCCAGTGAGTGTATGGATAACACCAATTGGACTTGGTGTATTTCTTCTTCTTCTTCTTTTTTTGGTGGGGTGGGGTGGGGGGAGTTACAAGGGTCAGGGGTTGTTCTGGATAGACTGGAAAATGATCATGATCAGAGTGCATGATGTGAAATTCCCAAATAATCAATAAAAACTTTATGTTGGAAAAAAAATATGAGCCAATTTTTTTGTGAAGTTCAAATTCCAAACGGACTAAAAAATAAAAAGTTCACAAAACTAATGACTATTAATGATACTAATTTGTTGTACATTATGTTTAACTTCACATATATTATTTTGGAGACAGTGTCTTACAATATAGCCCATATGGACCAAGACTCATTTCTGTAGCCTAGGCTGGCTTAGAACTACTTATGTGGCCCAATCCACAGTAATTCCTCTGCATCAGGCTCCAAAATGGTGGAATTATACCCACGCATTAGCATCCATTTCATTCCAAAAGCATTCTCAGAACTTTAATTTCAAAGTAGTATAAATATTACTCAACTGGAAGTTTACTATGCATATATTTAGTAGAAAACATCGCCATCAAACATGATAAATCTAGTCCCCATTCTAGCTCAAAATGAATTTATAATATAAAATTCGTATTAGTGTAGTGTTATTTGTTTATAGTATACATAGTAACTGTTCTTTTATATGTTTTGCTCATGGCTATGGCTCCAGCACCAGTTTGGGGCATCTGATGATTTTAGCCGAAAGCTGAATGGGCGTATTGGATTCCTTTTTTTTTTTTTTTTTTTTTTTTCCCTGCAGGAGATTCTGTTGTTCTTCATTACCTATGTACCAGAGCTTTCAGAAGCCAGGATGCACAGTTTGACTTTTCCATATAATTTATATTGTCTTTGTTTAACATTTTCTCACTCAAGTGTGCTGGTATCTTCAGAAATAAGGTTTCGTTATATAACATTGCTTTTAATCATGTTAATTGCAGAATCTCCAAGAATGTATTAAGTAACTTGTGTGTGGCTTTTTCAAGCTCCGTGCTAAGCTTCCTCCTCAAGGAAGTTAACCGGTTGAGTGCAAATGTGCCAGTTTATTCAGTGTAACTAGGAGACTGATGTGTGCTCTGAGGTTTAAAATGTTCTAAGGATTAGCATTTCAAAAAAGACATATTGCAAAGTCCTTTTCTAACACTCCTCACATTGATCATATTTCTCCAATATTAGGAGATATAAAAGTCCCAAAGAACAAAATACACAGAATCAGAAAGATTAGAAAAAAAATAGCTTTTCTTTTAGCATTGATAGAAATTAACAATTATAATTGCTTAAATGATCTAATATTTACACCAATAAAGACATGGGAGGTGTAAGCTGAGGCAAAACCTGCTAGCTCAGCAAAGTAATTCATTCAGAAAGTAATTTTCTGAAATATATACAAAATATATATTTACAAGACTGATTCTACAACTAAACAACTAGTTCCTTAGAAATCTTTTTCTATCTGTTTTATTTTACCTGGTCTACCTCTCTCCTCAGCTCCTCCAAATCCAAGAGGACTCCTTTGCTCTCCTCCCTATAATTCTGTTTTACTTGTATCCTGTCAGCTGCCTCTCTGTTGTTCTTGCAATCCCAAAGAGAGGATCTCTTCCAAGCACATACAAACACACTCTCTCACACACAGGCACACATACACACACACACACAGAGAGAGAGAGAGAGAGAGAGAGAGAGAGAGAGAGAGAGAGAGAGAGAGAGAAGAGAGAGAGAGAGAGAGAGAGAGAGAGAGAGAGAGAGAGAGAGAAAGAGAAAGAGAGTTCTAGCAAAAGTCCAACTGATTATAAAAAATCTCTCTAGCTCCTTCCCTACACCCTTGGCAGGCTGAAACATGTCACCCTCATTGTGAAAGGCTCCGAACCAAGTCAATAGGAGATGAACTGAACCATTTTACCTTTAAAGAAGCTCAAGGCCACCCAGCTGGGTTTTCCTCAGGTCATAGGACAAAGACCACTAGACTTCTCCCAAGTAACTTGCCTTAAAATAGGCAGCAACTGCCCATTCTTTAGCAGTCTTACCTGTAGAGGCTTTTAGAAGCACACACCACATTGCTCCTCATCAGGGCACACCTATCTGTATCTGACAAACACAGTTATCTATTTAGGCTTTTATATTTTACTAACAGTTATGTTTTCTTTGGACAGTAATTAAATACTCTGAAACAAGCAAAACAGTAGCTGGGGCAGGGTGGCTTATACCTGTCATCACTGCTCTTATGAGGCTGAGGCAGGAGGATTGCCATATATTTGAGGCCAGCCTGATCTGCAAAATGAGACTTTTGCCTCAAAACAAAACAAACACATGCTCCAGTGGATGATCCCAAACTCATGCAAGTATGGGAAACAGGAATCAGATGTAGCAGATTACCCAAAAAGAAGAAAGAGTAAGAACAGAGAAGAAGAAGCAGTGAAAAGAGGGAAGATAAGAATTTAAGAGGGAGACTTGTGCTGGAGAGATATGGGAACAATAAAAGAGGGAATGAGCGGTGGATATTATCATATTTCATTGTTTATGGGTAGAAAATTTCAATTAATAAAAATTATAATTAAAATAAGGAATTTTACATAAGAACAAAACATGAAGATCATCTCCTTTGAGGCGAAGTATTCCAGACCTCATAGAAAAGAAGTCAGATTGCATATTCTTCAATATATTGTTTAGAATTAATTGTCGTTTTTAATCTTGCTCTAGCATTTTAAAGACGCTGCGTACATTCTTTAGTTAAGTTGTGGGCCTGAAACTCTTAAGTGAAGCAAAGACTGAGACATTTCTGAGATGTTTTATTAGGATCAGCAATACACTGAAAGAACCACCACAGACTTTGCTGCAAGCCACAAAGGGTGTTTATTCTGCAGACGTCCAGCATGAAGGGATCACCATATGGGCAAAATGGTGACCCCAGTTGGTCATGCAGGCTCTATTTAAAGCCAACTAGGGAAATTTCAGGGACAGTTAGGTCTTTATTTTGATTGGCACAGAAGCAAGGGTATGAATGCATCGGGGATCGGCTAGGGCTTAGTTGGGAGTAGAGGCTTTCTAAACTGGTTCAAACTGGCCCCGAACTGATAGGTGCCTAAGGAAACTATGTGACCTGGATTGGGATTGGCCCATGGAGGCTACGAGACTCTGGTCAGGGCTTAAGAACTTCTCAGGTAGTTAAACAACTTTATCTCCCTAGGCCAAATGTCTTGGCCAATTCTGATTGGTTGCCCATTTTTTTGTGGTGCTTCCTGCAACTGAAGTATCTTATTCTGAGAAATGGGAAACTCAAACCTATTCTGTCTCAGTAAGAAAATAAAACCTGTCATGGAGTCGGTCTGTCTTATTTAACCAGGCCCTCTCAGTTTTCATATTTATGAACCCATTCAAATCCTTTCAAAACTTTAAAACTATAACTTCATTGTCAAAAACTGCAAATATTGATAAATATGAGGACACACACCTTTAATCCTAGCATTTAGGAGGCAGATTCTGGTGGATCTCTGTGAGTTCTAGACCAGCCGGCCAGAGCTACACAGTGAGAACCTGATTTGAAAAAAACTCACCCCCCACAAAGAGAAAACATTCCCCCAAATAATACATATTGATGAATATTAGCAGCAACAAATACAGTTCTTATTTTCCACTCTGTGTATATAAGAGTATAAATGTGTTGTGCATTTAGACTAATAACTATGTGGACATAGATTTATAGAATCAGAATAATGAATACATGTTAAAGGATATAATGATACTTATCGTTTTCATCAAATACAGTCTTGCAAACTATCCCAATTAGTATAAATAAGACATTTCCTTTATAAAAGAGCTGCACAGGCCTTTATAACTATACCGTAAAATGTGGTTTAATTTGGATTGGTAAATGAGTATATTATTCTCTTTTCTCCAAATGAGCACTAAAGAGGATGTGTGTGTGTGTGTGTGTATGTCTGCATTCCTATTGAAATAAAACTTCCAGATACAGGGGTATTTTAAGCATTAAGGTTCATTTAAAAACCTAAATAATTATTCTATTATCTATAACTAATTTTTCCTCATGGTTTGAAATGACATTTTCATTTTACATAAAATGAACGTTTATTGAAGGCAAAGGCTTTTGGACTACAAAGAAGCTAGTGTGAAGGCTCTAGTGGGCAGTCAGGATCAAGGGCTTGCTGTAGAGGAACAGGCTGATGGGAAAGGAATGAAAGGTGAGGCCCTGGGGCCATGCCTGAAGCACTTCATTCTGTGGCAAACCCAGTTCTGAGCACCTTAAGGATTTTACCAGGATGTGTACGTCCATGATGTGGTGGGAGTATCGCAGAGCACACAGGAGGTCAGACAACTTTGTGGAGTCTGTCCTCCCCTACTTTTATGTGGGCTATGAAGATCAAAGCCAGGTCACCAGGCTTATGAGGCAAGTACCTTCATCCACTGAGCCATCTCCATAGCCCCACTGATTTCCTTTACCTTGTTCGTTTCTTTGTTGTTAACTAAAGATACAAACTGAGTTTTTAAGAAAAAATAAATAAACTTTTAAATGTTTCTCATTTTGTTTTCTTATTAAATTGCCTCACCTTTTTATATCTGAATTTCTTGTTCGATATCTATTCCAAATAGTACCTAACAGTTTATCTGAACTGATAAGAAATCAATTTATCCATAGGAATTAATGTAAAGTTACTATTTGGTTTTAACTCATTGATCCTACCAATGTAACCAATTCCAGTGGAATAGTAAAAGTAAGCACAAGTGAGACACAAACTCTTCTCTCATCAGACAGGAGAAGGAGAGTTAGAGTTATGATTACAAGCAAAAGGCAGCAGACCACATGCAAAGTCTGAGGAGAAAATGCAGTGGAGAAAAACTAATTGTGAGGGAGGATCAATGAAGGCAGTAGGGGATCACTGCCTTGCTCTAGCAGACTGCTTAAGATATCAGCTCACCACTGAGATCAGTACAGATAAAGGTTGTCAAAAGGCATTGAGTCGGGCCTCAAAGTGTCACAAGGTTTGTGCTACAAATGTCACACTTTGCATCATAACCCCAAATATTTCATTCTATGTCTTTCAGTGCATATTTTCCTAATAAGTCTTACTAAACTATTTATTAGATGATAGCAATCCTACAACCTGCCTAAATACACATAATTTTAAAAGTGTCTTAAAGAAATTTGTATTTGCAACCATAAACTTCTACAATCATAGTTATATCTAGTAAGAAACAAAATGTCATAAGAATGGAAAAATAATATTTTGTGAAACAAAAAAAGTATATTTTTTTAATATCCAAAAATGCCATGGGACTCTGGAGATAACAGTGCTCAGGTGTTGAATAACAAATCTTGATTTGGCAACAGAAAACCCCACAAGAGTCCAATAATATGCTGTTTCATTAATGTAAGCATTTTTACATTTCTACTGTGTTTCATCCTTCATTATACCCAGATGCTCTCTTAACTGGGTATGAAGCCAGGGTACCCTAAATTTCACCACCACCCTGGGAAAAAATCCTAGTGATATGTTAAAAATTGTTTTAATTGTGTTAAAAAGGAAGAAGAACAAAATCACACACATGGAAGTTTCATAAGTATCTAAAGCTATCAAGTTTCAGTACTATTGCAGTTCTAGTTTAAGATTGTGCAATCAATTTTGTCCCAAAAGCTAAGGCCCAGGTTGGCTTGAGGTACAGCAGAGCCACTTTTAGCACAACCTTGAAAAATCAGATAAAATGACAACTCAACACTTCATGGGACTCTTTAGTCGACCCAATGCCGAGACCCCGAGAATAACTTTAATTCTCAGAATTTCTCCTTCTTCTATACAAGTTTCTGTCTTGTCTGTAATAGAAGTAATGTGGTAAATGCTCAGAATCTTGTCAGTGTCCTCCATCCATAGAGGTGCTAGTGAGAGAAGGTCCTCAACCCACTACAGGGACCCAGATCTCAAGGCTCATGACATCCATTCCAGTTCTAGGTACCAGTCAGAATTAACTTTGGTTGCTCACTGAAGGCTGCGAAGGCTGCTTCCAGTGTCATCCCGCACAGGTGAGAAGCAGCTGCGCCCATAGGAAGCCCTCACCAGCAGTCGGTTGCTGCAGGTAAGAAAACTGAGCAGAAGAAAAAGGTCAGGCTTTGACTCTTCCCCAAAAGTTTAATTAAGATCATTCACATTGCTAAGCATTTATTTTAAAGCAAGATCATCTGAATGAGGGTATTAAACAAATCCACTGTAAGGCTGTATTATCAAAAGAGCAGGAAAGACAGACTTACCCTCTACCTCAGAGCTAATCTTTCCAACCTTGGGTGAGGTTGTGTGTGTACTACAGTGCTGATAATGTGTCAGCACTAGTTTCCTCAGAACTTAACACTGTTCTGGAATCGACTCTTTAAAAGAAAAAAAAAAAAAAACAACTTTTTCTGTAGTGGTTTCCATCTCTTGCAAAGGGATGTTTCTTTAATGGTGGTGAAGACTACATTTATCTGGTAGTATAATTACCAAACTTCATAGGGAAGAGCCCAGGAAGCCTCAACCTGCACAAAAAACCATAGGCAACCAAGTAAAACTGGAAGTGTCAGAGGTAGACAAATCCACACCGACTGGTCATTCAGTGTACCAAATGGACAGCCTTGAAAACATACATACAAGTAACATTACATGGACTTAACAGGTTATATTTGGAAATATTCACATGTACACAGCACATAAATACATGTAATAATAATTAATGAATAAAGAGGCTATGAATTTAAAGCAGAGTAAGGAGATGTATTAGGTTGGGTTTAGAGTGAGAAAAAGGAAGAGAAAATGTTGTAATTAAAATAAAATCTCAAAAATAAACAAAAACATGCTTTTAAGGGCATAGAGTCTAGAACTTTGTGAGTGATAGACCTTGTTCTACCTCTATGATAACATAGAGACAATATTTCCATTCAATTCCTAGATTTAAAAGGAAAGTGCTTAAAATTATATCATTTTTGTTTTTTATTATTAGTTACATTTTATTAACTCTGCATGCCAGCTGTATCCCGCTCCCTCATTCTCTCCCAAGCCCTCCCTCCTTCCCTCATCTCCTCTCTGCCCCTTTCCAAGTCCACTGATTGGGGAGGACCTCCTCCCCTTTCATCTGACCCTGATTTATCAGGTATCTTGAGGCCTGGCTGCAAAGTCTTCCTCTGTGGCCTAGCAAGACTGATCCTCCCTTGGGGGGTTGGGATGTCAAAGAGCCTGCCACTGAGTTCCTGTCAGAAATAGTTCCTGTTCCCCTTACTATGGGAAACCAATTGGTTACTGAGCTACCATGGGCTTCATCTGAGCAGAGGTCACTTCATCCATACATGGTCCTAGGTGGAGTGTCAGTCTCAGGAAAGACCCCTGTGCCCAGATATATTTGGCCCTTCTGGAGCTCCTAACCTTTCCACATCATACTAACTCCCCCTTCTTTCATGTGATTCCTTGCACTCTGCCGAAGGTTTGGTTATGAGCCTTAGTATCTGCTTTGACACACTGCTAGGTAGAGTCTTTCAGGGGCCCTCTGTGGTAGGCTCCTGTCCTGTTACTTGTTTTCTCTTACGCCCAATGCCCATCCCATTTGTCTTTCTAAGTGAGGATTGATCATCTTACCCTGGGTCCTTTTTCTTGTTTATCTTCTTTAGGTGTATAGATTTCATTATGTTTATCATATCTTATAGGACTATATGAGTGAGTATATGGTAGGATTACAATTGTGAAAATGGCCATCCTGAAAAAAACAATCTACAGATTCAACGCAATTCCCATCAAAATACCAATTCAATTCTTTACAAACCTTGAAAGAAAGATTCTCAGCTTCATATGGATAAATAAAAAGCCCAGAATCTCCAAAACGATCCTGTACAACAATAGAGCATCTGGAGGTATCTCCATCCCCGATCTCAAGCTGTACTATAGAGCAATAGTAATAAAAACTGCATGGCATTGGCATAGAAACAGAAAGGAGGATCAATGGAACCGAATAGAAGACTCAGAAATAAACCTACACACCTATGAATACTTGATTTTTGACAAAGAAGCCAAAATCATCCAATGAAAAAAAGATACCATCTTCAACAAATGGTGCTGGTCCAATTGGATATCTACGTGCAGAAAAATGAAAATAGATCCATATTTATCACCCTGCACCAAACTAAAGTCCAAGTGGATCAAAGACCTCAACATAAAACCAGATACTCTAAATCGGTTAGAAGAAAAAGTGGGGAAGAGCCTGGAACTGATTGGCACAGGAGACTACTTCCTGAACAGAACACCAACAGGACAGGCTCTAAGAGCAACAATCAATAAATGGGACCTCATGAAACTGAAAAGCTTCTGTAAAGCAAAGACACTGTCGTCAGAACAAAACAACAGCCTACAGACTGGGAAAGGATCTTCACCAACCCTATATCTGACAGAGGACTGATATTCAGCATATATAAAGAACTAAAGAAGTTAAAAAGCAATAAATCAAGTAATCCAATTAAAAAAAATGGGGTATGGAGCTAAACAGAATTCTCTGTAGAGGAATATAGAATGGCAGAGAAACACTTAAAGATATGCTCAACATCCTTAGTCATTAGGGAGATGCAAATCAAAATGACCCTGAGATTTTACCTTACACCCATCAGAATGACTCAAGTGACAACACATGCTGTAGAGGTTGTGGAGAAAGGGGAACCCTCCTCCACTGCTGGTAGGAAAGTAAACTGGTACAACCATTTTGGAAGTCAATTTGGCACTTTCTCAGACAATTAGGAATAGTGCTTCCTCAAGATTCAGCTATACCACTCCTAGGCATATATCCGAAATTTTCTCAAGTACACAACAACAACATTTGCTCAACCATGTTTGTAGCAGCTTTATTTGTAATAGCCAGAACCTGGAAACAACCCAGATGTCCCTCAACAGAGGAATGGATACAGAAATTGTGGTATTTTTATGCAATGGAATGCTACTCAGCAATCAAAAAGGAGGAAATCATGAAATTTGCAGGCAAATGGTGGGATCTCAAAAAGATCATTCAGAGTGAGGTATCCCAGAAGGAGAAAGACACACATGGTATATACTCACTCATATAGTCCTATAAAAATTGTATCTTAAACATGTATGTAATCAATACAAACATGGTTAATGGTCACATTATACAAGTATCATTCCCACTCCATTCCCCAACTCATAGCATGAATGCCTAAGATCATGAAGAGTGTCCTGAGAGGGAGAGTGAGGCAGGAACATCTTGAGGGTGGTTACCTCAGACAGCAGTGCAAATAAGGAGAACAGACTCTTTGGAGGCAGGCTTCCATGAGACAGCTTATTAGGGGTGGGGAGCGAAGACATAAAACTTTGGGGAGTGTGTAGAGCTTTTCAGAGTGAGTGAACATCATTGGCCAGTGCCAAAGTGATGGGAAATGTGTTATTTGCATGAAGAGGAATTCCAGGTGCTTGCCTGACACGATCTTACAAGTACAGATGAAGCTTCATTGGTAACCTGGCCCCTAGGCTATGTGTGCATCTAAGGTTGGCAGATGTGGGGCGTCATAAGGCTAGGAACATGCAGGGCCAGGGCAAGGACTTCTTTTACTAGTCTCAAGATGAGATTGTTGAGGTTTGGACACTCCTTGACCTCACTCTTGCTCCAGGCCGGCCTCCCCTCTCCACAGTCCCTGGTTACATGGCTCCCTGGCCCCACAGTAAAATCACAGAAACTTCTCAGATACCCAAATAAAAACTATCAACCCCCCCAAAAAAAACAACTAAATGTCAAGCTAATAAGTCAATAGTTTTTAAATGTATATATCTAAAAGCATAGTGTTCAAAATTTTTGCTGGCAATATTCATTTCTTAGTATTCTATATTTATATTTTATAAAATTTTATATAGTATTAATATTACATAACAGGCAGTCATTTCTCACTGTCATGGTTATATCATATACCATGACATACTTAGCTTTCTGTTATTTAAGTGATATGTATATTTAAATCTTTGTTGATTGAAAAATACTAAGCTGAATAGACTTGCATTCAAATACTGCACTAAATTGATTTTTATTTCCCTGGGATGTGTTGGTAAGTGGAAATTATGCTCCTACCTAGTCACATATGACTCTAAAGAGCTTGCACTCCTTTCAGTTGTAGAGTATTGGTCCAATTGAATTTTACCTTTAAGGAATCATTGACAATGTGTAACTTCTAAGTAAATTTTAATATCTTTGCTTCTGGTGATTTTTTTCTTGTGGTTGGTAGTTTTTGTATCTTCTGGGACTTGTCTACACAACTTTTGATCACATTTATGACAGTATTTTCTTCTTTTACAGTATTGTTCAACTATATAATGATTTATTATATTTTAGCATATTCATTTGGCAGTTGTTTTTTTTTCATTCTTCAGTGTTAGTTTCCAGTTTTTTTTTATTTTTATTTTTATTTACAAGTATTTACCAAATGTCAGGAACGATTTGGTCAATGCCCAAGACCTTGAGGAATTAAGGCAAGCACTCAAGCATTGATACAAGATACAATACAAAAGCCTGGGTGACATAAGCCAGAGAGACAGATATAAAACAAAACAAAAAACAAGCAAGTGATGAGTATAAAGAATAATATGATAAAATTGATATCCAGAAAGCATTGATTATTTTCGTTTGTCAGAAAATCAAAATACATACATCTTTTATCAATTATAAAGTTTACATAGTGCTTCTCAGAACACAAAATGTGTGTTTTCTTTATAGGTCATATGACTATGGAAACCTCTTTTATCGCAGAAGTAGAAGTATCAGTGATAGCTTCACATTGGAAGAATCAGGGTCTCAAATATCTTTCCCAAGCTCATGATGTATTAATGTTGGTGAGGGTTAGCCTCAGATTGTTTTGTTAAAGCTTGCTTGGTAATTCCAATATATAGACAGCTGAGCATAAAAAATTAGTTATTTACTTGCTCACTCAGCTTAAATATAAAGTGAAAGACACAACTTTTGAGACACTAACCTAGATGACCTTGTATTCAAATAACCCAGCTTTTCTCAGGTAAGTTATGAAAAAATATATATCTTAAAATTGCTTATTTTTAGTTACAGTACTTTGGGGTGATGGCTGACATATAACCAAAGATAAACCTATGAGAGATACAATCGTCATTGTTAGGGAAACTGAATATAAATGAAAGGTATATTAAGAGAAGAGAGACGATTTCAGTGTTGCTATAGTAACAAGTAATTACAATTCTCTTTCTCTCTTTTTGTTGTTGTTGTTTTGTTTTGTTTTGTTGTGAGACAGGGTTTCTCTGTGCAGACTTGGCTGTTCTGGACTTGTTTTGTAGACTACGCTGGCCTTGAACTCAGAGAGATCCATCTGCCTCTTCCTCCCTGAGTGCTGGGATTAAAAAGCATGTACCACCCCCCTCAGCTGCAATTGCAATTCTTAGTACTTGAAGCCACTTGTAAAGCTTATTCTTGTAGTTGGTGAGTATCCCACAACACTTGGCAAAGATTTAATGGACTCAATAGGTGTATTTATGTTGATTCGTTTATATGTATGTGTAACAGTAGTTAAGAGGTAGGAGTGGATTTGGGAGCAGTATCATAAATGAGAGGGAAAAAAGGGAGGAAAAGGAGGTGACAAATGATGTGATTATATTTTAATTTAAAAGACAAACAACAAAAAGAATTGGCAAAGACTTCTAAATTACACTCAGGATGATGGGCTAGCACAGAATGGAAATTATAATACTAGAACCTGAAATTCTAGAACTTGAATCGATGTGAATAAATGATGGTTTTTGCTTTTCATTTTCAAAAAGCTAAACAAAAGTAGTCAACAAGTATTTAGGATTGAGAAAAGCTGGATTATTATACTTAAAAAAAAAACGGGGTTACAATTTTCTACCTAAAACTAAATTTAACAATAGAAGAAGATAAATATGAGAAATGTCTGAGTTAGGTTTCTATTGTTATGATAAATTCAATGACCAAAAACAACCTCAGGGTGGTTTATTTCAGCCCACAGATGTAGTCCATCATTGTGCTGGACAGTTATATGTCAATGTGACAGCACAAGGAAAAACAGGAAAAGAGGGAGCCGCAATCAAGAAACTGCCTCTGTAAGATTAGGCTGCAGGAGAAAATGCCTCTGTGAGATTGGGCATTTTCTTAGTTAATGATTGATGGGGAAGGGCTCAGCCTATTTTGGGTGGTGCCCCTTAGGCTGGTGGTCTTGGATTCTGTACGAAAGCAGGCTGGGAAACCCTTGCAAAGCAAGCAAGTCAGGAACATTCCTTCAAGGCCTCTTCATTAGCTCCTGCCTTCAGGTTCCTGCCCTGTTTGAGTTCCTGAAGTGATTGCTTCAAAGATGAAAGCACTAAAGAAGTGTAAGCTAAATAAACCCTTTCCTCCCACACTTGGTTTTTGGTTATGGTGTTTCGTCCCAGCAAAAGAAACCCAAACTAAATCAACCCTGAAGGGAAATCAGGACAGTAACTAAAGCCAGGGGCCTGGAGGAAGGAACTAAAGTAGAGACCATGGAAAAACATTGTTTACTCCCTTCCTCAAGCTGGTTTATTATACAACCACGGTCATCTTCCCAGGATGGCACCGCCCACAATGATCTACGTCTTCCCAAATCAACCACTGTAATGAATATAGGAAACAGTGCATTTTAGAAATGCAAAGATAGCTTAGTCAGGAACCGCACTGCACCCAAGGCCGCACCTACTCACCAGAACTCAGTGACATGACTCACTCAAGATAACCAGACATAGTCCTAGAACCCCATGATGCCCACTGGACAGTATATAAGCAGAGACTGAGAGCAATGCTCTACTCTGCATGTGGAGAGCAACACCTTGATCTGCCCTGAAGCTGGCGAGTCTTTCCTAGGATCCTGACCCCAAATCAGAGATTTCTGTTAGAGACCGAGCTTCATCTTCAGCTTAGATATGTCTCCTTGGGAAGATAAGTTTAGGACCCCAGTTAGGAACCTAGAGTGTGAACTTTGCGTGATGACACTCAGCATAATAAAATATAACTTTTGTTATACTACGTGTATCTACCTTCTTACTTGTGACAACCACTAATGAAAGAAAAAATGCCTCACAGACTTGACCACTGGCCAGTTTAAGAGAAGAAATTCCTCAACTGAGATTTCATGGATATATTTAGATGTCTGTCAAGTTAACAAAACTTAATTAGCAAAGGCAGTAAAAAGTTTTTTTTATAATTAAATTTATTTATTTTTATTAATTACAGTTTATTTACTTTGTATCCCCCCATAAGGCCCTCCTCTTCCCCTCCTGGTCCCATCTTCCCTCCCCCTTCTTCATGCATGCCCCTCCCCAAGTCCACTGATAGGGGAGGTCCTCCTCTCCTTCCTTCTGATCTTAGTCTATCAGATCACATCAGGAATGGCTGCATTGTCATCTTCTGTGGCCTGGTAAGGCTGCTCCCCCCCTCAGGGGGAGATGATCAAAGAACAGGCCAATCAGATATGTCAGAGGCAGTCCCTCTTCCCATTACTATGTAACCCACTTGGACACTAAGCTGCCATGGACTACATCTGTGCAGGGGTTCAAGGTTATCTCCATGCCTGGTACTTGGTTAGAGTAAAAAGTCTTTTTAAACATTTGCTTTCAGGTCTTAGTATTGTGATATATAAAAACGAATTTGAGAAAGAAAAAAGGAAGGGAGGCACAATAAAAGAAAGAAAGGGCAAAATTACGTAATTCTATTTAATTTCAAAAATGAAAAAAATTGAAATGTAACATGCATTATCTTTTTCTCTAAAAGGAAGAAAATAAAAAATAAAGTTCTGTTATTACAGAATGATATTTTTTTTCTTTCACAGCATAAGACTCTGAACAATTCTAGCATATTTTTGAGGCTACCTATTTTTTTGTACTGTTAAAAACTGGTTGCACTGTATTGTGATGTTAAAGACCATCTTTTGTGCAAAATCTCCTTTCTTGCAACTTTTCTGAGGTTTATTTCTATCCAAAGCATCACTTACTTCTCCCAACTCTGTGCCCTGTAAATTCTCTTACACCTTACATGTGCTAAAACTCGATTTCTTTTTCAGGACTCTGTATATAGCTTTAGTTCCTGCCCTTGCTGACAAAGCTCAGTGATTCTCTGTGAATTGGAGGAAAGCATGGCATACACAGCTAGCTCTAGGCCAGCCAAGACTATAGAATAAGACTTTATATCAAAATCAACCAACCAACTAACCAAGGAAATAAAACAAAAAAGGCCTTAGATTTTGCAAGAAGAGGATATACTTTCCAACCAGCTTTCTGAAGGAAGAAGACGTATGAAGGCTCCCCAAGTCAAAAGACTATAAATCAAAATTCCGTTACAGCATTTTGGGGTATACTCCATATTAATGACATAAAATTTAATCTACCAAAGTTTTACTCAAAGAGAAAATTTTATATTTCCGGTTTTAAGCAGACTTCAAAATTAGGACTTCTTTTTTAATGTTACTTTTGGGAGGCTGGAAATGTATAAAATTAATTATCTCATGTTTATTTAGAGAAGAAAATTTATTATTTTGTGTAGAAAATTCTGTTGCTTTCATGCTAGAGGCACTTGTGGACACAATTTGATAAATGTCAACATTTTTTCCCTTTTTTCATTTTTCTTTTTTTATATTAATTAAAGTTTATTCATTATGTATCCCAGCTGTCACCCCTTCCTCTTTCTCTCTCAATACCACTCTTCCCCATCTCCTCCCCTGCCCTTCTCTAAGTCCAAGGAGAGAGGGAGGTCCTCCTCCCCTTCCATCTGAACCTAGCTTATCAGGTCTCATCAGGATTGGCTGCATTGTCCTCCTCTGTGGCCTGGTAAGGCTGCTCCCCACTCAGGGAGAGGTGATAAAGAGCCAGCCACAGAGTTCATGTCAGAGACAGTCCCAGTTCCCCTTACTAGGAAACCCACTTGGATATTGAGCTGTCATGGGGTACATGTGCAGGGTTTCTAGGTTCTCTCCATGAATGGTCCTTGTTTGGAGTATCAGTCTCAGAAAAGATCACTGTACCCAGATTTTTTGGTTCTGTTGCTCTCCTTGTGGAGCTCCTGTGCTCTCCAGGCTTTACTATCTCCCCCTTCTTTCATAAGATTCCATGAAATGTCAACATTTTAAAAGTGTGACTTCTTTTGAGACTGGACCTCATTACTGACCCTAAGGAGTTGACTGTTTTAGAATCCCCATGTAGTTCTTTTTAATGAAAAGATTTAATTATTTTTATTTTTGCATTGTATTTTTCCAATATATACACACACACATATATGTATATGTGTATATACATATATGTGTGTGTATATGTATGTATGTATATGTGTGTGTATATATATATATGTATGTATACGTACCACTTGCATGTAGTGTCCATGAAAGCCAGAAGAAGGCATCTTATCTGGCTTGTAACTGGAGTCAAAAAACTTGTTGTTGCCCCCTGTCTGGTACTGTAAACTCAAACTGTGTCCTCTACAAGAACAGCAAATACTCTTAAATACTGAGCCATCTTTCTATCTTCTATCTACTGTGGTTTCCTGTGCTATTACCATAACCATTACCTGATATCTTCTCCTTTTCAAGGAATCTGGTAATAATTCCAGTGATGTGATCTTGTGCCAATAGCCTATTGTACTTGAATATCTAAGTAGAATCTGCCTATGATGGTTTTGAGAAGACGAGATCAACAGTTGGAGGCTCTGAACATACACACTTACTGAAGATCTTCTGTATGTCTCCTGCATGTTTTCTTTCCTTCTCTATCTGAAGATAACTTTATTTGTAGGCTTTTTCCCCCCCAAAGTGAGTAATTTATGAAATAATTTTGGCATTATGCCTCTGCTAATAAAATAGGGTGGCACACACTTGGAAACCTAACCTCTGGGTAAGAGCTTCTAAAGATTAAAACTCAACGTCTTCATGCTGTGACGGGACACCATGACCATGGCAACTCTTTTAAAAAATGCATTTAATGGGGGCTTGCGTTCAACTCTCAGAAGTTTAGTCTATTATCATCAAGGTGGCAGCACGGTAGTACATATGGAGTTGGAGCTACATCTTGATCCACAGTCCAAGAAGGAGACACTGGACTTGTCATGGGCTTTTGATATCCGAAGGCCCACCACCAATGAAACACTTTCTCCTAATCCTTCTAATCTTTTTAAATAGTGCCACTCCATAATGGCTAGTTAAAATATACAATCTTGGGGGGACAGTCTTAGTTTTAGTCAAACTACCACAGTCAGCATTCCCAGTGATTCTTTTAAGCATTAAGGCTAGAATCATGTTTGTTTTTCTGCTTTTTCTTATGTTTGTTTTCCATTTGTCTAAAGTGCTAATGACATTCATTGCTTTTGAGATTTATCAGATTAGCACTACTATAACATTTTATGGTGTTACATTTTGCAAAATTCACTTACTATAATTTAAATTATCACTAAAAATGGCTTCTAGTCATAAAAGTGCTTTTAAAATTACAAACTAAATCCACCTTAAATTAAAAGTCAGGCTGTACAGTTAATCATATTTTTACAAAATGAAAACATTTGGTTCCATAATTCAATATTGAAATATTCACATTTTATGTAACAAAAAATCCAAATGTGTTAAAACTGACAAATGAAGTAGATCTGTATGTTACTTTACAGCACTGTAGAAATGTACAGGTATAGCAATTACAGGTAATTAGCAATGCATGCTATTTTGAGAAACAATATTTAGTTTGGATTCCGAAAACATTGTGGCCCCATGTAGTAGCCCCAAATACTATATATATGTGATGTCCAAAATAGTGCATGAGCCCATCAATGTCAACATCATGAAGATTTGGTTTGAATAATACATACACCCAAGTTAGAAGAGAATAACTTTGACAAGAGAATACCTTTAAAAAGTTTTAATAATCGACAGGTGTGGTTATCACAGTGGCATGCCTGTAATTCTAGTATTCAGGAAAGCAGAGGCAGGGGGATCTCTGTGAGTTCGAGGTCAGCCTGGTATACAGGAGGCTCAATCATAAACATGGCTGAAATTCTTACTCTTAGAGAAATAATGACAAAAATAATTCCAATGTAATTTCACGTTATTGAATTTTTCTGAAGTCATCTGCAGGTCCTTTGTTGGTACAACGGTCACCTTCACAAACAGCTAGATCTTTAGATACAAAGGTAATACCACCACTTCATACTGTGTGGCTTTCCTCAATGATTTTTTTTAAATTCTGCTCATTTAAATACTTTTAAGTTAAAAGCTTCTTTCTCTGGACCCCTATACTAAATACCATTTCCTTCACTTTACTTGCCATTGAAAATAATGCCAGCAGAGTACTGTTCAGATGTATCTTTATGCTCATGATTCTCCTTCCTCCTGAAGTCTGAGAAAAGAATTTTAAAGCCATTCGCCATTAATTTTCAAGAAGTATTAGTGCAGATTTATAGAAAATGGGGGAGGTTATAAGACAGACTCAGGGAGTGGAAAGGCATAGACTTTGAAAATGCAAAATGGCTACATGTTCTGAAGAAAAGAGGTCAACGTATTTACCTGGGAAGCCAGGTATTAGCACAGTGAATTTCCAAATATCAAATAAACAGCTGTTCAGCTCAACCACATAAACTTTCATTTTTTTCCAAGGGTATGTCACATTTCCCAATTTTATGAAAGTAGGGGAGAGGGACAGGAGCACATAAGCAGGATGATTAACTTAAAAGTATTTAAATGAGCAGAATTTTCAAAAATCATCTTTCAGATACTTATAGAAAAAGTGATTAAATACATTGAAAGGAGAAAATTTTTAAGAGGCTTTAAAAGTGTATGATTAAACCCAAATGAATGGAAGGAAGAAAAAGGAAATGAGCCTCAAAATCAGGAAAGATTTTAGCAGCACAGCCATTATCCTGAAGTACAGAGAAGCAGGAAGATTAAAGATTCTGTGAATAGACAAAACTTCTCATTGCCCAAGTGAACAAACTAGATTTCTAAGTTAATCTTTTCCCATACAACCAGAGAGATGCTTTGTAAACTAATTGGCGCTATTGTGGTACTGAAAAAGCTGCTTAAAAGAGAGTTTATGTTTATGAAAGGATTGGTGATTTTTCTGCCTCAAAATTCTCTCTTCTATTTTCTTTTCCTTTGTGCTGGTGGAGGCTGCTGCACACATACCCATGCACAAAGCGTATATGCACACATAGACCAGTAAAAGGAGCGATCTGTGCTCCATTCAGCTTTGTGGTATGAACTTAGAGATACCTTACTTTCAAGTCTGTGACTGATGACTCACTCCGGAGTCCTGTTAGCATGTACAGAAAAAGCCCTGTGATAATTTCTTCACAAGCTGGTCATAGTGATTGGCGTGTGTGTGCCCAGGACACCGCCCCCTGGTGAGGATGGACACACAACTCTCCTTCCCAAAGCAGGAGGAACAGTGATCCGGTGACTGTAACTTACTCTGCCAGCTCAAGTGTGATGACAAAAAACAAAAGGGAAGAGAAGACGCATATCTAAGACACCCTGGTGTGATAGAAAAGGTCTTCTAGGCAGCAAGCTAGATCTTAGGACACATATCTTTACATTAGTATGCTGGGAGAAACCTTTGTGTTCTCCCTTAACAGCTTAATTTGTATTCTTCACGTTTATATGGGGAAGTGGAAAACAAATGAGCTAAAGCTGCTTGCTTGGGAACGTATGCTTGGGTAGAAACAGAACAACACTTCAAACTTTGGAACTAAGTTTTATTTTTGTTTTGTTTTCAGTACTGGGCATTGAACCCAGGACCTTGAATGTACCAGGCAAGTTCTTTGCCAATTGAGCTTTCATTCTTTTCCCTCCCATGCATTCATTCTTTCACTTCTGTGCCTTCATTTCTTCAGCCTTTCATTCAATAAATATTTGACGTCCATCTACTATGTTCTATATGTTATTCTCTATATAAGAGCAGGTTCAGTGATAAAAAGAACTGAAAAGTCCTTGTTCAACAAAATATAAAGAATTACATCGTACATGACTTCCTGAGAATACACATTTGTGGTTTAATCTGTCTCACACAAGGAGAATAGTAGAATTAACTAAATTATTTTCTATTTCATTACCTTTATGAGTTTATATTTGCTGGAGTAATTTCTGGGAATTAGAAGTATAATAAGAAATGAAAAGTCTAATATTCTCTGCATTAGAAACTCTGTTTGAAGGAACAAAGCTGCATTATCCAAACATGTTTTCTCCCTCCCTCCTATAGGCAGATTCATCCACGGTTTCGATAGATCTCTATTTTGACCATTCTTGTCCTTTACCTTAGAGTGAGATGCTATTCTGGGGAAAGGTTTTAACACTTCTATCCACTTATCTAAGACCAAATCAGCTCCAGCAAAGGCTACAGTGGCCTCTGTTGCCTCCTCCCTGCCTTACTACTTTTCCTGTCAGGACATGCTGTGATCTCTGGACTCTACAAGTAGAGCACCTGCTGTGACACATTCCCCTCAGTGCCTCCACTGGAGCACAGCACGTAGAAAATGCACCAAGTCTTTCACAAAGCTAACCAGTATAGATCTATACTTTGTATGTATCTCACGCTCAGTATGTACTAACATATATAAATAAAAGACTGGAGCCTCACACTGTCCAGTTAGTTTCATTTTGGTTTAAGTGTTCTGGTGTACAGAAGATTTAATGCAGAAGAAATAAAAATAAAATTTTGTGAATCAACCAGCAAGTCATTTTCTCGGCATTTATTAACTTTGCTTTTCTATAATACAATGTATTAGCATTTTTGGACTCTCTAATTCCACTCACTTAAACATGATTTCTTGAAAAATATTAATGTTAAATCACTGTGAAGTAGCATATTCTTCGTAAGTAATATAGTTGCCAACCAAGGTATCATAATTCCATTGATATGTATTCCATGGATATGTTTTTATTTATTTTTCCTGATATATTTGTGTGTACATTTGAAACCCATGGAAAGAGTAGGGGCCTGTGCCTTTCTTAACCGACAAACATTTCTGTGATAAATAGAATGCCTTTGGTTGGGAACTCACATGTTGACTTGCATCCTCATGAAAATTTAAATAGTTGATTAAACTCCTCAAACACAGGATTTAAAATGGATGCCACTATTGCTTTGCAAAGTAAGTTAATGCACATTTGTGAAATTATTATGTGCTCTCTTTTCATAAGGAGGCCCAGCTGTGAGTCTGCAAGTACAAGAAAAGGAGCAATTGGTTTAAGGGCAGCAGTTTCCAGATCTCTGTGAAGAAGGTCTTCTGAGCCCTATTTCTTGTAAGACATGCAATTGTAGCTTTAGAAAAGCTTCATGCTGTTGTAGATCAGAGGCAGCATGAACCTGGTCAACACATTCCATCATTTTTTTTTCTAAGTCTGGAGTCTGCACCACCAGCGTGTTCGCCTATGTTTTATGAAAGAAAAGGTCATTTGCATATTGATATGCTTTTTCCTTCTGACTTTTTTAAGGGGAGACTGTTTTGCTATCTTTCCAGTGCATTTTGCTCTGTGTTTCACTCACAGTGCTCAGGCTGTATGTGCAAATCTGAAGAGGCTCCCTTTGTGCGAGCATCATTGCTCCTCCCAAGAATGTATAATAAACACCCTGGTTCTCTAAAGCCCACTTAAATTGACATGTTTAGACTACTAATGAAAAAACATGTCAAGTCTTGCCTTCCTTTTAAACGAAATTCAGGATCAGCTGTATAAAATGAAAATAATTGAGGAAAACTAGTGTCGAAAATCATGTTCTTTGACAAGAAACCTAAGTATTTGTCTGTTGAGGAAGATGACTGCACTATCTTTAGCATGAAGGCATTCACCACAGTTCTTCTCTTCAGCTTAGTGCTCTTGGAATGGAAGGCACAACTGACGAGAAGGAGATTGCTCTTACTTCCTTCAGGGGCGGAATAAGCAGAAAAAAGTGCTGAACAGTACTACAGGGGAGCCATATTACAGGGAGCCATATTAGTGTAGGTAATATACTGTGGCCTTTGCAACCTCCAGCAAAATTCATGACTTGTTTAAATTCCTGTGAAGTTATTCTCCTGTTTTTGTGTGGAGACAGAAAATTGCTGGGAGGAAACAAGGAGATACTCATGGCCTCGTCTATATTTCAATTATGGCCTCTAAATTTTGTAGCTCATTTTATCTAGCACTCTGTGTTTAGCAACTGCAGTTGACTCTGTCACTGAATGTTCACTTTTTTATTTCAGTAAGATGAAGAAGGGAAGGGAAGTACTCTGTCTTTCAGCAGTCCCCCAGAGTAGCTTAACTCTTGTGAAAAAGAGGAAAGAGGCAATGAAGCACTGAAGACAGAAGGCCTGAGTGATTACATCCCATAGAAGTAGGTAAACTGGGAAGAACTGAATAGATTTGCTATATATTAAATTTAGCTTTTTTCCTCAACATAGAAGAGAGTGTGAGCTTCTCTCAAAAGCACCCGGGGCCCAGCGAGACAGTTCAGTAGGTTAGGGCACCCACTGCCAACCTAGCAACCCGAGTTCCATCTCTGGAACCCACACAGTAAAATGAGAGAACTAACTCCCCAAAGTTGTTCTCTGCTTTCTACACACAGTCTGTGGAATATATTTGTGTGCATATACATGCATGTACATACTCACAGATAGATAGATAGATAGATAGATAGATAGATAGATGGATGGATGGATGGATGGATGGATGGATGAATATTATGTGAGTGTAAAAAAGTTGAAAACACTGTGTTAAGAAACTGATGTAATTTATTGCCCACTTCCCACAGATTTGGGTTTCCACAGAATAATGTTCACTTTCAAACAGATACTTCTGTTTTGGGGGACTCAGTATTAGAGATCTTATATTACGTAGCTTTCAAACAACAAATTTTGTGAATTTTTAAAAAAAAATTAATACAAAGTATTTTTATCATATTAACTGCCAACTCCTCCAAGATCTGTACCCAACCCCTCTTACCCACTATTACTTTGTGTTCTCTCTCTCCCCTTTGCTCTCACTTCCCTCTCCTTCTCTCCCTGAAGACCTCAAGACCTCACAGCAAACACCTTGGTCCCCTGGGTCTTGTATTTTCCCACCTCATCTTCTGCAATGTTCCCAGAGCCTTGAGTGTATGGGTTCTTTTGTAAGTGTATTCACTGAAGCAAGGCTTCCCATGGAGAGGTGGTACCTGCAGTTTGACCAGCTGTGGATCTCTGTAAAAGTGTCCTTCTGATAAGGAAAGATGCTTGTTTGATGGGAAGTGATCTGTTGATAAAAATCTACATCTCTAGAATATAGTTAGATATTACACTGTTTAGGAAAATGGTGGTGGTAGTTTGTCTTCTAAGTTTGATGTTGGCTAAGTTTACAGTAACAGGCATGGATTCCTTCCTATTGAGTGGCCCATAAGCCAAATTTGGTGGATATAAATGGTAATATTATACTTTTTGGAATACTTTACAGTTAACTTGATAACTTTTGTTGTTTATAGGTATTACATCTGGTTGGGATTATTGGTAGCTATCATTGGACTGCCTTGATCCACCAGCTCCCAATAATGACACTACTTTTTTTATGATTTATAAAAGCATAGTCTTGTTTTCTACTAGCTCATATAACTTAGTTATCCCTGTCTATGTTAGTCCATGTTTACCATGTGACCTATTACCCGTCCTGTGTCCTGGAGCATCTGACTTCTTCTGTGTCTGTCTGGTGAGTCTCAGACCTCTCAATTGTTGCCCATGTCCTAGCTCTGCCCTGATGTCTCACCTTTCCTCTCCTGTCCTGCTGTAGACAGTCACATCTTTATTAAACCAATCAGAAGGTGAGGGAAGTGTGTTTACAAAACACTGAGACAGATGATGCTTTATAAAAATTAACAATACCAAAGTCTGGACAGTACTCAGCTCTCTGCTAGTACAGAAATCAATATTTGAATAATACAAAGTCAACCTTTACACCATGCACAAAAAGATTATCCCAACAGGTAGCTTTTCTCTCTTGGCATCATGTAAAAGTTACATGGACACCTGATCTTTGACAAAGACGCCAAAACCATTCAATGGAAAAAAGATAGCATCTTCAACAAATGGTGCTGGTCCAACTGGATGTCTACATGTAGAAAAATGAAAATAGATCCATACTTATCACCCTGCACAAAACTGAAGTCCAACTGGATCAAAGACCTCAACATAAAACCAGACACATTAGCTTGAAAAAAAAGTGGGAAATACCCTAGAACTCATTGGTACAGGAGAAAACTTCCTGAACAGAACACCAACAGCACAGGCTCTAAGAGCAACAATCAATAAATGGGACCTCATGAAACTGAAAAGCTTCTGCAAAGCAAAGACACTGTCGTCCGAACAAAACGACAGCCTACAGACTGGGAAAGAATCTTCACCAACCCTATATCTGACAGAGGACTGATATTCAGCATATATAAAGAACTAAAGAAGTTAAAAAGCAATAAATCAAGTAATCCAATTAAAAAAAATGGGGTACTGAGCTAAACAAAATTCTCGAGGAATATAGAATGACAGAGAAACACTTAAAGATATGCTCAACATCCTTAGTCATTAGGGAGATGCAAATCAAAATGACCCTGAGATTTTACCTTACACCCATCAGAATGGCTCAAGTGACAACACATGCTGTAGAGGTTGTGGAGAAAGGGGAACCCTCCTCCACTGCTGGTGGGAATGTAAACTTGTACAACCACTCTGGAAATCAATCTGGTGCTTTCTCAGACAACTAGGAATAGCGCTTCCTCAAGATCCAGCCATACCACTCCTGGGCATATATCCAAAAGAGGCTCAAGTACACAAAAAGGACATTTGCTCAACCATGTTTGTAGCAGCTTTATTTGTAATAGCCAGAAGCTGGAAACAACCCAGATGCCGCTCAACTGAAGAATGGATGCAGAAATTGTGGTACATCTACACAATGGAATATTACTCAGCAATGAAAAATAAGGAAATCATGAAATTTGCAGGTAAATGGTGGGATCTGGAAAGGATCATTCTGAGTGAGTTGTCCCAGAAGGAGAAAGACACACATGGTATATACTCACTCATATAGACATACAACATAGGACAAACCCACTAAAACCTGTGCATCTAAAGAAACTAAACAAGAGAGAGGACCCTAACTAAAATGTCCAACCCCTATCCGGAAAGGCAAAGAGGATGGACATCAGAAGAAGAAAACAGGAAACAACCTAGGAACCTACCACAAAGGGCCTCTGAAAGCATCTGCTGAGCCTGATGGGCAACTGTTGGGCAGAGTGAATGGAATTTCATGTAAGAAGTGGGAAATAGTAAGAGCTGGAGAGGATAGGGTCTCCACAAGGAGAGCAACAGAACAAGAAAATTTGAACACAGGGAACTTCCCAGAGACTCATACTCCAACCAAGGACTATTCATAGAGATAACCCAGAACCCCTGCACAGATGTAGCCCAGGGCAGTTCAGAGTCCAATTGGGTTACATAGTAATGTGAAGAGGGACTGCCTTTGACATAATCTGATTGGCCTGCTCTTTGATCACCTTCCCCTGGGGGGGAGCAGCCTTACCAGGCCATAGTAGAGGACAATGCAGCCACTTTTGATGGGAACTGATAGACTAAGATCAGAAAGGAGAGGAGAACCTCCCCTATCAGTGGACTTGGGGAGTGGCATGCATGCAGAGGGAGGAGGGAGGGTGGGATTGGGAGGAGAGGAGGGAGGGGCTTATGGGGGGATGCAGAATGAATAAAGTGTAATTGATGAAAAATTAAAAATAAAAAGTTATAGATTGGGTATTCTACTTAGATACAAGGACGGGTTATCTTATAATACCCGTGGATGCAAGTTTCAGACTAATTTGAGACATAGACAAGAGAATGGTCAAAGAAAAAGATAGTAAGGATCAATAAAGCATGTGAGGAGCTGGAGGGAGTCACATTACCAAGGTTGTCATATAAGTATGGCTAGTTGGGAGGATCAAACAAAAAAAAAAATGGTATGGCTAATAGAAACAATGCCTGTTTGGGTATATAACAAAGAGGAAGATATAGAAGAGAGTAATGACTGAGATAAGCAAACCTCAACAGGCTAATCAGAAATGACTCAGCTTCTGTTTCTCCTACTAAGAAGGCTGTCATTGCCAGCTCCTGCTCACAGTTTTTGTTGTTGTTGTTTTGTTTTGTTTTGTTTTTTCAGTAGGAGAACAGAGTACATTTTTTATAAGAATGTCCAATAGCAAAA